>NC_080541.1:113794307-114096628 GCF_028640845.1 Ahaetulla prasina
GTTCCGTAATTATACTAATAGCAAATATAGTCATTAACCACAATCTGATTATATCCTTGTTATCCTATAGTCAATGTAAATTACCTACCTCTTGTTTAGTAAAATAAAACTTCCCAAGTACAGATAGTCCTTGTTTAATAAACACTCATACAGTAACTGAAGTTATGACAGCACTGAATGAAGAGACTTATGACCAGTCCTTGTTGTAACAGCCTTGTGGTTACATGATCATGATTCAGATATTCAGCAACTAACTCACAGTTCTGATAGTTGCAGCATTGTGCAGTTACATGATCACCATTTGTACCCTTTGCTGTCAGTTTCCAACAAGCAAAGTCAATGAGGAATCCATCAGGTCACAAATAGTGATCATGTGCATCATGCTTAACAGTCATACAGGATTCTCATAACAATGGCGATCTGAACTGTCACAATTGCTGCCATAGGTCATGTGACAATATGTGACATTGCTCATTATAACCACACTGCTTAACAAGAGCTGCTGCAGTTTCAGTTACTGTTAAGTGAGGACTACCGATACTGCAATTAAATGTAGCTTAATAAGGCAAAACATAGATGACATAGGAAATGGTCCTAAGGATAGGAGGAAGAACTGCTATCAAGGCAAAAGCAGGGCCTGAGTCCCTTCCAAGTAATTAGTTTGAGTAAATGTCTCAGGCCCTCCCTAGCTCACACTAATAAAAGTGAGGGAGGGGAGAAGCACATTTAGAACTGCAAGATTGCATTACTATAACTATTATTATAAAAGAAGTTCTAACTTATATAGCATTAGTTTCTTAGTCTGGTCTGACAGAACAATATAAGATGTGGAATATTTTAAATGCAGACATCACTGTTTACTGTGATATATTCTATCCCTTTGAATCTTTTCATATGCCACACAATCTTTTTATCCCATCAGTTGAAGCAGAAATCAGAGAATAATTTAGATATGCAATTCAGAATGTTTTAATAACCTGCTAAAAGAAAGAAGTGGAATCAGCTGACAAGGAAGGGGCATTAAGATTACCAAAGTGCTGACTCTGGACTATCCTTAAATCATTAATCTCAATAAATAAATCTCACCAAATTCAATGAAAGAATAGGGTCTGGACACCGTTGGCACCTTTTTTCCATGTTGTTCATCAAATTCTGAGTGCAAATCTTCCAAGTATGCAAATGCCATTTTTTTGGGGAAAGCAGCTTCACATAGTATCAGATAACAAACTCCTTTTTCAATAATGTAACTGTAAAAGAAGATATAAGCCAATTGTTAGCCTAGAAGAAAAATGAACCCCTACCTTGGACTATTGATTTCAGTGGCCATATTGCAAACAACATTCCAATCTATATTACAAGCCATAAATTATATTTAGCCTTAAATTATACTTATTTCAGAGTTCTACTGCAGTGGTAGTCAACCTGGTCCCTACCGCTCACTAGTGAGCATTCCAGCTTTCATGGTGGGCGGTAGGGGTTTTGTCCGATACTGAAGCACTTTCCTTTTTTTAATTTAATTGACTTTTAAAAAATTGTCATAGCATTATTTAAAAACATTTTCATTAGGTTTTCATAAAATTCCCCGTGAAAATTTAAATTTCTGAAAATATACTATTTGTATTGCCCATGCATAAGTTTAGTTCACATTATGTAAGTGAAACTAAATGGCACTATAGTACGACCGCAAACAAAAGAGCCTCGTCCCAGAATAGCTCGCGCATCTCCCCCCACACCACCCAGCTATAACAGACAAGCAGAGCTGGTAGCCGGCGCCCCTCCCCCAACCCCAATCCACAATGCGCGAGAGGCATGCGCAGATGACGATACACAGCACATTATTGTGGAACCGGTGGGCAGTTAGAAAATTTTACTACTAACAGAGATAGAAAAAGTGGGCGGGAGGTATAAAAAGGTTGATTAACCCTGTTCTACTGCATTTTAGACAAAGATAATGGTGAGGAAAGCTCACACCTATGTTTCATCATGCTTGCCATCTTTAACCTTTTTGTTTTATTGATTTTATTCAATGGGATACCCTTGAAGAGCATTTGGAAGCTTCAACTAGTGCAGAACCTGTCAGCACAGAGTGTCTTTGGGACCCCTAGAGGGACCCATGTTATATCACTGTTCCATGAGCTGCACTGCTTGCTGGTTTGCTTTCGGATGCATTTCAAAGTGTTGGTTATTACCTATAAAGCCCTGCATAGCATGGGTCCAGGTTTATTGAGACCCATCTCACACCTATGGGACAGGTCTGCCCCACCCATGCTGGCAGCGGAGGTATGCTGCCCACTTCACCCATGCTGTCAGTCAAGGAATTCCAGCTGGCAGGGTCCAGGAAAAGCACCTTCTTGAGTGTGGCCCTGGCCTTTTGGAACATCTTGCCCCCTGAGGGGAGATTGGTTTCCACCCTCCTGACTTTCTGAAAGGGGTTGAAGACCTGTCTCTGTCAATTGGCTTGGGGGAATATCACACTAGAAGTGATTGATCAAATAATAGTAGCTCCCACTTCTCCCCCTTACATTCTGTTCCTTTCCTCCCCATCCTTTAGTTTTAGTTATAATCGATATATATTGTGTACACACATACAAACACATATATAAGAATTTTTTTGAATGCTGTAAACTGCCCAACATCATCTTGCAGCGAGATCGAGGGCAAACAAATTTAATATTAAAAATATTAAATATTATTGTAATTTATTGATGTGATTGTTATCAGTGATCCAGAGTTGTTGAGTCAGGTAGCATCACGTTTAATAAATTATTACATCTTTAACTTTACTCTTGATGTTCTCCTTCTATACCACAGCAAAAAAATGTAAAGTATTTTGTAATATATTTCTAAATTGGCTACGATTTTTAAAATGCAGAGAAAGAAGTGGAGAAAAATTTATCTCAAATTTGAAAAGATGCAGCACAAAGTCCACTTAAAAGCTTACAGTATGGTGATGTAAGCAGCTAAATATTACACGTTTATAATCAAAGAAATGTACAATGCTTCAGCCTAGAAACATAGAAAGGCAAAGTCAGAAAACGAATTAAGGCTACGAGGTGAGCCAAATCCAGCAAGAAGGTTTTCTTTAAATATGTCAATAGGAAAAAGATGACAAATGGGTGGTGGACTCACTATTTCAGATGGAGACATTTTTAATAAATTACAATGAAAAAAGCAAAAGAACTCAACTCCTACTTTGTCACTATTTTTATACCCAAAGGAAATTGTTATTTCAGTAGCACAAATTGCAAAAAGAAATATATTACATTGGACATTTGCAAATGTTAAATTTTCTGTTTGATATTAAAATGGATTAGATGGAAAACTTTATAACATATATTTATATATGTTATTTATTTAGAGGCAGAGGAAGACAAAGGAAAGAATGAAATTGTCTATGTGATCTCTGGGCAGTTTTAAGAAAGAGATTTTAGATAGGATGACCTCTGATTAGTAATGTAGATATAAAGCTGGGAGTGGTGAAATTTTAAAATGTTAATAGAATTTATTAATGATGTTGAAGGGAATTAAGCAAGGGGACTAGACTTCATTTAAATATTTTCCTGAATGGGTTGAATTTGATTTACTTCTATAATCAGATTGTGTGTAAATAAATAATTGAATTTAAAGAAGAAGGAAAATATATTATTAGATTATAATTTAGGTGAAACTTGATATGTTTAAAGATTTACCTGACCAATAATTTGTTCACAATGATTCTTTATTATGTTTGTAAAAAAAATAAAAAAAAATTGGCAAATATATATATATATTACATTGGAGAGAAAAAATGTAGGAAACTAATATAATAAGGGGAATTCATGACTTGGAAATGCTACTTCTGAAAATGACTTGAACTCATTGACAAGCTGAACATGACTCAGCAGTGTAAACTTAGCAGGTAGAAAGGCTAATGCAATTTATGGCTGCCTTAGAAGCAACATTGTCTCAAAGAAATACCTTCTTTCTCTCTACTCGGCTCGAGTGGATTTTTCTTAAGTAGTGTGTATGATTCTGGGCATCACATTTCTAAAAGGATATTGACAAATTGCAATGGATTCAGAGGACGACCTTATGTGATAGGCTGATGGAACTTAGGATGTTCAGAAAACAAGACTTAGGTGAGACATGATAAGCATGATCAGGTACATAAAGGAGAACTACTGGAAAAATGGGCAAGAACTATTTTCCTAAAAACAAACAAAGAATAAAGAAAATGAATTATAGTTGCCTGAATTTTATTTAGGAGAGCTAAATTGGTGTAGAGTTAAGGCTAGAAACTGGGACCCTATGAGTTCTAGTCCTGCTTTAGCACAAAGCCAGTTGGGTGACCTTGGCCTAATACTTTCTCCCAGCAAACCAATTCTGAAAACCTTGAAAGGAAATTGCAAGGACTTTTTCAGGCAGTCACCAGCGAATCAGACAGAATTGAACAAAATAAAAATAATTCATTTAAACCCAAGGAAATATTTCCTAATGGAAATCTATACAAAAATGGAATGTTCTACTATAAGTTGTGGGTTTTACAATCCCTTTTTAAGATCAAAGATTTTAAGATTTTTAAGAAAAACTGTGGACATATGGTTTAATAGGTTTTTCTGTACATTGCAGAGGATTGGACTAAATTATTCTTACAATCCATTCCAGGCCTAGAATTCCATGATTCTATGAACCTGTTGAGTTCTTCCAAACTGAAGAACTGACTCACATCCCTGAATGCTCCTTCAAGAATCCAAGACCCTCTGAGTCTTACTATAATGCTTTTAATTAGTTTCTTAGAGATAACGATTAGGCCTTTCTAAATCTCATTTGGAGGGATAAGTGCCCAATAATTCCTACATAGTTACTTGGATCAATATTTATTTGTAATAACTGAGGATATTGTCAAGCATTTGGTCCCATTATTAGCTTGATACAAGGTTTGCTATTTATACTTACTGAAAAGTCATTGGTCCAGCTTCTAAGGTGCATCTGGTAGGAGACTGTTCATTGAGCTTCCGAAACAATTGCTTGGCCTGGCTCTGATACTGCTGCAAATCTCTTCCAGACTATAATAAAAAAAACCAATTCCCCCATACAAACAAAAAAAAAACTCCAACATGCTTCAACAAATTTAGTCCAATTATAGTGAATGATTAGAAAACAATCAGATCAAAACTTATTATTTTATAGCATTTTAAAACAAAACTTTGTGGGTTATTGTCCACTTTATTAAATCAACTAGGTATATATCTGCTGATTCCTCTTCGCAGTAGCATTCATTAAGCAGTAGCATATATTAAGATGTATGATCCATCTTCTAAGTGGGAGTGGGATAGAATGAACTCAATTTATATTGGAACTCATTATCTAATGCAAAACGTTAGAAGACTCCAAAGAGCTTAATTTTGCTATACACTTCAGTAACTATACTAGGAAAACTCACAGATGTTATTTCTAGCCTAGACAACAAGCATTTCGTAGTAAATAAAGAAAAATTAACCTTATATAATCCAGTTGGTTGTACTAAATATCTTTCCATTTCAATGCTAACATTTAGCGAGTGCACTTTAAATGCTTGGCCCGCATTGTATATATTATTTAATCAGAAATTAAATCCTGAGTAGAAAGGGGAAAAAAACCCACAATATCTCACACTCACCTGTTCATCCTCCTGCATAGAAGCCGCTAAAGGAAGCCCATCAGCCACCCGCGCAATCATCGTTAGAAGCACCATCTTCTTGGACGATCAGTACCTATAGGTTCAGAATTCTACCCGCTCAAGACTAACTATACTGAGCTGGCCGGAAGCTGCAAAACCAAGTTCCGGATCCCTATAAGAACTCTCTTGCCTGCTTCCTGTGCAATCATATTGCCGGTCGAGAGCGGAGGTCCCCAACTTTTTGGTTCCTGTAAAAGTGACGAACATTTTTTTTTGTTCCTCTCAGCAGCGGGGAGGGATATGTTTTCAACAACACCAGCAAGGATCTTAAGCTCGAAGGCCTAAGTGTCATTCGTTTCGGCGATAGCAGTTCCACAACACAGTTCCAGAGTAGCGCGGGCTTTCTAAGGACCTCCCCACTTTGAGGAGGACATCGAGCGAAGTGCTAGCGATGCGCCAATGAACGGCTTTTCGAGACCGATAGCTCGAGCTCCAGCTGCATCCCTCTAGCACAATACCAAACGGAGTTGTCCTCACATCTTGTCTCTTGTTCCTCCGAGCTCCTTTTCATTTTTTATAGCATCTTTTAAATGCTATAAGCGCTATTTTAGCAAAAGAAGCATAATTTGCACACTGTAGACGTGACAATTGCATATTTTACATACAAGCTTTTTGTGAACAACAGTTGTAAGGAGGAGTTTAACTCCCCTCCTGCCACCACTCCCCCTCCCTCTGGTCCTGGTGGGAGATCTGCAAGACCCCAAAACTTGCAAACAGCTACAGTACTTTTTTTAAAAAATCTTGCATTATATGCTGCCCCCGCAGCACTATTGCTTCTGCCTGCCATGCAATTGGCTGGCAGATATTTGGCCTGTGCAGGCAAAGGCCTGGGTCAAACGGTGTTTGGACGAATGGGCAGGGAAAAAGGGCCAGGGCGGAGGACCAGGGGAGGGCCAGGGGAGGAGGAAAGCTCCCATTCTGAGATTTTGAGACTCTAGTAAGAGTGCAGAGAAAAGCAACCTTAAGGGACTGAAGGACAAACCATACAATTAATAGTTTTTGACAGATTAACAGAATTGGAAGGGACTTTTTAGGTCTTCTAGTTCAACCCCCACCCAAGCACTACACCATTTCTGACAGATAGCAGTCCAGTCAATTCCTGAAAGCTTCCAGTGATGAAATTCCCAGAACTTCTGAAGGCAAGCTGTTCCATTGGTTTTTATTTTTTTTATTTATTTGTTTTGTCGTAACAGTATATATAAGCATTAACATGAAATAGCTATATAATATATAAGCATATATATGAGCATAAGTATGTAATAACTATATTAATTGGATATAATGAAGAAGAACAATAGGACAGGGAACGGTAGACACGTTTGTGCTCTTATGCATGCCCCTTATAGACCTCTTAGGAATGGGGTGAGGTCAATAGTAGATAGTTTTTGGTTAAAGATTTTGGGATTTTGAGAAGAGACCACAGAGTCAGGTAATGTGTTCCGAGCATTAATAAATCTGTTACAGAAGTCATATTTTCTGCAATCAAGATTGAAGCGGTTAACATTAAGTTTAAATCTATTGTTTGCTCTTGTATTGTTGTGATTGACGCTGAAGAAGTTTTCAACAGGAAGAACATTGCAATAGATGATTCTATGAGTTAAACACAGGTCCTGTCGAAGGCGTCGGAGTTCTAAATTTTCTAAACCCAGGATTTCAAGTCTGGTGGCATAAGGTATTTTGTTGTATTCGGAGGAGTGGAGAATTCTTCTTGTAAAATATTTCTGGACACGTTCAATTGTGTTGATTGTTCTCACTGTCAAAAAATTCCTCCTTATCTCGACTTCCGGTTTGGCACCGTAGGTGATGGCGGTGATCTTTACGATCACCAATCTCTGGATTATGTGGAATCGCTAGGACAGCTTAAATCTGCTGTCCAGCGGTTCGGAAAACCCCCTCTTCGGGAGAGTATTGGAAGAAAGAAGAATTACCTACAATTGAAGAATGGACACTCAAAGTATCAAATCTGGCAGAGATGGCAAAAATCTCCGCTTACTTGAAAGACTATACACTAGAAAAATATATTTTAGAATGGAAAATGTGGATTGATTATATTCAAAATAAGTATCAGATAAAAAAATACCGAATAGCATATGAGTAAATTTAGGAAATATTTTGTATTAGATATATTTTTGAAGGAGAGGGGAATTGAGAGTGTGACTAAGTGTGGTGTGACTAGAGATTATAATTTAGGAATTATTTTAGATTATGATTGTTAGTTTTGATACCCTGCATTTTGTTCTGGGAAGTCGGGGTGGGGGGTGGGGGGTAAGGGGGAGGGGAATTGGGGGGGGTTTGGTAGAGATGAAGTGATGGTTAATGTACAGGGATTATTGAAGATGTATAAATATAATTAATGCAGGGTCGGGTCTGCCCAGTTACCATTTTAGAACGGTGGGGAGGGAGAAAAGAGAGAGTAGGAGGTAGGAAAGAGGAGAAGAGGAAGGAAGAGGGGTAGAAGAGGGAGAAGGAAGGTGTAGGGTGGAGGGAGGAGAGGATGTAGATAAGAGAAGGAGAGGAAGGTCTGGAAAGTAGAAGAAGGTAGAAGAGGGAAGAGTGTTAAAAAGGGGGGTGGTGACTGGGCAAGCCCGACTAATTGTATATAACTGTACATTGGATGAATTATTTGATATGATTATAAAAATAAAACTTTTTATTAAAAAAAAAAAATCCTCCTTATCTCTTAATACCTCCTTGATCAGTTTCCATCCATTATTCCTTGTCTGGCCTTCAGGTGCTTCAGGTCAAAACAGATTGACCCCCTCCTCTCTGTGACAGCCTGTTGTGCCTTGTCCTCCCTCCTCTCCTCATCCAGCCCCTCCCTCCTCCTGCCAGGCCTGCTATCAGATTCAGAGTCTGATAATGAAGAGGAATGGCCTGGCATGCCTCCAGCCTCCAGCCCTGGCACCATGCCCGGACAGAATGTCAGGAATGAACAAACAAACCTCACTCCTACAGCGTGTGAGCACAAAGCCAGCCACGTGCTAGAATCCAGCAGATCCAGAGGAAGAGAACCCACAGTGGACGGATCCCCGCTTCCGGAGATCTGAGAGGCGATGTGAGCAGAAGGAAGGGAGGGGCAGGCCTGGATAAGTGCTGAGTCATGGAGCCACACCCCATGGCCTATATAAAGGATCTGCTTTTTGGCATTCCTTGAGTCAAGCAAAGTCTCATCTGGTTTGCTGAAGTCACACCTTGGATTCCTGCCTGCCCTGAGAAATCTGAAAGGAATTTGGCAAAGCTGCAGAGGCTTCGTGGCCACGCTTGATACAGACTTCCCAGACCCGGTTGTCGGAGAGGGAGTGGGACACGACGCAGCCCCTCAAATATTGGAACACTGCTATCATGTTCCTGGTTCTTCTCATCACTACGCTAGCCATGCCAAGTACTTCAACTGTCCAGCCATGCTGGTTTCTTCTTCGATTTCTTCTTTTTCAATGGTACTGTGCTGGACTGGGCTTTTATTATTATATTTTTCAGAGTTTCCCAAGCTTCTTCATTTGTTTTCCCCTTTAGAATTTTCATTCAAGGAATCTTTCCCAAGTTCTCTCTGAGTTTGTTAAAATAATCTCTTTTAAAATATAAGATTCTTGTATCATTGTGTTCTATTGCTTGTGTTTGCATTATGTTGAATTCCAGTATGACATGGTTTTTTTGTTGTTGTTTTTTTTGTTTACATTTATACCCTGCCCTTCTCCAAAGACTCAGGGCGGCTTACAGTGTATAAGGCAATAGTCTCATTCTATTTGTATATTTTTACAAAGTCAACTTATTGCCCCCCCAACAATCTGGGTCCTCATTTTACCTACCTTATAAAGGATGGAAGGCTGAGTCAACCTTGGGCCGGGCTTGAACCTGCAGTAATTCCAGGCTTTGTGTTCTTAATAACAGGCCTTACCAGCCTGAGCTATCCAGTCACTCTCACCCAAGTTTCCTGCAGTTTCAGCTCCCTCTATTACTTTTTTGTTTGTGAGAATTAAGTCCAGTATGGCTGTCCCTCTAGTTCCCTCCTCTATCTTTTGGACAACAAAGTTGTCAACTATGTTGGTCAGGAACCTATTCAATTTCTCATTTGATGCAGAATTAGTCTTCCAGTTGATGTCAGCCTCCGCTTTAATTAAGTGTATTTCACTTACTAGACTATTTTACTGTTTTATTACTTCGTTAAAGGATTGCTTCTTACTGAATGTTTTACATGATTTATGGAAGAGGGGGCGAGGTTTCTACTGCGTTCGGCTGACTTTGCGTGTGGGGGAGGAAGATAGTCTTTCAAGCAGTTTTTCAATTTTTGAAAAAGACTTTTGAATTGTTTTGGCGTGTGAATGTAACAGGAGTTGCCTGCTTCACATTCCATCCAGAAGAGTGACAGAGGGAGAATATCGGAAGTGAAACTACACCTGGCCAAGGAGGAAGATGCCATTGGATTATAACTGTTTGAATTCTAGTGTGGGGGAGGGCTCAGCAGGGGATATGTCATCTGTGGTTTTTGTATATTTCCAGTTCTGGCTTTGCTTCCATAGCTTTCAGACTTGTTTAGTAAAAATTACCAATTTCTTCGAAATGATGGAGTTGGGTCTTTATTTTCTTAAACATTGATCTGAGGCATGCTGACAGTAATTGAAGTCCTCCATAACTATTGTAGTGTGTTTCCTACATATATTTGTTAATTGGTTAGCAAAAAGTACAATTTTTTTTGTTTGGTTGGCCTATGGCAATGTCATTCTTTTTTTCCCCTTTTATATTAACCCATATACATTGTACCGCAGAATGTTTTCATTTTTGGTTTCATGCATTTCTGTAGCAATATAGTGGTCTTTTATATATAATGCGCTCCACCTCTTCTTTTATGGGGTCTGGTTTTTTGAACAGTTTGTATCCTTCTATCAGTATGTTCCAGTCATGGGTTTCATCCCACCAAGTTTCAGTGATTCCAACTATATTGTATCTACCGTTATGTATTAATAATTCAAGTTCAACCTTTTTGTTCTCCAAACTTTGTGCAATTGTATAAAAGCATTTGAGATCTTTATGTCTGACTCTGGGTATGCTTCCTATGTGTCCTTTAACACCATCAGACATCCACATTTGCATATCCCAGATCCTTGGGAAGGACTTGATAGGTGGATAAAAATGCCAAATCCAGTCAGAACATCTGGTTGAGTATGTGACCAACCATAACCATAATAATATATTATAATATAGTACAATTGCATTGCACTGGAGCATTATACTGTTCAAAAGCAATGGGGAAATTTCCAACCCACAGCCTGTTGATAGCTGATGAAAGAACTGTGTTGCTGTTAATCTCTTCCTAAACTCTTTGTGGGAAACAGCATATTGTTTTTACAGAATTGTAAGAAGACATGCTAGCCTGTGAAGAAAATACATTGTATATGTTTCTAATCTCATGAGCTAGGCTGAAGCTTGAGAATTGTACTGTATGTAGGAAGGTCACTGGTATGCTAGAAACCGGCCTCAACTAGAATTTACTGATATGTTACTCTACAGACAACCCCTAGGAATTTGGACCATAAAAGGTAATTTGTAAATAAGAGCAGGGGGTGATAGAATAGGAGTAATGGGAGATGTAATCAGGGTGGAGATAAAGTATTCTCTTTAGACACTTAGGACAGGTTGTGAAGGCATGAGTACTAAGCTAATGAGGAAAAGGTGGGAGCTAAATTTGTAATGGCATTAGAGAATATAAGCAGTGGTGGGATTCAGCCAGTTCACTAAAACCCATTGCTAATTTTATATGCAGTGCAGCAAATCAGTTGAATTGCCTCAGCCTGGCCCTGCCTCCTGGCCTCCCTTGCGTGGCCCCACCTCACCCTACCCTCCTGAGGAAATGACCTGTCTTAAAATCGCATGGACAACTTTGTCTCAGGCAGTCAAATTCGTTCCCTCTCTCCACAAAGCAAAGTAATTGCAGAAAGGCACTACAGAGTCAAGAACAGGGCTTCAGAGGGTGCTATTCCTAATAAATGCATTATGTGCAGAAAAATGCTTGCTGCAACCAGCAAATCACGTTTTCCGAGGAACTGACAAAACCACAGCCAGCTGTTTAGCCAGTTGCTGAAGGAAAGGAGCAAGATATACAGCTGCCCAAAAGTTCCTTCTCTTTATGCAGCAAGGCAACAAGGTCAGTGTCCGTAGTAGTAATAAAGGAGGAAAGCCAAGCACTAGAGAAGCAGCCATGGTCCTGTTTTGAAAGTAGGTTACTAAGAAGCACTCTGGCTAAGCCTCCAGTGTGGGCATGTTTTCTGATAACACTTGCGTGGACTGCCATCCCGCTGTGAGGCAACTTTTCCAATGGAGGCAGCTCTCCTCAATCTGGGCAGGGTGAGTACCTGAGAGAGGTGTGCTATCTGGCTGCCCATTTCCCACTGCAACCCAATGGCCCTTGGGGAAAAGGGTCATTTCTTCAATTTTTCAAAGCTCTTTAAGCCAGTATCAGGCCTGGAAGCCATCTTTTGCATTGGGCGTTCAGGCCTGCCACAATTACTACTGTGGGAAATTGGGAGGGGGGATTGTGTGGAGCGGGGTGATATATAGTCATAATAACATTCCTTTCTCAGAGAGTTAAGGACATCTTGCCGTGCACCTGGAGGGCTGGAACTGGGAAGCTTCTGCAGTTAGGACAGTGTTTTGATTGGACCATGTGATGGACATGGGTGCTGGGCAGGGACTTGGACTTTCCTTGGGTGGGGAAAACCTGGAAACTTTCAGATTTGGGGCAAAATGATGTGCCAATATGACATCTCTAATAAAATTAGAGAGTTGGGGCAATATGATGTGCCAATATGACATCTCTAATAAAATGGAACTTCGAGGAACTTTGAGTCTCAGAGTCTTCCTTCGTTGGGGGTATTACTTGGATCCCTGACATTAACCTGAATCCCCCTTAAAAAATTCAACCAGCTATCCGAGGTCCTAAGCCCTGATCATCTACCCAAAACTTGGCGGTGTGAACACTCAGGGAAGATGGAGAGAGACAAATCGACCATGGAGGGAGCCACGGGATGATTCAGCGAGCTATGTCGAGACCATCTACCTCTCTTCCCAAGCCATGGTGGAAGCGGAGGAAGCCACACAAAGGTAATGCCAGCTGGGTGCCTGGCCCAAAGAGCTGGCACCTGAGCAAGCCATGCAACCGGATCTAACCCTGTGGGATGAAGCTGTGGGAGCTATGCTGCTCAAAGACATGATGACCAGGGCGATGCTGTCGGAACCACAGATGAATGGAGGCAGGGCAGAAAAGATCCCAACCCTTGAATGGAAGTTGCCAGGGCAGTTGCGCCGCAAGCACTCCTGGGAATGGGATTCCTGCCACCGTCACACAGCCAGTCACTAGCTGGCCTCCCGGAGCAATTCGGCCAACTCAGCATGGGCAGCACCGTTCAACCCCTTGGGACTGAGCAACCCAGGTGGGCTCTTGCTCAACCTATGTTCACCTTCCCGAGTCAGGAAGCTGCAGCACTACTGAGTGGGATGCCAGCCTCCTTTCACTCTGCACAGAGTGAGTCGTTCCATAGCCTCACACATTAGGCCAGGTCTACTGGAAAGACAGTAACTGTGGGAATGGGAATGGTGTAGCAACAAAGCCCACTGAACCAGCCTGGCCTGGTGCTACAGAGGCTGCAACCAGGACTGTGGGGACAAAGTACTCTACCCCAGCAACCAGACCAGATCCCAGATGGGCATTTTACCCCAGTCAGGGGTGGGTGCAATATCAGTGGACACCTGCCCCAGTTCTACAGCCCGCAGCCACCCATCAACCAGCACACTTCCAGCCACCAGCCATGGCCCAGCAGCCAGTACTGGCCCAGCCACTGCTGCAGCGCTAGCAACCAACCGTGGTCCCATAGCAGCCAGCACCAGCCCAGCAGCCAGCGTCCACTTAGCAACCGGCTCTGCCAGCTGCTCCTCCTACCCAGTTCAGAGCGACATTTGATAGGACCCCAAGCAGACTAGCCTACTTCCTCAATCGAATCTGTGCTTACATCAACCAATATAGAAATCAATACCCATTGGATCTGGAGTTGATTTCAGCTATTGCAGATGGCATGAATGGGGGAGAAACAGCGAAGTGGATAGCGGTTCTTCATGATGAGGAAACTCCTGAGTTGGTAGATACTGATGAGTTCATCCAACTCTTCTGAGGCCAGTTTGAGGACTTGGCCCACAGAGTAGAAGCAGAGGCCCAAATTAAGGTCCTGAAGCAAGCTGGCTGGCCTCCCAAAGACCTAGTTTCAGAATTTCGAAGGCTGGCTGGGAAGCTGAGAGACTGGTTGGAGCGCCTTCTCATTCTCCACTTCAAAGAGGTCCTCAACCCAGACCTTAGGCAAGCTTGTGGCATCAGAGAGCTTCCGGAACATATACAGGCATGGTATAGCACAGCCATTGCCATGGATCTGGAAATCCACCCCCACAGAAATCCAACTACAGAAAAACCAACGAAAAGATCCCTAGGTTTCCAATCCCTCACTTGTTCTGACCCAGGCTCCCTGACATAGCTTAAATCACATGCTTAGTCCCAAAAAACCCTCTTTTATTTAAACGGCTGTGAATTATGGTCATTCACAGCCCGTAATAATTCACAAACATTCTGTGAAGAGTCCGACAGATGTCTACCAATCTTTCAAGATAATGCTGGCTGGGAAGCTGAGACACTGGCCGGAGTGCCTTCTCATTCACCACTTCAAAGAGGCCCTCAACCCAGACCTTAGGCAAGCTTATGGCATCAGAGAGGTTCCAGAACATATACAGGCATAGTACAGCACAGCCATTGCCATGGATCTGGAAATCCGCACACCTTTATCTCCCTTGAAACACTGCCAGAGACCTAATTACCAATTAGTTTTGCAAGACCAAACGGAGCACAGAATCAAATGGAGCTTCTCAGAGTTTGAACTGACTAGAATGAACAAATTGCTTCCTTCAAAGGCTCACCTCCGTTTGCTCCTCTCTTTTGTCTTATGGGATGGGCCAATCATCTCCAAGCCTTACTCCTGAGTCTCCCTGTTGGCTTAACTGTTCTTTCCTCCTGGCAGCTCTGCGCATACATCCATTGGGAACAGTCTGCCCCTATTCTTCTGCCTCACTGATACCAGGTTCTGGAGGCTCCGGAGTCAGCACATAACTACCAGATGGCCCTGGCCCCCTCTCTGCCTCCAGCACAGAGCCCTTGTCTGAGCCTTCCCGGACTCCAGGACTGGCTCACGTTCCTCCCGAGCCTCCTCACTGTCCAAATCTGCTGCCCGCTGGCAGATCACACTATACCTCACCGCAGGCCCCTTCCCCTGGGTCTGACAATCTGGATGCAGCTGTGACAGGAATTGGTGATGGAAGCCCTTCACCAAAACGGGCATGCATGGAGGTCGCATCCTCTCAGGTGAAATCCTCCGGCCCATAACCCTTCCACTCAATGAAATACTGGAACCGTCCTTTCAGCCACTGGGAGTCCCGAATGCTGGCAACGTCGTACTCAGTGGTCCATCTCCATCATGTGGCACTGCATGGGGATGGGCAGGTTGGTGGAGCGGACAGGCTGGCCATTCTGGAACAAGGAGGGATCTATGGAAGACTGGATGGACTCGCATAGAGCGTGGCAATGTAGTAGCATTGGCAACCCAGTAGGCGACTGGGTTGATGACCGCTTCAACTGGGAATGAGCCAAGGTACTGGTGGTCTAGCTTCCTGATTGGCCGGTCTGAAGGAAGGTGCCTGATGGACGACTATATCCAATCCCCCACAGCCAATGGTGGTGACGTCTGCCAAAATCAGTCTGTGACTCTTTTATAGTCCTCTTTGGCTTTCTCCAGATACTAGGCCGAAGGCTTCCACAAGCTGCCACTTTCTCTGGTTTGGGAAAGTGGGTGGGGTGAGGATACAAGGGGCTATTAGACATAATAACATTTTTGCTGCCAGTCAAAGTCAGGCTGGGCTTACACCTGGAGAAGGAGTGGCCGGAGTGATGCTTCGACATGGGACGGTTGAGGATTGGAGCATGTGACTGGCAGAAGGGTCATGAGGGTGGAGATTTTAGAGTTTGTATTACTGAGGGAGGAACCCGAATCCCCAGTTTTGGTTTTCATACAACTGTGCCAGTTTACCCATGCTAGTAAAAGAACTTTGAAAGATGTTGGCTTCGGAGTCTTTTCTGCAGAAGGGGTGTCAGCTTCCGGTCACCAATCTTTACTGCTAATTGTGTATTTTATATTTTAGTAGATTGTTTAGTTTGTTACCTTGTCTAGTGTTAAGTAATTCAACATTTTATGCTGTATCACTGCCTTACATGATAAATGGGTTGAGGGCCCTTTAAGAGCGTAAGCTGACAATTAATGGAAAGGAGGAGTAAGGGATTCAAACCCGCATGATGGCTAGAGGCACGGAACCATCAACGAACTCTGCATTCCAGGCATTCCAAGCAGAAGGAGATCATCGGAAGGAGTTTACCACATGGCCCATGAGGGAATTGGTATTGGCCCAGATTTGCCTGACCTTTGGGGGGGGGGAGGGACTAATGAAGGGAAATTTGCCTGTCAGTCATTTTTTGCTTCAGTTCTAGCTTTTCTATGATTGCATTCAGATGTATTTAGTAAAAACTTTTCTTTATTTTCAAATGAAGTCAAGGTGTTTCTTTCCTGAATATTAATTGGGGGCAGTCTGACAAGGGGTTTTCTGGAATGCTGACATTAAACCGTCAGGGGTGCTGGGCCCCAGCATCCACCAAAACCTTTTGGTGGTGCAAAGACCTAGCGAAAATGGAAAGAAAAGAAGAAGTCCTGGAGGGGTCAGTGGGCCCAGAGTCTCAGGAACTTATCGATAGCGGATTCTCCCCGTCGGAAGAGGTGGTGTGGGGCCTCGAGGCTGCAGAAACTACTCAAGAGCTAGGAGCGCAGCCCAAGGGATCTGATTCCTGGAGAAGTTGCCAGTCTGACCTGACGCCTGAAAGGGGACCAGAGGTGAGATCTCTGGAGGAGCGTGGCATTCCCGGCCGAGCAAAGTCTCCCCTTCATCCTTCCAGCCAGCATGCGATTCATGGTACTGCAGAAAAGTCATGACTCTCGGCTTGGAGGCCACTTTGGGTTTTTGAAAACCCTCTATTTGACTAGGAGACAATTCTGGAGGCCAAAGATGAAAGCAGATATAGAAGACTATGTAAAGAGCTGCGCCACTTGCGCCACCATGAAATCCAGACCAGGGAAGGCCCCTGGGCTTCTGCAAACCGTGGCTGAACCCATGAGGCCCTGAGAGGAGATTGCTATGGATTTCATCGTCAAGCTCCCTGTCAGCAGAGGGAATAGAGTGATTTGGACGGTGGTTGATTTATTTTCCAAAGAGGCTCACTTCGCCTGCAGCGGGTTACCTTCGGCAAGGAAATTGGCAAAACTGTTTGTGAGGCACATTTACAGATCCATGGGGTTCCAAAAAGAATAATATCAGATCGTGGAGTCCAGTTTACTGCTAAGTTCTGGAGAGAGTTCCTACGGTCCATTGGGTCATCCTAGGGACTTAGCTCCACCTTCCATCCACCCACTAATGGAGCTGCTGAAAAATTGAATGCAATGGTGGAACAGTACATTAGGTGTTATGTAAACTACCAACAAGAGAACTGGGCGGAGTTATTACTGTTTGCAGAAGTGGCATATAATAATGCAGTACACAGTTGCACGGGATTAACTCCTTTTCAAATAACCACGGGCATGGATTTTGTGCTGATGCCCGAGCTCCCTATAGAACCTCCCACTTCCATGTCCCTGATGGAATGGATGGATTCATTGAAAAGAGTGGGAGAACACTATTTTATTTATTAATCATATTTATATACCGCCCTATCTCCCGAAGGACTAAGAAAGCTTTGGTTGAATTGACAGAAAAATATAAAGCTCAAGTAGACAAACACCGATCCCTTCAACCCCCTTTCCGGGTGGGGTGGGAGATAAAGTGTATTTGTCAACTAAATACTTAAGATTAAGATTGCCTAGCAAAAAATTTGGTCCCAAATTTATTGATCCTTTCCCCATAGTGTTATTATGAACAAGTGTTTCATAATAGCTTATTGAAACCAGCTAGGGGTTCTGGCTTGAGGCCCTAACCAACTGCTCCCCCCCTCCTTTGATAATCCAGGGGGAGACCCACTACGAAATTAAGAAAATCCTTGACTCTAGGCTGTACCGAGGTCACTTACAATATTTGGTCCACTGGAAAGGGTACCCGTTGTCTGAAGCTACTTGGATGAAAAGCTGGGATATAAATGCTGATGCTCTGGTCAAGCAATTTCATGATAAATTCCCTGAGAAACCTAAGGGTCCTCCTGGGGGGGGGGAACGAGGGGGTTAAAAGGGTGTCTACGGAGTGTTAACCCCATCTTTTGTTTTTGTCTGTTTTGTTTTCTAGGGTGTGTTTTGTTCTGCAGGGGGGGGACGCCTATCAGCTTTGGATGTTATACTAGGCCGAAGTCTTCCACAAGCTGCCATTTTCTCTGGTGTGGGAAAGTAGGAGGGAGGGGTGAGGGTACAAGGGGCTATTAGACATGACATAACATTTTTCCTGCCAGTCAAGGTCAGGCTGGGCTTACACCTGGAGGAGGAATGACCAGAGTGATGCTTCGACATGGGACGGTTGAGGATTGGAACATGTGACCAGCAGAGGGGTCATGAGGGTAGAGATTTTGGAGTTTGTATTACTGAGGGAGGAACCCGAATCTCCAGTTTCAGTTTTCATCCAACTGCGCCAGTTTACCCATGCTAGTAAAAGAACTTTGAAAAATGTTGGCTTCGGAGTCTTTTCTGCAGGAGGGGTTTTCTGGAACACTGACAGTTACACCAATTGATGGACAACCTGAAACTTGGACAAATAGTCATTAGCCACCAGAACCAGTGAAGTTGAGTTACGTTAGGGGAAAGAACCGTGGATGATACCCCACATTGGCCAAGAAAGTGGCTTTTTGTGTGGAGGTGTGCTGCGAGTTGTTGAACATGAACTCTGCTACTGCCAAATAATCCGACCAATTGTCTTTCTGCTGGTTCATGAAGCAGCACAGGTATTGCTCCAGGATCCCAATGACTTTCTCAGTCTCGCCATCGGTTTCCAGAAGATGCTCCAACGACAGGCAGATTTTCAAATCTAAGGCCGTCATCAGCCATTTCCAAAACAGGGCTGTAAATTGAGCCTCTCTGTCCAAAATGACCCTATCAGGTAGGCTGTGTAGCCAGAAGATATGTTGGATAAACATGCAGGCAGTGATGCGAGCCGTCGGTAACCCATGACATGGAATGAAATGTGCCATCTTTGTCAGTATGTCTGCCACCATGAACACGGTCATGAATCCAGAAGACAGAGGCAAATCCATCAAGAAGTCCATGGCAATGGCACCCCAGGGTCTCTCCGGTGTTGACAATGATTGGAGCAGCCCTGGAGGGGCTCCCAACACCGACTTGGCCTGTCGGCATCGTACACAAGACATGACGTAGGCTTGGACATTGTGTTGCAATCGGGGCCACCAGAAGGTATGCGAAACTAGGTTCAAGGTCTTGAAGAGGCCAAAGTGCCCAACTGCAGGATATCATGGCATTTCAAGAGGATAAGTCCCCGGAGTGGCTCCATCAGCACATATAGTCTTTCTTGGTACCGCAAGAGTTCCTCGATGAATGTCCAGGGAGAGGCAGGCTCCACCTCTTCCTTCCATCGCTCCACCCAAGCACTGTGCCACTGTGCTTCCTGTATCTGAGCCCGTAATTCAAATGGCTCCTGAACCACAGAGAAAAACTCTATGGGCAGAACTATCTGGGGCAGAAGCTGGTCTTCGATGCAGGAATACTCCAGTTTCCGCGAGAGTGCATCCACCCTTTGGTTGCAACCACTGGGAATATAGGTAATGTGGAAATTGAACCTGGCAAATAAGAGGGACCACCAAATCTGGCGTTGGTTCAGTTTCTGGGTGGTCTGAGGAACTCCAGGTTTTTGTGGTCCATCCAGATTTCAATTGGATGCCCCTCCAAATGATGTCTCCAGGCCTCAAATGCCATCTTAATGGCTAGTAGCTCCTTCTCTCAGATGGTGTTCTGTTTCCCTCCCCCAATACTCCCAGCAAAGAGGCAGTCAAAGGCCTTCTTTTCTAATTTATTTACATAGATAAATGTCCTGGCCACATCTACCCACGGGCCTGCCAAGTTTCTGGAGATAATGAGGAAATTATAGATAAGGCCAGAATTACTCACAAATATATTCTTCCCTCCATTGATACAGTTTGCCCGCGCAAATTCATTGCTTTGTCCATGACAAAAAACCAGGAAGTCCCGCCTCCTATTTATAGTCTCTGCAGATGTCACTGCATGACCATCATTCCTTGGCTTTATCCCAACGCTGCTTCTGCTGCGCACGGCGGTCACGTCTGCGCAGTCTTGCATCACTCCAAAACTGTTCTTGGGGCGTTGCCAAATCAGAAGAAGGCTCGAGAGAATCAGGCCTTGCCGGCCCCTCTTCCTCCCTTTGAGGGGGTGCCAGGGAGGGAAAGGGCCCAAGAGAAGCAGGGCTTGCCAGGTCTTCTCCCTCACTTTCTGAATCATCCGAGTCCAGGAGTCCGGGTCCAGGAACCTGGGTCACAACACTATCCCTCACCGCAGGGCCCTTCCCCCGGGGCTGACGATCGGGATGCGGTCGGGCTGGGTTCTGCTCATGGAAGGCCTGCACCAGGTCAGGGGCATGAACGTCGGAGGTATCTACCCAGGAGAAATCAGTCCCGTATCCCTTCCATGCGATCAAATATTGGAAACGGCCCTTCAGCCAGCGGAAGTCTCGTACGCTGTGGACTTCGTATTCCTCTGACTTGTCCCCGGCGACAGTGACGGGTGCTGTTGGGCACCGAAGGTGTGGCCTCAGGAACCAGAAGGCACCAGTGAAAGACGGGGTGGATCCGCATGGATCGTGGCAGGGTCAGTGGGTAGGCTACTGGGTTGATGACTGCCTCGACAGGGAACGGGCCGATGAATCGGTGGTCCAACTTCTTTACCGGGCGGTCGGACGGGAGATGTTTGGTGGAGAGCCACACCCAGTCTCCAACCGCCAGTGGGGGCGTTGCCCATCGGGAGCGGTCGGCGGACCGTTTGTAGTCCTCCTTTGCCCGATCCAGCTGCTGACGTACCAACTGTTGGACCGCATGCAATTCCGTCAGAAAGGTCTGCGTTTCGGGAACAGGAGAGTCCGGTGGTGCCAGAGGGAAGAGCCGCGGATGCCAGAGGGAAGAAGACGCATTTCTCCAGCTTCGCATTGAGTTGTTGCTCCCGCAAGCATTGCAGAACCAGACCGACGTGTCGAAGGTGGCTTTCCCTGGACCGGGAGTAAATGAGGATGTCGTTCAGGTAGATAACCACAAACCGATCCAACATGTCTCGGAACACGTCATTCATGAAGTGCTGGAAAATGGAAGGAGCGTTGGTCAACCCAAATGGCATGACAATGTATTCGTAGTATCCGTATCGGGTGCCGAATGCCATCTTCCATTCGTCTCTTTCTCGCATTCGCACCAGGTTGTAGACCCCCTGGAGATCGAGCTTGGTGAAGATCGTGGCCTCCCGCAACCTCTCCAGCAGCTTCGGGATGAGCGGCAGGGGGTAGCAATTCCGCACCGTAATGTTGTTTAGCCGGCGGTAATCACAGCAGAGGCGCAAGTCCCCCGTCTTCTTCTTCACAAAGAGGACCGGGGCCGAGAGAGGGGACTTTGAAGGCCGGATGAACCCTTGGGCCAGATTTTTGTCCAGGAAGTCCCTGAGGGCAGCCAACTCGGGCTCCGACATGGAATACAGGCGTCCCACAGGCAGTGGTGCGTTGGGCAGAAGGTCCACGGGGCAATCGTAGGGCCGATGCGGGGGTAGTTGGTCCGCCTCCTTCTCGCTGAACACGTCGGCGAAGTCCGTCAGGAGGCAAGGTGATGGCAGCGGTGGGGACGTTCTGGCCGGCACAGGTGTGGCGGATGTGGTCGACGCACTGCAGACTCGGGAAAGAGATGGCGTTCCGTGACCAGGCCACCTGAGGATCGTGGGTCCGAAGCCAGGCCAACCCAAGGACCAAGGGGAAATGAAGGTCCGCCGTGACATAAAATTGGATCGCCTCCTCATGGTCCCCAATAGCCAGGCACAAAGGCTGGGTGGCGAATTTAATGGGGCCGGACACCAGTTCTCGTCCATCAATTGTCTCTACCCGCATCGGAGGGTCCACCGGAACCACGGGGACCGCAAACTGGGTCACAAAGGCCTGGTCCATAAAGTTTGTTGTGGCCCCTGAGTCCACCAGCGCATGCGCCTGGAGCCCGTCCGACTGGTTCCCCAACCATATCCGTGTGTCCAGAATCAGATGCCGAGGGGGCCCAGAGTCTACTTCCGCAACGTCCAGTGGGGGCTTAGTACGTGCCTGACCTAGGGTTTTCCCGAGGTCGGGCCTGCTCCGTTTCCCGATTGGTCACGCTGTGATTCGGGGACCAGCATGCGTGCCCCACTTTGCTTTCTGGGGCAAGAAGCGGCGAAGTGGCCGGGCTCCCCACAGTACAGGCACAATCCCCCTTGGCGCCTCCGGTTCCGCTCCTGGGCTGTCAGGCGAGGTCTGGCCGCTCCCAACTCCATGGGCTCTTCTGCAGCGGTTACAAAACGTGGGGCGACCCAGGGTGCTGGTGGTGCAGGAAATGGGAGTGCAGATGTCGACGGCGGGTCCCGGGGGGTGTGACGGGACGGTCGCCGTTGCAGACGGGCGTCGAGGCAGAGGCAAAGGGGCACCAAGTTGTTGAGGGTCCGCGGCGCCTCCACCTCCAGCTTGTCTTGCAATTCCTCTGAAAGTCCCTCCTGGAACGCGTCCACCAGCGCTGCATCATTCCAGTCAGAGTCCTGGCACAAAAGACAAAATTCGGCGATGTACTCCTGCAGGGGGCATTTCCCTTGACGGAGTTCCTTAAGGCGCCTGGTTGCCGTCAGCATTCGAACGGGGTCCTCATACATGGTGTGCAGGTGCTGCCAAAAATGCTGTTGGTCCGCCAGGAGGGGGCTGTCCTGGAGCAAGAGGGGCGTGGCCCATCGAGCAGCCGAGCCAGAAAGAAGGTTAATCACGAAGGCCACCTTAGCCCGGTCGTCTGGGAAATCCTCTGGCCGCATAGCCATGTAGAGCTGGCACTGTCCCAAGAAGGTCGGGAACATCTCAGGCTGCCCAGAAAACTTATCCGGCACGGTTATCGGGCACTTGCGACGAGGAGGAGGAGTGGGAGGACGGGGGGGAAGCTGCAGGCACATTCCCGGCAGCAAGTTGGCCTGCCAAGTGAGCCACTTGCTGCTGGAGCTGTTGATTAGCCGCTTGTAGCTGCTGTAACTGCTGCTGTACCTGCTGCTGGTCCATCTTTGGTGGAAGATGTTTTAGTTGGGGTCTTGGACAAAATGTTCTGTTTCCCTCCCCCAATACTCCCAGCAAAGAGTCAGTCAAAGGCCTTCTTTTCTAATTTATTTACATAGATAAATATCCTGGCCATGTCTACCCACGGGCTGCCAAGTTTCTGGAGATAACGAGGAAATTATAGATAAGGCCAGAATTACTCACGAATATATTCTTCCCTCCATTGATACAGTTTGCCCGTGCAAATTCATTGCTTTGTCCAAGACAAAAAACCAGGAAGTCCCGCCTCCTATTTATAGTCTCTGCAGATGTCACTGCATGACCATCATTCCTTGGCTTTATCCCAACGCTGCTTCTGCTGCGCACGGCGGTCACGTCTGCGCAGTCTTGCATCACTCCAAAACTGTTCTTGGGGCGTTGCCAAATCAGAAGAAGGTTCGAGAGAATCAGGCCTTGCCGGCCCCTCCTCCTCCCTTTGAGTGGGTGCCAGGGAGGGAGAGGGCCCAAGAGAAGCAGGGCTTGCCAGGTCTTCTCCCTCACTTTCTGAATCATCCGAGTCCAGGAGTCCGGGTCCAGGAATCTGGGTCACAACAGATGGTATAATTGCGCTCAGAATAGTTGAACTTCCGCAAGTAATATGCACAAGGGAAGCGGGTACCGCCGGACGTGAGACTGGAGTAACACCACTCCAACAGCAACATCCGATGCATCTGCTTCCACTATAAATGGATGGTGGGGGTCAGGATGTTTCAAGATGGGGTCCTTCATGAATGCCTGCTTCAAGGCCTGGAATGACTGTTTCTCGGGGGTACTCCACTGGAACGGAACCTCTTTCTGTAGGAGCTAAGTGAGAGGTGCGGTCAGGGAAGTGAACCTGGAGATAAAGGTCTGATAGTAGTTGGTGAACCCGAGGAGTCACTGGACATCCTTCACTCTCTGAGGAGGTTGCCAACTACGCAAAGACTCGACCTTGCTCGGCTCCATGGCAATGCCCCATGAACTCAAGGGTGGGCTAGAAAAACTGGCATTTTTCCAGTTTCACATACAAGCGATTCTCCCGGAGCAAACGTAAATGTTGTTGGTGGCTCTCATGGGAGGGAGAGTAGATCAAAATGTCATCCAAGTAATTCACGACAAACTGGTCCAAGAGGTCCTGGAAAATGTCATTCATAAAACGTTGGAAGACGATGGGAGCATTGGTCAGCCTAAACGGCATGACCCTACACCCGAAATGTCTGTACCTGGTGTCGAATGCTATCTTCCATTAAGCCCCAGGCCAGATCTGAACAAGATTATAAGCTCTGCGCAAGTCCAATTTGGTGAACACGGTAGCCTCCCAGAGCCATTCCATCAGTTCGGGAATAAGGGGCAGAGGATACTGGTTGTGCACTGTGATGGTGTTTTATTTGCAGTAGTCACAACAAAGCCTCAAGTCTCCAGTCTTCTTTTTCACGAACAAGACCGGGGTGGACAGTGGCAACGAAGAGGGCCAGATAGCACCCCGAGTCAGGTTTTTGTCCACAAAGTCTCACAATGTGGCCAACTCTGGATCCAACACCGAGTACAAATGCCCCACTGGGAGCGGCGCGTCCGGAATCAAATCAATGGAACAATCGTATGGCTGGGGCAGGGGCAATTGGCCTACCTCCTGCTCACTGAAGACATCCTCAAAGTCCACTAAGTCAGACGGCAAGGACACCCCGGGTGGATTCAGCAACTGGCCTGCGCAGACTTGGCCGGTATGGTCCACGCATTGCAAGCTCGGGAAAGTGATGAGGTTCTGGGACCAGTAGATTTGCAGATTGTGCATCTGGAGCCAAGCCAAGCCCAAGACTATGGGGAAATGCCAGCCAGAGGTAATATAAAACTGGATGGCTTCCTCATGAGAGCGGATGGTCAGGTGCAAGGGTTGCGTGTTGGCCTTAATCAGCCCAGACAGAAGCACCCGGCCATCAATGGTCTCTATGAGCAGAGAAGGATCCCCCAGACAATGAGGGACTGCATATTTGGCTGCAAATGCCACGTCCATAAAGTTCGTTGTGGCTCCAGAGTTGACCAAGGCATGTGCCAGAATCCCCTGCAGACTTCTGGAAAAAAATACTTGGGCTGCCAGGATCAAGTGCTGGCGGAGTCCGGGATCCACGTCCGCTAGGCATGACTCAGTGTTGGTATGCGCCCAACCCAGGGTCTCCTCTAGATCGGGCTTGGGGCGTTTCTGTGGCTGTGGGGCAGGCTTAGGGGCCAATGCCCCTTGTCACTTCTTGGGGCAAGAGGCAGCCTGTGGCCAGGTTCCCTGCAATATAAACACAACCCCCCTGAGCACTGTCTGTTTTTTTCAGCCACTGACAGATGGGGTCTGGCTGCACCTAATTCCATAGGCTCCTCCCACAGAGCCGGGGTCTCACGCACGACCAGGACCACCTGTGTTGTGTTTTGTCCGCTCGCACAGGAGCCGGGGCCTTCTTATCTGATCCCGAACACGGAGGAATGTATGCCTCCCGGTCCCAGTCCTGGCTCCATGCCCAGACAAGCTGCAGAGGAGGGGGCACCTCCCAGTCCCAGCCCTGGCTCCATGCCCAAGAAGGCTGCAGAGGAGGGAGCATCTCCCAGCCCCAGCCCTGGCTCCATGCCCAGGCAAATGGAGCAGCTAGACCCCTCCCCCTCCTCCACAGCATGTGAGCCTGAGGAAAGTTTACTTCCAACAGCTGATTGGAGTGACCCTTGCATCAGAAGATTGGATAGGCAGAGGCAACAGAAGGAAGGGAGGGGCAGGCCTTAATGAGTGCTGAGTCATGGAGCCACACCCCATGGCCTATATAAAGGATCTGCTTTCTGGCAGTCTCTGAGTCAGGCAAAGTCGAACTTATCTTGCTGAAGTCACTTACTGGTCTCCTGCCTGCTCTGAGGACTTTGCTAGGACTTTGGGCAGAGCTGCAGAGGCAAGCCTGATTCGGATTTCCCTGACCCAGCCGTCAGCGGAGGAGTGGGACACGACATCTTCCCTGACTCCTCACACATCTACAAGACGGATCAGCAACAGCTGGCGCAGATTGTGCAGCAGCTACAAGCAGATAACCAGCAACTGCAACAGCAAGTCGCCCAGCTGATTGCTCAACTGGCTGCTGGGAATGCCCCAGCAGTCCAACCTCCTCCTCCTCAGCGCCACAGCCCGGTACTGGTGCCGGAGAAGTTCCCAGGACGGATGGAGATGTTCCCGGCCTTCATGGCCCAGTGCCAGACCTACATGGCAATGCGGCCGGGGGACTTTCCAGATGACCGGGCCAGGATGGCCTTCGTGATAAACCTGTTGTCTGGCCAGGCTGCGCAGTGGGCCACACCTTTGGTGCTCAGGGACAGCCCCTTGCTGGCGGACTACTAGGGGTTCTGGGGGCAACTGCGCCTGATGTGTGAAGACCCCGTGCGGGCCCAGACGGCTGCCTGGCGCCTCGGAGAGATCCAACAAGGGCCCCGCCCCCTCCGGGAGTACATCGCGGAATTCCAGTTGCTGTGCCATGATTCGGACTGGAACGACACGGCACTAGCGGATGCGTTCAAGAGGGGCCTTTCGGGAATGCTCCTGGATGAGCTGGCTCGGGTGGAGGCGCCGCGGACCCTCGTTGACCTGGTGCCCCTCTGCCTGCGCCTCGACACCCGTTTCTAGCAACGCCCGTCCTGTCGCCGCCAGCAACCGTCAAAGACCGTCGCCCTCCCTCGACCCGTGCTGACCACGTCCCGGGCCGCCCCGCGCTTTGTGGCCGCCGCCGAGGAGCCCATGGAGTTAGGAGCGGCCAGGCCTCGCCTGACGGCCCAGGAGCGGGGCCGGAGGCGCCAAGGGGGGCTGTGCTTGTACTGTGGGGAGCCGGCCATTTCGCCGCCGCATGCCCCAGGAAGCGCGGCGGAGCATGTACGCCCGTCCCCGAATCCCGGCCTGGCCAGTCGGGAAACGGGGCAGGCCCGGCCCAGGGGAAACCCTAGGTCGGGCACGGACCAAGCCCCCGCCAGACATGGCCGACGTGGACCCCGGGCCCCCTCGGCACCTGATTTTGGACACCCGGGTGTGGGTGGGTGACCGGCCAGAAGGGATCCCGGCGCACGCACTGGTGGATTCGGGGGCCACCACGAACTTTATGGACCGGGCCTTCGTGGACCATTTTGGTGTCCCCTTGGTTCCGGTAGACCCTCCGATGAGCGTCGAGACCATCGACGGGAGGGAGCTGGTGGCCGGACCCATTAACTTCACCACGAAGCCCTTGCGCCTCGCCATCGGGGACCACGAGGAGGCGATTTGCTTCTACGTGACAGCGGACCTACACTTCCCATTGATCCTCGGACTGGCCTGGCTGCGGACTCACGCCCCTCAGGTGGCCTGGTCGCGGAACGCCATCTCGTTTTCCAGCCTGCAGTGTGTCGACCACATCCGCCACACCTGCGCCGGCCAGGACGTCTTCACCCCGGCCGTCGCCGTGCCCCCTGAGCTGCAGGACTTCGCTGACGTCTTCAGCGAAAAGGAGGCAGACCGCTTACCCCCGCACCGGCCCTACGACTGCCCCGTGGACCTGCAACCCGGCGTCCCGCTGCCAACGGAACGCCTGTATTCCATGTCCGAGCCCGAGTTGGCCGCCCTCAGGGACTTTCTGGACAAAAATCTGGCCCGAGGGTTCATCCGGCCTTCCAAGTCCCCTCTGTCGGCCCCGGTCCTCTTCGTGAAGAAGAAGATGGGGGATTTGCGCCTGTGTTGCGACTACCGCCGGCTGAACGCCATCACGGTGCGGAATCGCTATCCCCTGCCACTCATCCCAGAGCTGATGGACCAGCTGCGGGAGGCCTCCATCTTTACCAAACTCGATCTCCGGGGGGCCTACAACCTGGTGCGGATGCGTGAAGGGGACGAGTGGAAGACGGCGTTCGGCACCCGGTACGGACACTACGAGTACATGGTCATGCCGTTCGGGCTGACCAACGCCCCCGCCGTCTTCCAACATTTTATGAACGATGTGTTCCGGGACATATTGGATCGGTTCGTGGTGATCTACCTGAACGACATCCTGGTCTACTCCCGGTCCAGGGAAAGTCACCTCCAGCACCTCCGCCTGGTCCTGCAGCGCCTGCGGGAGCACCAGCTCTACGCCAAGCTGGAGAAGTGCTTTTTCCTCCGGTCGTCCATCGAGTTCCTCGGGCACATCCTCTCACCCGAGGGGATCGCCATGGACCCGCACAAGGTGGAGGCCCTGAGCAGCTGGGAAGCCCCGCGTCGGGTGAAGGATGTCCAGCGGCTGCTGGGCTTCGCCAATTAGTATCGGACCTTCATCCCGGGCTTCGCCACGCTGACGGCTCCGCTCACCCAGCTCCTCCAGAAGAAGGTCCCGTTCCGGTGGGGTCCCCCGCAGGAGGAAGCCTTCACGGCTCTCAAGAAGGCTTTCGTCACGGAGCCCATCCTGCGACATCCCGACCCGCACCGGCCTTTCGTGGTGGAGACGGACGCCTCCAACGTCGCCCTCGGAGCGGTGCTGCTACAGGCCCCGGCGGATGGCGGCACTCTTTTTCCCTGCGCGTACTATTCGCGGAAGCTCAACCCTTCCGAGCGCAACTATACCATCTGGGGAAAGGAGTTGCTGGCTATCAAGGCCGCGTTCGAAGCATGGCGGCACCACCTGGAGGGGGCCCGGCATCAGGTGGAGGTCCGAACGGACCATCGGCACCTCGAACATCTCACCACGGCTCGGAAGTTGAACCAGCGGCAGATCCGGTGGTCGCTGTTCTTTGCCCGGTTCAACTTCCGCATCACCTATATCCCCAGCGGCCACAACCGGAGGGCGGACACCCTGTCCCATAAGCCGGAGTACCTGAGCGCCCAAGACCCTCTTCCTCCACGGACCGTACTGCCGGCGGAAGCCTTGGCCGCCGCCCGGGAACCGGTGGACTTACGGGCCCGGGTGAGAGAGACGCAGCGCCAAGACGCCTGGTCTCAGCAGCGGCGAGCGGAGGCGGGCCCGTCTCCGTGGACATTGGAAGACGACGTACTCAAGTTCCGGGGGCGGTTGTATGTGCCCACGGGACCACTCCGGTCCCTTGTCCTGGCCCAGTGCCACGACAACCCTGCCGCGGGCCATTTCGGGTTTTTCAAGACTCTCAACCTGGTGATGCGGACCTTCTGGTTGCCCCGAGTGCGGCATGATGTCCATGCCTATGTGACATCCTGCGTGCCGTGCCGGCAAGCCAAGGCCGCCACGGGGGCCCCTCCCGGTCTCCTCCAGCCCTTGCCAACTCACCAAGATGGCACACTTCATCCCGTGCCGCTGACCCTGCCGCGTTCCATGCGGATCCATCCCATCTTCCACTGGTCCTTGCTGGTCCCTGAGGCCCCGCTGTCTCCCCTCCGGTGCCCGGCGCCGCCCGGCGCTGTCGACGAGGACGGGATGGAGGAGTACAAGGTGCACAGCATACGCGACTCCCGCTGGCTGAAGGGGCGCTTCCAATACCTGGTTGCGTGGCAAGGGTACGGGACCGAGTTCACCTGGGTCAACGCCTCCAACGTCCACGCCCCGGACCTGGTGCAGGCCTTCCACGAGCAGAACCCGGCCCGACCGCATCCCGATCGTCAGCCCCGGGGGAAGGGCCCTGCGGTGAGGGATAGTGTTGTGTCTTGTCCGCTCGCACAGGAGCCGGGGCCTTCTTATCTGCTCCCGAACACGGAGGAATGTATGCCTCCCGGCCCCAGTCCTGGCTCCATGCCCAGACAAGCTGCAGAGGAGGGGGCACCTCATGGTCCCAGCCCTGGCTCCATGCCCAAGCAGGCTGCAGAGGAGGGAGCATCCCCCGGCCCCAGCCCTGGCTCCATGCCCAGGCAAACGGAGCAGCTAGACCCCTCCCCCTCCTCCACAGCATGTGAGCCTGAGGAAAGTTAACTTCCAACAGCTGATTGGAGTGACCCTCGCATCAGAAGATTGGATAGGCAGAGGCAACAGAAGGAAGGGAAGGGCAGGCCTTAATGAGTGCTGAGTCATGGAGCCATACCCCATGGCCTATATAAAGGATCTGCTTTCTGGCAGTCTCTGAGTCAGGCAAAGTCGAACTTATCTTGCTGAAGTCACTTACTGGTCTCCTGCCTGCTCTGAGGACTTTGCTAGGACTTTGGGCAGAGCTGCAGAGGCAAGCCTGATTCGGATTTCCCTGACCCGGCCGTCAGCGGAGGAGTGGGACACGACAACCTGGGTCTCCTGGGAGGCACAGTGACTTCTTCGTCTCTGCAACCTCACATCAATCCAAAGGCACAGATGGACCAGCATGTTGAGGGTCAGAGGAGTAACAACCCAGACCAGTTCCTCCTGCACTTCCTCTGTCCTGGAATGCATCCATGAGAGCAGCTTCATTCCAGGCCGAATCCTGGCTAAGCAGCCTAAACTCACTGATATGTTCCTGCAGCGGTTGCCAGCCCCGCTTCCAGGTCTTCAGATGTCGGGTCATGGTCTGCGTCTTGATGGGGTCCTCATACATTAGCCAGAGGTATAACCCCCTGAAATCATCCCACAAAGGGCTAGCCTGGATTAGCAGAGGCATGAGAGCCGCAGAGCCAGAGAGAAGGCTTATCATAAACCCGACTTTATCCTGGTCAGTGGGGAAATCCTCAGCTCTCAGACTGATAAAGAACTGGCATTGTCCCAAGAAAGCTGGAAACATGGCTTGGTTGCCAGCAAACTTATCAGGCATGGCAACCAGGCATTTCCTCTAGGGAGATGGAGCTGTGTGAGCTTGGAGCTGAGCCACCTGGGCTGCCAGCAGAGCTACTTGTTGATTAAACTGGGCATTCTTGGCACAAAGCTGGTCCATCTTAATAGAGGTTTGTTTGTAATTTGGGCAGGAAGCAAAGTGTTCTGACCTAGGCTCCCTGAGAAAGCTTAAATCACATGCTTAGTCTCCAAAAAAACTTCTTTTATTATTATTTTTTTCATAAAAAAGTTTTATTTTTACAATCATATCAAACAGCTCATCCAATGTACAGTTATATACAATTAGTCGGGCTTGCCCAGTCACCACCCCCCTTTTTAACACTCTCCCCTCTTCTACCTTCTTCTACTTTCCAGACCTTCCTCTCCTTCTCTTATCTACATCCTCTCCTCCCTCCACCCTACACCTTCCTTCTCCCTCTTCTACCCCTCTTCCTTCCTCTTCTCCTCTTTCCTACCTCCTACTCTCTCCTCTTTTCTTCCTCCCCACCGTTCTAAAATGGTAACTGGGAAGACCTGACCCTACATTAATTATATTTATACATCTTTAATAATCCCTGTACATTAACCATCACTCCATCCTCTACCCTCAACCCCCCAATTCCCCTCCCCCACCCCCCACCCCGACTTCCCAGAACAAAATGCAGGGTATCAAAACTAACAATCATAATCCAAAATAATTCCTAAATTATAATCTCTAGTCACTCCACACATAATCACACTCTCAATTCCCCTCTCCTTCAGAAATAAATCTAATACAAAATATTTCCTAAATTTACTCATATGCTATTCGATATTTTTTTATCTGATACTTATTTTGAATATAATCAATCCACATTTTCCATTCTAAAATATATTTTTCTTGTGTATAGTCTTTCAAGTAAGCAGAAATTTTTGCCATTTCTGCCAAATTTGATACTTTGTCCATTCTTCAATTGTAGGTAATTCTTCTTTCTTCCAATATTGAGCAATCAAAAGCCTTGCGGCTGTTATTAAGTTCAAAATCAATTTAGTCTCTATAGCTGTACAATCCATAATTATTCCTAGTAGAAAGAACTGCGGAGTAAACTTAATCTTCTTTTTCAAAATATTCTACATGATCCACCATACTTTAATCCAAAATGCTTTAACTTTTTTACAAGTCCACCATATATGGTAATAAGTGGCATCTTCACAATCGCATCTCCAACATTTAGCCTGTACATTAGGATACATACATGACAACTTTTTGGGGTCTAAATGCCATCTATAAAACATCTTATAAAAATTTTCTCTCATATTTTGCGCTTGTGTAAATTTAACATTCCTCACCCAAATTCTTTCCCAAGTTTCCAACATTATTGGTTGCTGAAAATTTTGTGCCCACTTAATCATACAATCCTTAACCAATTCAGTCTCTGAGTCTATTTCTACTAATACATTATACAACCTCTTAATATGCTGTTGGCCTTGATCTCTCATTTGTTTTAACAAATTATCCTCAGTTTGCTTAACACCTATTTTTTGATCTAATTTCCATCTAGCTTGTAATTGTCCATATTGGAACCATGTATAATTTTTCCCTTCTTCCCCCATCTTTTCTCTGGATTTTAATTGTAATTCCCCCTTTTCCATACAAAGAAGTTCTTTATAGGTAACTACCTCCATCTTTTGATATATATTTATATTTTCTATCCTGTGTCTCGGGATTGCCTATATTGGAATCTTTCCATCTAATTTATATTGATATTTCCTCCAGACCCTCAATAATGCATTTCTAATTATATTATTTTTAAATATTTTATCTACTTTCTTATCATATAATAAATAGGCATGCCACCCATATAACAAACCATAACCTTCTATATTCAAAACTCTTTCCTCAGTTAAATTAATCAATCAGTAATTAATGATAAGACAACTGCTTCTTAAATAAAACTTCTTTTATTATTATGGTCATAATTTACAAACATTTTGTGAAGAGTTTGACAGATGTCTGCCACAGTCTTTAAAGATAATGCTGATAAACACACATCATTATCTCTCTTGAAACACTGCCAGAGACCTAATTGCCAATTAGTTTTGCAAGGCCAAACAAAGCACAGAGTCAAACGGAGCTTCTAAGAGTTTAAACCAACTAGAATGAACAAATTGCTTCATGCAAAGACTCACATCCATTTGCTCTTCTCTTTTGTCTTATAGGACGGGCCAATCATCTCCAAGCCTTACTCCTGAGTTGCCCCTGTTGGTTTAACTGTTCTTGCCTCCTGGCAGCTCTGCACATGTGTGCACTGGGAACAGGCCTCCCCTGTTCTTCTGCTTCACTGATATCAGATTCTGGAGGCTCCAGAGGAGCACATAACTACCAGATGGCCCTGCCCCCCTCTCTGCCTCCAGCGCCTTCCCTGGACTCCAGGACACGTTCCTCCCCAACCTCCTCATTCTCCAAATCTGCTGTCAGCTCTGCTGGCTGCTGGCGGACCACAACACTGCTAAGCTGCCCAAGGCACCACCACCCACACCATCTGGGACTATCAAATGTTACTGATGTGGTCAACACGGGCATCGGGCTTTCGAATGCTTGGCTCCAGCCCCAGTCCCCCCCAAGCCCAGACTCCAACCACACCCTGGGCAAGGAAGAACCCACGGAAACCGCTAGACAAGGGGAAGATAACCAAGCAAGCTGTGGCGGTTCCATTCCTTCCCGACAAAATTGAGGGAACTCCAGCCAGGGAAGCCCCTCCCAGCTCCACTGAAAGCAGCAGCAATGACGATCTGATGGTAAGTGAAGCCATACACCCCTTCACTATCAAAACTAGGCTAGTAGTGCCAGAAACTGGGGCCAAGAGGAAGTGGAAGCCGTCATAGACAGTGGCTGCACCAGATGCCTAATCAGCCTCCCCATAGTCGAGCAACTAGTCATATGCACAAGACCCTAGCACACCCCATCCACTTTGAGCAGGTTGATAGCTCCAAAAATGACTGAATCAATCATTCGGGAGAAGGGCGGTATAGAAATTTAAATAATAAATAAATAAATAAATAAATATTAGGACTCACATGGCTAGACATATGGGGATCGACCATCACCTAGGAGGATGGCTATAGAAAACTAAATAAAGGCATCGGACCACTACCACCCATAAAGCCAGAGCAAGGCCAAGATGCCACAGACCCCAATGACACCAGCAAGCCAGAAGGCACAACCCCCACCACAGATGGACTGCCCAGCAGCCCGCAGGTACCAAAAGAGTACCAAGACCTATCAGGAGTGTTTAGTGAGGAAGATTGCAACTTCCTCCCCCCTCACGCACAATAGATTGCGCAATTGAATTAGTGCCAGGAGCCAAGCTCCCCAAGTGAAAGATGTACAACATGACTCCCAAAGAGATAGAAGAGCTGAGAAAATACATCTATGCCAATCTAGCACAGGGTTTCATCCAACCTGCAAAAATCCAGAGTTGCAGACCCAGTACTATTTTTCAAAAAAAGATGGGGGGGGTAGACGCTTTGCATTGATTTTCACAGAATTAATGCCATGTGCAGGGAGAACACCTACACCCTCCCCCTCATGAAGGACATGCTAAGCCACTTAGCCAAGGCCAAGTTTTTCACCAAACTGGACTTCAAAGATGCCTACTATTGCATAAGATTCAGAGAAAAAGATGAATGGAAGATAGCCTTTAACTGCCCCTTTGGCAGCTTCCAATTCAAAGACATGCCAATTGGCCTGCAGGGAGCCTCAGCAGTCTTCATGCAATTAATTAATGAAGTGCTGCATGAACACCTATACAAAGGGATCCTAGTTTACATTCTCATATTCAGCAAAACTCTCAAGAGCATGTAAAACTTGTGCACTGCAAAATTACATGAAACTGTCAAAATGTGAATGCCATCAAACCTCCCTAGATTATCTAGGCTACCGAATATCCAGCAGAGGGGTGGAGATAGACCCAGGAAAAGTGAAAGCGGTGCTAGACTGGGCTGCCCCCACGTACCCACAAACAGCTTCAAAGCTTCTTGGGGTTCATAAACTTCTACAGACAATTTATCCCAGCCTTCGCAGAAGTCACCCTGTCCCTGACAGAACTGTTCAAAACGGGGCCTCCTCCTGCGCACCATGGCCAAATCGGCCACTCGCCTGGTCAATGGACTGTCAAGCAGGAAAAAAATCTACTAGCTGATGCCCTATCAAGAAAACCCCAATTTGATAGCTGCAGGGAAGAAATCGTCCACGCTATCATTTTCCCTTGAAATCAGCCACATAAGCCACCACCAGAGGCCAAACCAGGTGACAACCCGATCCCAGCCAGGACAAGCTGACTTCATCTTCTTGTGTCATATCCGTCATCAGATGTTGGCAATCATGTTTGCAATCCTATTTTTGTCAACAGCTGCATGAAAAAGTGCTGCTGAGTTTTATCCAAACCAGTCCCTTAGGTTTTGAAGCCATGATGTTCTTCTGCTTGGACTTCATTTGCCTTCAATCTTTCCCTGAAGGATTAAGTGAAGGATGCCATGTTTTTCTGGGTGTCACATCACATGTCCAAAATATTCTCACTTTGATGATTTCCCTTTGCTTTCCCAGGCGGCTTATTACCTTCTCATTTGTGATTTTCTTAACCCAGTTTATATGTAACAACCGTCTGTAAATCCACATTTCAAATGCTTCTAGTTTCTTCAAGTGGTTTTCTGTCAGAGACCAACTCTCTACTCCATAGAGCAGGATAGAAAAGACGTAAAATCTGACAAGCCTGATTTTCAGTCTTAGGCTTATGTTGTGATTGCAGAATACCTTTTTCATTTTGAAGAATGCTGTTTGAGCTTTCTCTATCCTTGTCTTTACTTCACTGAGCATGTCCCAGCTTTCATGTAAATTAAAACTGAGGAACGTGATCCTTTCAACTTTTTCTAGTGGTATTCCTTCCAAATTTATCAGTGGTAAATTAATGGGTTGTTTGCTGACGACCAAGATCTTGGTTTTTGAGGTGTTAAGCTTCAAGCCATATTTTTCAGATATTTCTGAGACTCTATTGATGAGGAGCTGAAGGTCTTCATGCTTACTGGCAGGCAGAACTGTATCATCAGCCTCTTAAATTGTTGATCTGAACACCGTTTACTTGGAGGCCAGCAGCAATGTTTTCCAGTACTTCGTTGAAAATTGACTCAGAGTAGATATTAAACAACAGCGGAGATAGAATACAGCCCTGTGTGACCCGTCTTCATATTTCTGCATCATCTGAGTATTTTTGGCATAGTCTCACATTTGCTACCTGATGCCAATATAGATTCTTTATGACTTATATTTATATTTCCCAGGAAAATCATGTTAATGGGACAAGCTGACGGCAGCACTGAAAGCAGCTCTCCCAACCGACCCGTGGTTCATAGATAATAGAGATATCCTGACCATAAGAAATGGACTGGCTTGGAAGGGTTTGAAACTATATGTCCCTGCCAGCTTGAGACTGGAAGTACTACAGCCAACCATGATTCCAGACTGGCCGGTCATTTCAGATTCTTAAAAACCCTGCATTTGTCCAGGAGGCAGTTTTGGTGGCCAAAAATGAAAGCTGATGCGGAGGACTATGTGAAAAGCTATGCCACCTGTGCTGCCATGAAAATGAAACCAGGGAAACCTCTTGGGCTCCTCCAGCGAGTAGCCAACCCCAGCTGACCCTGGGAGGAGATTGCAATGGACTTTATAGTCGAACTCCCAGAGAGTGGGGCAAATACTGATTTGGACAGTAATTGACTTATTTTCAAAGCAAGCCCACTTCACAGCCTGTTCCAAATTGCCATTAGCAAAAAAACTGGCGAAGGTGTTCATCAAACAGATTTACCATCTACATGGAATACCCCGCTGGGTCATCTCAGACTGCAGAGTCCAATTCATGTCTATGTGTTGGAGAGAGTTCCTGAGATCAGCCAGACCCACAAAAGGAGTTAGCTTGGCTTTCCATCCAAGTACAAACGGAGCTGTGGAACAAGCAAACCTAATGGTGGAACAATATATAACAGTGATGGCTAACCTTTTTCTCGTGTGCCAAAAGGGTGCGTGTGCACGTGCTGGTGCGTGCCTGTGTGCCGGGACCCATAATGCAATGCATGACTCCCCTGCACATGTGGGCATGACCCCCATGCTCCCCCACCCCCACCCCGTATATGCAACCCCCCACCCCCCATTTTTGGCCTAGCAGGCCTCCCTGCAGCCTCCTGGGCTTAAAAATGGGCTGGGGGATGCACAGCATCCGCACCTTGCTCCTCCCCCATGCATGTGCACCGCACATGTGCACCCCTGCACATTCTAAAAATCAGCTGGCTGGCAGGAGGTGCATGTGAGCATGTGCAGTGGAACTGAGCTGGGCGATGGCTTGCATGCCCGCAGAGAGGGCTCTGTGTGCCAGCTGTGGCATGTATGCAGTGGTGGGATTCAAGTAATTTAACAACCGGTTCTCTGCACTAATGATTTCTTCCAACAACCAGTTTGCCAAACTGCTCAGAAAGTTAACAACCGGTTCTCCCGAAGTGGTGCGAACTGGCTGAATCCCACCACTGATGTATGCCATAGGTCCACATCATATATATATAAGATGCTAGGTGGATTATCAACAAGAGAACTGGGAGGACCTGTTGCTGTTTGCAGAAGTGGCTTACAACAATACCATGCACAGGAGAGGCGTGGCCAGTGTTGCGACGAGACTGTTGTGAACCCCGGGAGCTCCAGGGGGAGCGCCGATATCCCCTTCATTATGGGGGTCCGCAATGGACCATAGTTGTTCTGCAGGGACGGCGAAGAAAGAAGGAACCGCTGGAGCAAACAGGGAAGTTGCAAATTCCCTGCAGCATCGGCCTTTTAGCCTTCGACCCAGCGATGAGCACATGCAGACATTACAAGCTGCCAAAGTCGGGACGGCCACATAAGACTGTGCTGGAGTGTTGAAGCAGTGAATTGGACAAAATATTGAAGCTGGGTAAGTGAACACCAACTCACGGAGGACTATTTTAAATTTGACATTTGCCAAAAAAAATTTAAAACTTGGGAATAGCGGCTAAATTGACAATGACTGTTAATACAATAGAACAAAAGAAACAGAAGCAGTATCCAAAGACCTGACAGAAACTTGAATTTTTAAATTGAAGTACAGATCCCTCAAACAAAAAGGGGGAAAAATTGAACCCTTAATTAAAGCCGGGAATTTGGATAATTTGGAAGCTTTTAAAATTGATTAAAGATTACAAAAAAGGAAAAAAGGAAAAATCGAGGACTTAAAACTGTAATTTGGTGGAATATCTCCAATTTTCTTTTTCCTCTATGGACTGGAACTAAATAAATTTTAAACTTAAATCTATTGGACTTTAAATGGGACTAATTGGAAAAAACAAAAAATAAACTAAAATAAAACAAGGTGCGGCTCTAAATAAAGGAAACAAAATGGATACTTTTGCTAATTGTGGATTAGAATTGTGGATTGCAAAATGACACCTAAAGGTGGAAGAGGAAATTACAAGAACCCTGACCATTGTTGAAAATCTTTTTATGGCCGTGATAAGACTGGTGAGAACTGAAAGGGAGGACTTTGTCAAAAAGCTGTTCAACCTTGACAGGAATAAGAGCTACAACTTCAAAGATCGAAACAGAGAACAACCGAAATGAAGAGAAACATACACGATTTTTAAGCAAGAAGTAAAAGAAACAACTACAAGATTGGATGGAAAATAAAACTCAGAAAATTGCTGCTCCAGAACTGACAGTGAACAAAGAACTTATGATGTTCAAATATAAACTCAAAGAATTATATCGGTTAATAGAGAGAAATAAAAAATGGGGGAAGAGGAAAAAAGGAGAATCAATAGAAATATAGAATAAGCAAAAAAACCATGGAATTTTAAGGGAAAGTAAAAATGGAATTGAAATAGATTAAGATGGAAATATTAATGAGATGAGAATATATAAGCATGAGACTTCTTGAATTAAGGGAAATGCTTTCTTTTTTTTAACTTTCTTTACAAGATTAAGAATAACAACTTAAAAATCTTTATTGATATCTAAAGAGTTGATTCATACTGATGTTATGGAAATTGGCAGGACTGATAGAAATATAGGACAAGCAAAGAAAGCAAGGAATCTTAAGAAAAAATAAAAAGGGAATTAATATAGATTAAGAGTGAAATATTAAAGAGATGAGAGTATATAAAGATGAGATTTTCTGAAATAATGAATTTTCTACAAGATTAAGAATAATAACTTTAAAAATGTCTATTGAAATATAAAGAGATGATTGATGTTGATGCTATAGAGATTGAAAAGAAAGAAATTTGTAAATGGGAATATAGGGTTTTAACATAAATGGAAAGAGATAAAAGAGGGGAATTTTTTAAAAAGTGATAGATTTGATTAAAGATTTGAATCTGGGACAGAGGGTTAGACTAGAATTTCTTTTTTTTAAAGAGCAATGCAAATAGGGAAGTTAAAAAGAGGGTGTGGGAAAACTGAATTCGATGTGATTATATACCTGACTGATATTTTGTTCAAAAAAGGATATTTTGCATGTGGTTTGTTTTAAAATAAAAAAAATCCAAAAAAAACTACAACAATGCCATGCACAGTAGCACAGGATTAACCCCCTTCCAGGTCACCAGTGGCATGGACTTTGTACCAATTCCCCTACTGCCCAGAAAACCCCCTCCTCCATGACCCTGATCAAATGGATGGAGTCACTGAGGAAGAGCTGGGAGAACACTAAAAAGATGCTAACAGAAGCCACTGAGGCATATAAAAAGCAAGCGGACAAACACTGATCTCTTCAACCTCCCTTCCTGTGGGAGATCGGGTTTATCTATCAACCAAATACATAAGACTAAAGCTGCCTAGTAAAAAGCTGGGACCTACGTTTTTAGGTCCATTCACAATAGTGAAAATAATTAACCCAGTGCCAGTTTAATTTAATGTCCCCTGCATTCTCGGGAAAGTGCATCCTGTTTTTCTTTGTAGTCTGCTGAAGCCAGCCATAAGGTCTAGATTAAGACCGCAGGCCACCACCTCCCAAAACTATGGTGGTGCAAGGAGAAACCCATTACGAAGTTTAAAAGATTTTAGATTCTAGATTATATAGAGGTCGATTGCAATATTTAGTTCATTAGAAAAGGTACCCTCTGTCTGAAGCTACTTGGTAAAAAACTCTGTTTACCAAGCTACTTGGTAAAAAACTCTGCCGCATTGATTGTGGTAGGGCCAGCCGGTAGCCATCGGGTTGATGACCGCCTCGACGGGGAATGGGTTGATGAACTGGTGGTCCAACTTCTTTACCAGCCGGTTGGACGGGAGGTGTTTCATGGAGAGCCACACCCGGTCTCCGACCACCAGCGGGGACGTCGCCCGTCGGGAGAGGTCAGCGGACCGTTTGTAGTCCTCCTTCGCCCGATCCAGCTGCCGACATACCAACTGCTGGACCATGTGCAATTTAGTCAGGAAGGTCTGCGTTTCGGGAACAGGAGAGTCCGGTGGTGCCAGAGGGAAGAGCCACGGATGGTACCCCACGCTGGCAAAGAACGGGGTTATCTGGGTGGAGGTGTGCTGGGAGTTGTTAAAAGCGAACTCCACCAGAGACAGCTAATCAGCCCAGTTGTCCTGCTGCTGGTTGACGAAGCAGTGGAGATATTGCTCCAGGATGCCAATGACCTTCTCTGTATCCCTGTCGGTCTCCAGATGGTACGATGACAACAGACACACCTGCACCTCCAACGCGGCCATCAGGCTCTTCCAGAAGCGAGCCGTGAACTGAACTCCACGGTTCGAAACCACCCTGTCTGGCAGACCGTGGAGGCAGAAGATGTGCTGCAGGAAGAGATGGGCCATCTTGGTGGCCGTGGGCAGCCCGCGGCACGGGATGAAGTGTGCCATCTTGGTGAGCATGTCCACCACCACCAGACCGTGGTGAACCCAAAGGACAGTGGCAGATCCGTCAGGAAGTCCATGGAAATCACCCCCCAGGGTCTGTCAGGTGTCAGCAGGGGCTGGAGCAGACCGGGAGAGGCCCCTGTGGTGGGCTTGGCTTGCCAGCACGGCATGCAGGACGTCACATATGCATGTACATCATACCGCACTCAGGGCCACCAAAAGGTCCATGTCACCAGGTGGAGGGTCTTGAAGAACCCAAAATGTCCCGCTGCAAGGTTGTCGTGGCACTGGGTCATGACAACGGCTGGGAATGGTCCTGTGAGCACGTACAATTGCCCCCAAAACTTGAGTAAGTCCTCCTCCAAGGTCCAAGGAGACGCGGGGCCCACCTCCGCTCTCCTCTGCTGCGACAGGCGTCCTGGCGCTGCACCTCTAGCACCCGGGCCCGCAAGCCTACCGGTTCCCGTGCTGCGGTCAAGGCTTCTGCCGGCAGCACCGTCTGTGGAGGAAGGGGGTCCTTGGTGCAGAGGTACTCTGGCTTGTGGGACAGGGCATCTGCCCTCCGGTTGTGACCGCTGGGAATGTAGGTCACATGGAAGTTGAACTGGGTGAAAAAAAACGACCACCGGATCTGCCGCTGGTTCAACTTCCAAGCTGTGGTGAGGTGCTCGAGATTCCGATGGTCCGTTCGGACCTGTACCTGATGTCGGGCCCCCCTCCAGATGGTGCTGCCAAGCCTTGAACGCAGCCTTGATAGCCAGCAACTCCTTTTCCCAGATGGTGTAGTTGCGCTCAGAAGGATTGAGTTTCCGGGAGTAGTAAGTGCAGGGAAAAAGAGTGCCGCTATCCGCCAGGGCCTGTAGCAGCATCGCTCCAAGAGCCACATTGGACGCGTCCATCTCCACCACGAAAGGCCGGTGTGGGTTGGGATGCCGCAAAACGGGTTCCGTGACGAAGGCCTTCTTGAGGGCCTGACAGTGTATTCGTAGTGTCCATACTGGATGCCGAATGCCGTCTCCCATTTGTCTCCCTCTCGCATCCTGGTGTACAGGCACAAGTCCCCCGTCTTCTTCTTCACGAAGAGGACCGGGGCTGAGAGAGGGGACTTTGAAGGCCGGATGAACCCTCGGGCCAGGTTTTTGTCCAGGAAGTCCCTGAGGGTGGCCACCTCGGGCTCGGATATGGAATACAGGCGTCCCACAGGCAGTGGTGCGTTGGGCAGAAGGTCCACGGGTCAATCGTAGGGCCGATGCGGGGGTAGTCGGTCCGCCTCCTTCTCGCTGAACACGTCGGCGAAGTCCATCAGTTCAGGAGGCAAGGAGATGGCAGGAGTGGGGACGTTCTGGCCGGCACAGGTGTGGCGGATGTGGTCGACGCACTGCAGACTCGGGAAAGAGATGGCGTTCCGCGACCAGGCCACCTGAGGATCGTGGGCTTGAAGCCAGGCCAACTCAAGGACCAAGGGGAAATGAAGGTCCGCCATGACATAAAACTGGATCGCCTCCTCATGGTCCTCAATGGCCAGGTGCAAAGGCTAGGTAGCAAATTTAATGGGGCCAGCCACCAGTTCTCGCCCATCAATTGTCTCTACCCACATCGGAGGGTCCACTGGAACCACGGGGACCGCAAACTGGGTCACAAAGGTCTGGTCCATAAAGTTTGTTGTGGCCCCTGAGTACACCAGCGCATGCGCCTGGAGCCCGTCCGACCGGTTCCCCAACCATACCCGTGTGTCCAGAATCAGATGCTGAGGGGGCCCAGAGTCTACTTCCGCAATGTCCAGTGGGGGCTTGGTACGTGCCCGACCTAGGGTTTCCCTGAGGTCAGGCCTGCTCTGTTTCCCGGTGGTCACGCCATGATTTGGGGACCGGCGTGCGTGCCCCACTTCGCTTTCTGGGGCAAGAAGCGGCGAAGTGGCCGGGCTCCCCGCAGTACAGGCACCTCCGGTTCCGCTCCTGGGCTGTTAGGGGAGGTCTGGCCGCTCCCAACTCCATGGGCTCCTCCGCAGCAGCCACAAAACAAGGGGTGACCCGGGGGGCTGGTGGCGCAGGAAGCGGGGGTGCAGACATCGACGGCAGATCCCAGGGGCACGACGGGACAGTCGCTGTTGCAAACGAGCGTTGAGGTGGAGACAAAGGGGCACCAAGTCGTCAAGGGTCTGCAGCTCATCGTGCAGCTCCTCTGAGAGGCCCTCCTGGAATGCGTCAACTAGCACTGCGTCATTCCAGTCAGAAACCTGGCGCAAAAGACGGAATACGGCGATGTACTCCTGCAGGGGCCATTTTGGATGAAGTGCAGCTGCTTTTACATTGTGTGTGAGTCAGTTGTGTTTTGTTTTGTGTGTGTCTAAAGTGTGAAAGTTGGTTTTTGGTCTTTTTGTGGCTGTATGAGGTTCCTGCTTGTTGCAGGGGCCATTTTGGGTGAAATGCAGCTGCTTTTACATTGTGTGTGAGTCAGTTGTGTTGTGTTGTGTTGTGTGTGTGTGAAGTGTGAAAGTTGGTTTTTGGTACCTTTTATTGTTTTGTGTACTTTATTATTTTTATTATTTATTGTTATTGGCCATGCCCACCCAGTCACCTGACCACCAAGCCACGCCCACCAATTAAACCACACCCGCATAACCGATAGGGAAAATTTTTAGATTTCACCCCGGGTGAGACTATTTCAGTGCATTTAAGCTGATTTTACTGAATTACCTCAAGTGTGGAGAGTTAAATATTTTGTCAGCTTTGGGAGCCATACTAGGCCGGAAGCTTCCCTGCTGCCACTGTGTCATGTGTGGGAAAGTAGGAGGGGGAAGGGGGATTTAGTAGAGGGGGCCATTAGACACAATAACATTCTTCCTGCCGGTCAAGGAGAAGGAGTGATCGGAGTGATCTATCGAGATGGGATGGTTGGCGATTGGAGCATGTGATTGGCAGAGAAGTTAGGGGTTGGTTTTGGAGTTTTGATTTACTGAGGGAAAAACCGGATATCTCAGATTTGGATTTTCCCAGTTGTGCCAGTTTACTTATCTTAGTAAAAGAACTTTGAAAGATGCTGTTGTGCCTCGTCCGCTTTCCCCGCAGCCGGGCCCGTCTTATCTGCTTCCGAACGCTGAGGAATGTCCTAGCATGCCTCCCGGCCCCAGCCCTGGCTCCATGCCCAGACAGGCCGAAGAAGAAGAAGTGCCTCCCGGCCCCAGCCCTGGCTCCATGCCCAGACAGGCCGAAGAAGAAGAAGTGCCTCCAGCCCCCAGCCCTGGCTCCATGCCAAGGCAAACAGAGCAATTAGACCCCTCCCCCTCCCCCACAGCATGTGAGCCTGAGGAAGGTCAATTACCAACAGCTGCAGACTGGAGTGACCCTCGCTTCAGGAGAATTGATAGACGGCGTCAACAGAAGGAAGGGAGGGGCAGGCCTGGATAAGTGCTGAGTCATGGAGCCACACCCCATGGCCTATATAAAGGATCTGCTTTCTGGCATTCTCTGAGTCAGGCAAAGTCGATGTCGTGACCCACTCCTCCGCTGACGGCTGGGTCAGGGAAATCCGAATCAGGCTTGCCTCTGCAGCTCTGCCCAAAGTCCTAGCAAAGTCCTCAGAGCAGGCAGGAGACCAGTAAGTGACTTCAGCAAGATAAGTTCGACTTTTGCTTGACTCAGAGACTGCCAGAAAGTAGATCCTTTATATAGGCCATGGGGTGTGGCTCCATGACTCAGCACTCATTAAGGCCTGCCCCTCCCTTCCTTCTGTTGCCTCCGCCTCTCCAATCTTCTGATGCGAGGGTCACTCCAATCAGCTGTTGTTGGGAGTAAACCCTCCTCAGGCTCACCTGCTGTGGAGGAGGGGGAGGGGTCTAGCTGCTCCGTTTGCCTGGGCATGGAGTCAGGGCTGGGGCAGGGAGATGCTCCTTCTTCTGCAGTTTGTCTAGGCATGGAGCCAGGACTTGGGCCGGGAGGCATACATTCCTCAGTGTTCGGGAGCAGGTAAGAAGGCCCCGGCTGCTCTGAGGGCGGGCAAGACACAACACTATCCCTCACCGCAGGGCCCTTCCCCCGGGGCTGATGATCGGGATGCGGTCGGGCCGGGTTCTGCTCGTGGAAGGCCCGCACCAGGTCCGGGGCGTGGACGTCGGAGGCGTTTACCCAGGTGAACTCGGTCCCGTACCCTTGCCACGCAACCAGGTATTGGAAGCGCCCCTTCAGCCAGCGGGAGTCACGTATGCTGTGCACCTCGTACACTTCCACCCCGTCCTCGTCGACAGCGACGGGTGGCGCCGGGCGCCGGAGGGGAGACGGCGGGGCCTCAGGGACCAGCAAGGACCGATGGAAGACGGGATGGATCCGCATGGAACGCGGCAGGGTCAGTCGGTAGGCCACCGGATTGATGACCGCCTCGACGGGGAACGGACCGATGAACCGGTGGTCCAGTTTCTTCGCCGGCCGGTCGGACGGGAGATGCTTTGTGGAGAGCCACACACAGTCTCCGACCACCAGCGGGGGTGTTGCCCATCGGGAACGATCGGCGACCCGCTTGTAGTCCTCCTTCGCCCGATTCAGCTGCCGACGCACCATCTGCTGGACCACGTGCAACTCGGAGAGAAAGGACTGCGTCTCGGGAACCGGGGAGTCCGGGGGCGCCAGAGGGAAGAGCCGCGGATGGTACCCCAAGTTGGCCAGGAACGGGGTGGTCTGGGTGGAGGTGTGTTCGGAGTTGTTGAATGCGAACTCCGCCAGGGACAGGTAATCGGCCCAGTTGTCCTGCTGTTGGTTCACGAAGCACCGGAGGTACTGCTCCAGGACGCCGATATTCTTCTCCGTCCCGCCGTCGGTCTCCGGATGGTGCGCCGACGACAGGCACACCTGCACCTCCAATGCGGCCATCAGGCTTTTCCAAAAGCGAGCTGTGAACTGCACCCCACGGTCCGACACCACCCTGTCCGGCAGGCCGTGGAGGCGGAAGACGTGCTGCAAGAAGAGACGGGCTGTCTTGGTGGCGGTGAGCAGCCCGCGGCACGGGATGAAGTGTGCCATCTTGGTGAGCATGTCCACCACCACCAGCACCGTGGTGAACCCCGAGGACGGCGGCAGGTCCGTCAGGAAGTCCATGGAAATCGCCCCCCAAGGTCTGTCAGGAGTCGGCAAGGGCTGGAGGAGACCGGGAGGGGCCCCCATGGCGGCCTTGGCTTGCCGGCACGGCATGCAGGACATCACATAGGCATGGACATCATGCCGCACCCGGGGCCACCAGAAGGTCCGCGTCACTAGGTTGAGAGTCTTGAAAAACCCGAAATGGCCCGCTGCAGGGTTGTCATGGCACTGGGTCAGGACGAGGGACCGGAGCGGCCCCGTGGGCACATACAACCGCCCCCGGAACTTGAGTACGTCGTCTTCCAATGTCCACGGAGACGTGGGGCCCACCTCCGCTCGCCGCTGCTGAGACCAGGCGTCTTGGCGCTGCGCCTCTCGCACCCGGGCCCGTAAGTCCACCGGTTCCCGGGCGGCGGCCAAGGCTTCCGCCGGCAGTACGGTCCATGGGGGGAGAGGGTCTTGGGCCCTCAGGTCCCCCGGCTTACGGGACAGGGCGTCCGCCCTCCGGTTGTGGCCACTGGGGATATAGGTGACGCGGAAGTTGAACCGGGCAAAGAACAGCAACCACCGGATCTGCCGCTGGTTCAACTTCCGAGCCGTGGTGAGATGTTCGAGGTTCCGATGGTCCATTCGGACCTCCACCTGATGCCGGGCTCCCTCCAGGTGGTGCCGCCACGCCTCGAACGCGGCCTTGATAGCCAGCAACTCCTTTTCCCAGATGGTATAGTTGCGCTCGGAAGGGTTGAGCTTCCGCGAGTAGTACGCGCAGGGAAAAAGTGCCGCCATCCGCCGGGCCTGTAGCAGCACCGCTCCGAGGCGGCGTTGGGCGTCCGTCTCCACCACGAAAGGCCGGTGCGGGTCGGGATGTCGCAGGATGGGCTCCGTGACGAAAGCCTTCCTGAGAGCCGTGAAGGCTTCCTCCTGCGGGGGACCCCACCGGAACGGGACCTTCTTCTGGAGGAGCTGGGTGAGCGGAGCCGTCAGCGTGGCGAAGCCCGGGATGAAGGTCCGATAGTACTGGCGGCCCAGCAGCCGCTGGACATCCTTCACCCGACGGGGCTTCCCAGCTGCTCAGGGCCTCCACCTGCGCTGGTCCATGGCGATCCTCGGGTGAGAGGATGTGCCCGAGGAACTCGATGGACGACCGGAGGAAAAAACACTTCTCCAGCTTGGCGTAGAGCTGGTGCTCCCGCAGGCGCTGCAGGACCAGGCGGAGGTGCTGGAGGTGACTTTCCCTGGACCGGGATTAGACCAGGATGTTGTTCAGGTAGATCACCACGAACCGATCCAACATGTCCCGGAACACATCGTTCATAAAATGTTGGAAGACGGCGGGGGCGTTGGTCAGCCCGAACGGCATGACCGTGTACTCGTAGTGTCCGTACCGGGTGCCGAACGCCGTCTTCCACTCGTCCCCTTCACGCATCCGCACCAGGTTGTAGGCCCCCCGGAGGTCGAGCTTGGTAAAGATGGAGGCCTCCCGCAGCCGGTCCATCAGCTCCGGGATGAGCGGCAGGGGGTAGCGATTCCGCACCGTGATGGCGTTCAGCCGGCGGTAGTCGCAACACAGGCGCAAATCCCCCGTCTTCTTTTTTACGAAGAGGACCGGGGGCGACAGAGGGGACTTGGAAGGCGGATGAACCTCGGGCCAGATTTTTGCCCAGAAGGTCCCTGAGGGCGCCCAACTCGGGCTCGGACATGGAATACAGGCGTCCCGTTGGCAGCGGGGCGCCGGGTTGCAGGTCCACAGGGCAGTCGTAGGGCCGGTGCGGGGGTAAGCGGTCCGCCTCCTTTTCGCTGAAGACGTCAGCGAAGTCCTGCAGCTCCGGGGGCACGGCGACGGTCGGGGTGAAGACGTCCTGGCCGGCGCAGGTGTGGCGGATGTGGTCGACACACTGCAGGCTGGGAAACGAGATGGCGTTCCGCGACCAGGCCACCTGAGGGTCGTGCGTCCGCAGCCAGGCCAGTCCGAGGATCACTGGGAAGTGGAGGTCCGCCGTCACGTAGAAACGAATCACCTCCTCGTGGTCCCCGATGGCGAGGCGCAAGGGCTGCCTGGCGAAGTTAATGGGTCCGGCCACCAGCTCCCTCCCGTCGATGGTCTCGACGCTCATCGGAGGGTCTACCGGAACCAAGGGGACACCAAAATGGTCCACGAAGGCCCGGTCCATAAAGTTCGTGGTGGCCCCCGAATCCACCAGCGCGTGCGCCGGGATCCCTTCCGGCCGGTCACCCACCCACACCCGGGTGTCCAAAATCAGGTGCCGAGGGGGCCCGGGGTCCACGTCGGCCATGTCTGGCGGGGGCTTGGTCCGTTCCCGGCCTAGGGTTTCCCCTGGGCCGGGCCTGCCCCGTTTCCCGACTGGCCAGGCCGGGATTCTGGGACGGGCATACGTGCTCCGCCGCGCTTCCTGGGGCATGCGGCGGCGAAATGGCCGGGCTCCCCACAGTACAAGCACAGCCCCCCTTGGTGCCTCCGGCTCCGCTCCTGGGCCGTCAAGCGAGGCCTGGCCGCTCCTAATTCCATGGGCTCCTCGGCGGCGGCCACGAAGCGCGGGGTGGCCCGGGACGGGGTCAGCACGGGTCGAGGGAGGGCGACGGTCTTTGACGGTTGCTGGCGGCGACAGCACGGGCGTTGCTGGAGACGGGTGTCGAGGCGCAGGCAGAGGGGCACCAGGTCAACGAGGGTCCGCGGCGCCTCCACCCGAGCCAGCTCGTCCTGGAGCTCTTCCGAAAGGCCCCTCTGGAACGCGTCCGCTAGTGCCGTGTCGTTCCAGTCCGAATCCTGGCACAGCAACCGGAATTCTGCGTTGTACTCCCGGAGGGGGCGGGGCCCTTGTTGGATCTCTCCGAGGCACCAGGCAGCCGTCTGGGCCTGCACAGGGTCTTCATACATCAGGCGTAGTTGCCCCCAGAACCCCTGGTAGTCCGCCAGCAAGGGGCTGTCCCTGAGCACCAAGGGCGTGGCCCACTGCGCAGCCTGGCCAGACAACAGGTTCATCACGAAGGCCACCCAGGCCCGGTCATCTGGAAAGTCCCCCGGCCGCATTGCCATGTAGGTCTGGCACTGGGCCATGAAGGCCGGGAACATCTCCATCCGTCCTGAGAACTTCTCCGGCACCGGTACCGGGCTGTGGCGCTGAGGAGGAGGAGGAGGTTGGACTGCTGGGGCATTCCCAGCAGCCAGTTGAGCAGTCAGCTGGGCGACTTGCTGTTGCAGTTGCTGGTTATCTGTTTGTAGCTGCTGCACAATCAGCGCCAGCTGTTGCTGATCCATCTTGTAGATGTGTGGGAGTCAGGCAAGATGTCGTGTCCCACTCCTCCGCTGACGGCTGGGTCAGGGAAATCCGAATCAGGCTTGCCTCTGCAGCTCTGCCCAAAGTCCTAGCAAAGTCCTCAGAGCAGGCAGGAGACCAGTAAGTGACTTCAGCAAGATAAGTTCGACTTTTGCCTGACTCAGAGACTGCCAGAAAGTAGATCCTTTATATAGGCCATGGGGTGTGGCTCCATGACTCAGCACTCATTAAGGCCTGCCCCTCCCTTCCTTCTGTTGCCTCCGCCTCTCCAATCTTCTGATGCGAGGGTCACTTCAATCAGCTGTTGTTGGGAGTAAACCCTCCTCAGGCTCACCTGCTCTGGAGGAGGGGGAGGGGTCTAGCTGCTCCGTTTGCCTGGGCATGGAGTCAGGGCTGGGGCAGGGAGATGCTCCTTCTTCTGCAGTTTGTCTGGGCATGGAGCCAGGACTTGGGCCTCAGTGTTCGGGAGCAGGTAAGAAGGCCCCGGCTGCTCTGAGGGCAGGCAAGACACAACAGTCTACCTTATCTTGCTGAAGTCACTTTCTGGTCTCCTGCCTGCCTTGAGAACTTTGCTAGGACTTTGGCAGAGCTGCAGAGGCACGCCTGATTCGGATTTCCCTGACCTGGCCGTCAGCGGAGGAGGGGGACACGACATCTTGCCTGACTCCCACACATCTACACCACAAGATGGATCAGCAATAGCTGGCGCAGATTGTACAGCAGCTACAAGCAGATAACCAGCAACTGCAACAGCAAGTCGCCCAGCTGACTGCTCAACTGGCTGCTGGGAATGCCCCAGCAGTCCAACCTCCTCCTCCTCCTTCTCAGCGCCACAGCCCAGTACCGGTGCCGGAGAAGTTCTCAGGACGGATGGAGATGCTCCCGGCCTTCATGGCCCAGTGCCAGACCTACATGGCAATGCGGCCGGGGGACTTTCCAGATGACCGGGCCAGGGTGGCCTTCATAATTAACCTGTTGTCTGGCCAGGCTGCTCAGTGGGCCATGCCTTTGGTGCTCAGGGACAGCCCCTTGCTGGCGGACTACCAGGGGTTCTGCAGGCAACTGCGCCTAATGTATGAGGATCCCATGCGGGCCCAGACGGCTGCCCGGTGCCTAGGAGAGATCCAACAAGGGCCGCGCCCCCTCCGGGAGTACATCGCTGAATTCCGGTTGCTGTGCCATGATTCGGACTGGAACGACACGGCACTGGCGGACGCGTTCCAGAGGGTCCTTTCGGAAGAGCTCCAGGACGAGCTGGCTCGGGTGGAGGCGCCACGGACCCTTGTTGACCTGTTGCCCCTCTGCCTGCGCCTCAACACCCGTCTCCAGCAACGCCCGTCCTGTCGCCGCTAGCAACCGTCAATGACCATCACACTCCCTCAACCCGTGCCGACCCCGTCCCGGGCCGCCCCGCGCTTCGTGGCCGCCGCCGAGGAGCCCATGGAGTTAGGAGCGGCCAGGCCTTGCCTGACAGCCCAGGAGCGGAGCCAGAGGCGCCAAGGGGGGCTGTGTTTTTATTGTGGGGAGCTCGGCCATTTCGCCGCCGCGTGCCCCAGGAAGCGCAGCGGAGCCCATGCGCCCGTCCCCAAATCCCGGCCTGGCCAGTCGGGAAACGGGGCAGTCCTGGCCTAGGGGAAACCTTAGGCCGGGCACGGACCAAGCCCCCGCCAGACATGGCCGACGTGGACCCCGGGCCCCCTTGGCACCTGATTTTGGACACCCGGGAGCTGGTGGCCGGACCCATTAACTTCGCCATGCAGCCCTTGCGCCTCGCCATCGGGGACCACGAGGAGGCGATTTGCTTCTACGTGATGGCGGACCTCCACTTCCCGGTGTTCCTTGGACTGGCCTGGCTGCGGACTCACGACCCTCAGGTGGCCTGGTCGCGGAACGCCATCTTGTTCCCCAGCCTGCAGTGTGTCGACCACATCCGCCTCACCTGCACCGGCCAGGACGTCTTCACCCCGGCCGTCGCTGTGCCCCCTGAGCTGCAGGTCTTTGCTGACGTCTTCAGCGAGAAGGAGGCGGACCGCTTGCCCCCGCACCGGCCCTACGACTGCCCCGTGGACCTGCAGCCCAGCGCCCCGCTGCTAACGGGACTGTATTCCATGTCTGTATTCCATGTCTGAGCCCGAGTTGGCCACCCTCAGGGACTTTCTGGACAAAAACTTGGCCCGAGGGTTCATCCGGCCTTCCAAGTCCCCTCTGTCGGCCCCGGTCCTCTTCTTGAAAAAGAAGACGGGGGGTTTGCGCCTATGTTGCGACTACCACCGGCTGAACGCCATCACGGTGCGGAATCGCTACCCCCTGCCGCTCATCCCGGAGCTGATGGACCGGCTGCGGGAGGCCTCCATCTTTACCAAGCTCGATCTCCGGGGGGCCTACAACCTGGTGCGGATGCGTGAAGGGGACGAGTGGAAGACGGCGTTTGGCACCCGGTACAGACATTATGAGTACACGGTCATGCCGTTCGGGCTGACCAACGCCCCCGCCGTCTTCCAACATTTTATGAACGATGTGTTCCGGGACATGTTGGATCGGTTCGTGGTGATCTACCTGAACAACATCCTGGTCTACTCCCGGTCCAGGGAAAGTCACCTCCAGCACCTCCGCCTGGTCCTGCAGCGCCTGCGGGAGCACCAGATCTACGCCAAGCTAGAGAAGTGCTTTTTCCTCCAGACGTCCATCGAGTTCCTCGGGCACATCATCTCACCCGAGGGGATCGCCATGGACCCGCGCAAGGTGGAGGCCCTGTGCAGCTGGGAAGCCCCGCGTCGGGTGAATGATGTCCAGCAGCTGCTGGGCTTCGCCAATTACTATCGGACCTTCATCCCGGGCTTCGCCACGCTGATGGCTCAGCTCACCCAGCTCTTCCAGAAGAAGATCCCATTCCAGTGGGGTCCCCAGCAGGAGGAAGCCTCCACAGCTCTCAAGAAGGCTTTCGTCACGGAGCCCATCCTGCGACATCCCGACCCGCACCAGCCTTTCGTGGTGGAGACGGACGCCTCCAACGTCGCCCTCGGAGCGGTGCTGCTACAGTCCCCGGCGGATGGCGGCACTCTTTTTCCCTGCGAGTACTACTCGCGGAAGCTCAACCCTTCCGAGCGCAACTATACCATCTAGGAAAAGGAGTTGCTGGCTATCAAGGCCGCGTTCGAGGCGTTGCGGCACCACCTGGAGGGGGCCCGGCATCAGGTGGAGGTCCGAACAGACCATCGGAACCTCGAGTACCTCACCACGGCTCGGAAGTTGAACCAGCGGCAGATCCGCTGGTCGCTGTTCTCCGCCCGGTTCAACTTCCGTGTAATCTATATCCCCAGTGGCCACAACTGGAGGGCGGACGCCCTGTCCCGTAAGCCGGAGTACCTGAGCGCCCAAGACCCTCTTCCTCCACGGACAGTGCTGCCGGCGGAAGCCTTGGCCGCCACCTGGGAACCGGTGGACTTACAGGCCCGGGTGCGAGAGGCGCAGCGCCAAGACGCCTGGTCTCAGCAGCGGCGAGCGGAGGAGGGCCCCACGTCTCCGTGGACATTGGAAGACGACGTGCTCAAGTTCCGGGGGCGGTTGTATGTGCCCACGGGACTGCTCTGGTCCCTTGTCCTGGCCCAGTGCCATGACAACCCTGCCGCGGGCCATTTCGGGTTTTTCAAGACTCTCAACCTAGTGACGCGGACCTTCTGGTGGCCCCGGGTGCAGCATGACGTCCATGCCTATGTGATGTCCTGCATGCCGTGCCGGCAAGCCAAGGCCGCCATGGGGGCCCCTCCCGGTCTCCTCCAGCCCTTGCCGACTCCTGACAGACCTTGGGGGGCGATTTCCATGGACTTCCTGACGGACCTGCCGCCGTCCTCGGGGTTCACCACAGTGCTGGTGGTGGTGGACATGCTCACCAAGATGGCACACTTCATCCCATGCCACGGGCTGCCCACTGCCACCAAGATGGCCCGTCTCTTCTTGCAGCACGTCTTCCACCTCCACGGTCTGCCGGATGTGGGGCGCAGTTCACGGCTCGCTTTTGGAAGAGCCTGATGGCCGCATTGGAGGTGCAGGTGTGCCTGTCGTTGGCGCACCATCCGGAGACCGACGGCGGGACGGAGAAGGTCATTGGCGTCCTAGAGCAGTACCTCCGGTGCTTCGTGAACCAGCAGCAAGACAACTGGGCCGAGTACCTGTCCCTGGCGGAGTTCGCCTTCAACAACTCCCAACACACCTCCACCCAGACAACCCCGTTCCTGGCCAACTTGGGGTACCATCCACAGCTCTTCCCTCTGGCACCCCCGGACCCCCCGGTTCCCGAGACGCAGTCCTTTCTCTCCGAGGTGCACGCGGTCCAGCAGATGGTGCGTCGGCAGCTGAATCGGGCGAAGGAGGACTACAAGCGGGTCGCCGATCGTTCCCGACGGGCAACACCCCCGCTGGCGGTCGGACACCGCGTGTGGCTCTCCACAAAGCATCTCCCGTCTGACCGGCCGGCGAGGAAACTGGACCACCAGTTCATCGGTCCGTTCCCCGTTGAGGCGGTCATCAATCCGGTGGCCTACCAGCTGACCCTGCCGCATTCCATGCGAATCCATCCTGTCTTCCACTGGTCCTTGCTGGTCCCTGAGGCCCCGTCGTGTCCCCTCTGGCGCCTGGCGCCGCCTGGCGCGGTTGACGAGGACGGGGCGGAGGAGTACGAGGTGCACAGCATACGCGACTCCCACTGGCTGAAGGGGCGCTTCCAATACCTGGTTGCGTGGCAAGGGTACGGGACCGAGTTCACCTGGGTCGACGCCTCCGACGTCCGCGTCCCAGACCTGGTGCGGGCCTTCAACGAGCAGAACCCAGCCCGACCGCATCCCGATCATCAGCCCTGGAGGAAGGGCCCTGCGGTGAGGGATAGTGTTGTGCCTCATCCGCTTTCCCCGCAGCCGGGCCTGTCTTATCTGCTTCCGAACGCTAAGGAATGTCCTAGCATGCCTCTCGGCCCCAGCCCTGGCTCCATGCCCAGACAGGCCGAAGAAGAAGAAGTGCCTCCCGGCCCCAGCCCTGGCTCCATGCCCAGACAGGCCGAAGAAAAAGAAGTGCCTCCAGCCCCCAGCCCTGGCTCCATGCCCAGGCAAACGGAGCAACTAGACCCCTCCCCCTCCCCCACAGCATGTGAGCCTGAGGAAGGTCAATTACCAACAGCTGCAGACTGGAGTGACCCTCGCTTCAGGAGAATTGATAGGCGGCGGCAACAGAAGGAAGGGAGGGGCAGGCCTGGATAAGTGCTGAGTCATGGAGCCACACCCCATGGCCTATATAAAGGATCTGCTTTCTGGCATTCTCTGAGTCAGGCAAAGTCTACCTTATCTTGCTGAAGTCACTTTCTGGTCTCCTGCCTGCCTTGAGAACTTTGCTAGGACTTTGGCAGAGCTGCAGAGGCACGCCTGATTCGGATTTCCCTGACCCGGCCATCAGCAGAGGAGGGGGACACGACAGATGCCTGCTTCAGAGTTTTTACTTGGGGAGGGGGTTTTCTGGAACACTGACATACTTATTGGTGATAGTGGCTCACTTGATGGGTTGAAACTTATCCAGCCATGAGGGCCACTGCAGCAATAGTCACAAAATTATATTGGAACAGATAGTACCTAGATATGGGATAGTAGAAGCTATAGACAGTGACCAAGAGACTCATTTTACTGCAAAAGTGCTACAATCGATCATGGAGGCAGTGGGAATTAAGTGGGAATATCATGTTCTGTGGAACGCAAATTTGTCTATGCCATGAACGAAATGTTTACCTTTGGCCTTGCTCAGAATTCGAATTTACCCAAAAAGAGGTACTGGTATTTCATCTTATGAAATGATGTTTGGGTTACCATACTTGGGCAGAGTGGGGGAAATTCCACAATATGAAACTAAGGATATGTTTGTAAAGAACTGTATTCTGGGGCTGTCCTCTTTTTTATCTTACCGCAGGAACAAAGGACTTTTGGCTCAAACCCTAGCTTTGGACTTTGCATTGCATTTTTTATAGAGCTGGAGATTGGGTCCTAATCAAAACTTGAAAAGAGCAAAAGTTACAAACTGGGAGGGACCATTCCAAGTGCTGTTAACTGTTGAAACCACTGTGAAAACCCGAGAAAAGGGATGGACACACTACACTCGAGTAAAGGGATCAATGGAAGAACCAATTATCTGGACTGTTCAACAAACTGAAGATCCTCTATGAATTAAAATAAGGAAATCATAGCCGATGTTAGAATCTTGGCATTTTTGGATAATTTAGGGTTTGTTAACTTCAACTGGGATTTTAATTCTCTACTGTTTCAGGGAAGAAATACCTTGTTTGTTTGGAAAGAAGAAGCAGCTGGAAGAAAACATTGATTCCTAATATGTGTTTATTGAGATTGCAGTGGTATTACTGATGGTTGTTGTTGTTATCATTGTGCTGACTGTGGTCCTTACCATAGTTATTGTAATATTCCTTGCTTAGAAAATTGTGAAGATGAGAATATTACTGTTGTTATGTGGCTTACTTTTCAAGACAATCCTGGGACTTCCAACAGATTCCGGAACATGATGTAAGTGCAGCTCAGAAGTGGTAATTTTTCAAGGTTTTAATCGGCAATGAGAAAACACTGCCCCCCTCAGTATATATTAATATATACTGCTACTAGATTGTGTGCATAGGATGAAGTTATTGTTATTTCCAGTAAGAAATTGAAACAGCAGGATAAGATATGCATTTAGATTAAGGGGGGAAGATGGCAATAAATTAAAGAATGCTTTGCAAGCCATTCCTGCGCCTTCTACCATATTTTCTACCATATCTGTTATTGAGGACAAAGAATCCTTTTATGATGAAGATATGAAAGTTATGGACACCAAACCAACCAATGCCTGGTTAGCTTTGAAATATCTTTATTCTAGAAAATCAGGGTATATATTCTCATTTGAATGAGAAAACTATGAAGATTCCAATGGTAGAGGTTTGTATTAATATTTCAAATTTTAATGAATACTTCAACTATCCATTATGGAAATTTTGTTGTAAAAGAGAGACAGTTAGAACAAATATGGATACAAGAAGTAGTCGGAAGCCTATATGTCCCTGACTGGTGTATCCAAGGAAATTTAACCGCTGAAGGTGGTTGGTGTGGAAATAGTTTGATCAATGTTACCATGACTCCTGAATTGTATAATAGAACTAATATAGATAGCGGCATCAGAAGCTTATTTCACATGTCTAAAAATGATTCCTATAAGAATAGGTATGAGGCCTATAAGAATTGGACTAGTGATGATCCGCAATGTCAATGGTTCCATGCTTCGGAAATGATAAATAATGCCATGATGCAGGATCAGAAAGGCACAACGGTGTTGCTAATGCCTAGTGCTGGAAATAATATTTATTACTGTTGTGAAAACAAATGTTTCTAATATATGGAGAGTTGGATGGTGTTACATTGCCAAGTTGGTGCCGGTAATGGAGATACAGGATGAAGCACATATAGTCACACCAAAACATCCCAGGTATTCTGTTAAGTGGAAGAAAAAAAAACTTATTTGGAGCTGCGGATGAATGGTGGACCTTAGCTCCCTCATTTACAGGATGGGGATGGGAAATGATGAAAAGAATAAATAATTACACCAATATTATGAATGAGATAATAAATATAACTCAAAGTGACATAATAGTAGTGAAGTAGTGAAGAGGTACCTGATTATTCTGAACTAATTGAAAAACATCATGAACAAATAAATTACAAGAAAAGACTAGGGCCATAGGAAGGGATGGTTGGAATCCCTTGAAAGGACACAGTGATTGGATCCCTAAATTGGCTGGATGGGTAAAACAATTAGTGATGTTGGGAATTTTAATATTGGTAATTGGAATGATTATGTGTTGTTGTATACAGTTTGGACAAATAATGATGACTTCTTGTAAGGACTGTACAATTAGATGGAAAATGAAAAATGAGAGTGAAGAGGTTCAAAATATGTTGTAACAATTTGAGAAAATGTATGTAAAAATCAATATTGATTGTAAAAAGAAAGTGGAGGGATTGTGGGAAACTGAGCATATTGTTTTTACAGAATTGTAAGAAGACATGCTGGCCTGTGAAGAAAATACATTGTATATGTTTCTAATCTCATGAGCTAGGCTGAAGCTTGAGAATTGTATGTAGGAAGGTCTCTGCTATGCTAGAAACCAGCCTGAACCAGAATTTACTGATATTATAGTTATTCTACAGACAACTACTAGGAATTAGAACCATAAAAAGTAATTTGTAAATAAGAGCAGAGAGCAATAGAATTAGAGTAATAGGAGATGTAATCGGGGTGGAGATAATGTATTCTCTTTAGACATTTTGGATAGGTTGTGCCGGCATGAGTACTATGCCAATGAGGAAAAGATGGGAGGTAAATTTGTAACGACACTGGAGAATATAAGGCAAATGTATTAATTTTTTTTACCATTTATTATTTTTGTTTTTATTATATAAAATACAACAAAAGAGAAAAGAAATAGGAAATTAAGGAAGGGAAAGGGAATGGGGAAAAGGGGGTGTGAAAAAGAAGGGGGAAGAGAAAAAGAAAGAAAAAGGGGCATTCACTTCCAGTTCTTCCTAGCACAATACAAGATAAACACATTCCAGCCTCAACTTTTTGCTTTTACACATTAATATATAACTAGCCATTTCTATAGCCAAATCTTTCTAATCAACAAAACCAAGATCAAAGTTTCATTTTTTTTCTTCATAAGCAAAAATTCCAGAAGTGATATCGTGTTTCCTCAAAAATAAGACCCTGTCTTATATTTTTTTGAACCGTGAAATAAGCCTTATTGCCATGCACTCAAAAACACGATTGGGCATATTATCAGGGGATGTCTTATGTTGGGGGAAACAGGGTATCCAAATAAGAACATATTTTCCTCTTTAAATAAAGCAATCAATTTAACCATTCCTGCTTTATCTTCCTTGCTATGGAAATAATGTGTATTTCTATTTGCACCTAGTAACCTTTATGAACTGTCACCATTTTTATTTACAAAATTCATTGTAGTCTTTCAAATTTGTTGACCTTTCTAAAAAAGGGAGGGAACCCCTTTTTTCACCGTTTTTTTCCCTTCAAAGTATTACACTTTTTTAAAAAAAAACACTTTTTTAAAAGTCAAAACTTTCTAATATATCTTTTTCTTTGACTTCTTAACATATACGCTTTAAACTTGAGTATTGTGTTTAGATCCCTCCCTCCAAACTACCCTTATATATTTTTTCTTTTATAAACAAGGCAAATGTATTGATGATTTAGGGTATGTCCACTGTACCTGCGTGTGCGTGGTCCACCCTCTGGAAAGTGAGAATAAAATTACCATTGTTTTCTCTTGGAAGTTTTGGCTGGTGATTGCTAATTTCCAAACTCAACAATGAATCCCACATCATGATTTGGTACTTAAATTCCAAACTATTGGACAGATTATTTCCACAATAATGATAATGTTCTTGCAACAATTTCTTGCTTTCTAATTTTGTTAAATACAAAAGCCATGGTATTTTCTTCCTTGAAGAATGGTACTTTAAGGAAGAGAACATACTTCTTTCAAAAGTGACAGCAACAACCAAGTGTTACTGCAATGGCATGCAGAGAATGTATGCCTCTTCTCAGACTCTTGTCCATTTGAAGTGTTGATTGCAAAGCATTTGTCTGTACTGTTTTGGAATGATTATTTTCTCTTCTATTCCAAAAGCCTTTCAGCTTTTGATAAGAGAGCAATCCTGAGGGAAGGGAATAAGTTATTTTCTACTACTTGGGAGTATTGTTTATAAAGTGGAGTTGAGCGGGTCCCATCTAACCACAAGAAGGGGTATTTTTTCTAAGGAAGTGATCAAACTTGCATTTGGGTTGCAACAATGTTTTTATTGTCTCTACTGTTTTTTCCTGAATATATATTTCTCATGTACAATAATTTTCCTTTTAATTATTGCTTAACTAATTTGATAATGTTTGCCAAAATTCAGTGGGGATTATCCACAATATTACAGTGGGAGTATGAAATACAGTAGCATGATTACATGAATATGAAGTATTCATTCCTGTTGGTGCTAAAATATGCTATAATTGAACATGCTGTTTGTCACTTTCAAAGTCCTACATAGTTTGGTACCAGATTATTTAAAGGACTGTCTTTTCCCAGCCACATCTACCCAATCTATAAAAGTAAGAAGACAGGGAATGTTATGGGTCCCTTCTCCTAAGGAGGTCCATCTAGCAGGACCAAGAAGAAGGGCCTTCTCTGTGGTGGCTCCCTCCCTATGGAACATCATTCACACTCTTTTGCAAAGCCATGAAGACATAGTTTTGCCAACAGGCCTGGGGACCCCAAAGTAGGATGGAACCTGTCAAATAGTTCATGTGATTGTTGTCACCGGAGGCGGGGGGGGGGGAATATTGCTTTCTTATTGTTTTTGTATTGGGTTTTTATCATTGCAAGCAGCCCAGTTGAGTCAGTTGAGCAGTCTGTCAGGCCTGGAAACCATACTAGACTTTAGGGTTCCAGACGCTGCCACATTTTCCCCTGAGGGGAAGAGGGGGTGTTGAGGGGTATGGTGACATTCTTCAAGCGGTCAAGGTCGGATGGTGTTCACATCTGCAGGAGGAGTGGCGAGAAGATATTCGAATAAACTGGGAGAATGTGGGACCATGTGACCAGCAAAGGGGTTAGGGGGGTGGGACTCTTGGGGTTTGTATAACTGGGAAAAGAATCCGGAAGTTCAGTTTTGGAATTTCACTCATCGTGTGACAGTTTCCTTATGCTAGTAAAGAACTCTGAAAGACAATGGCTTCTGAGTTTTTTTTATGCAGAAGAGGTTTTTCTGGAACCTCGACATTATTCCAAAACTCTTAACTTTCTTTTGCTTAATGGTACCCTCTCCTCCGCTCGGAGGGGCCCGTTAGGGGGGTGCTGGGCCCCAGCCTCCGCAACCTCCACAGCGGTGCAAAGACCCAGCGAAGATGGAAGGGCAACAAGCTGAAAGCGTGGAAGTAGCACAGAGGTTGGAATCTGAGGACTTAGTTGAAATCACCTACTTCCCATCGGAAGATATGACTCAAAAACCCGAAGTGGTAGAGCCTGCTTGTCAGCTTGGTGCACGGCCCAAAGACTCTGATTCATGGGTAAGCTGTCGTTCGGGAGAAAACATTTCCCCGGGACGGAATGGAGAGCCCCCTCCCTCTTCTCAACCTCCATGGAGGACAGTAAAACCCGGAGAATCGGGAGAGTCACTGGATTGGGACCTGAGAAACCCCCTGAAATCCCAGTCCCTATTAGACCTCCCGGAAACTTTTGAGCGTTTGGAAGTGAGGCCTCATATAAGCTCAGCTCACCCACCTCGAAAGCCTTTAGCTCAGCCTAAATTCACCTACCCTCCCACCAGAGAGGGAGAAATTACTGAAGCTCGAAGCCATTCCGATGAACGCAGGAGGACCTCCCTTCCCTCCTTCAGACGGCAGGGAGTTCAGGCAGCACCAGGGACTTGGGGGGAATCGCAACTCCCCCCTCCAATTGACTTTTCCCGCCAACAGAGGCCTACGCTGCCTCTTGGGGTTTGTATAACTGGGAAAAGAATCCGGAAGTTCAGTTTTGGAATTTCACTCATCGTGTGCCAGTTTCCTCATGCTAGTAAAGAACTCTGAAAGACAATGGCTTCTGAGTTTTTTTTATGCAGAAGAGGTTTTTCTGGAACCTCGACACAGTCATATGAATTTTCACAAATAAATAATAGTGTGTTTTAATTTAATTTAATACCATTAATAAATAAGTCTGGGACAAATAAACTGTATGCAATAGAGTTCAGAAGTAGTTTGCTGAATCCAATTATTATATACATTGTTTTTGCATGGACCAAAATTATAGTTGAATTGACTCTGTTTTTTGCTTGCTAGATTCTGAAACAAATCTATTCATTGTCATAAAAATAAGAATTACTTACTCCTGAATTCAGAACTGGTATAAATTATCTTCTGAACAAATATGACATTTATTCTGCCAGATAAATCAAATTTTGTTTGCCCATTGCTTTTCTGAGGAAAGTAACCCAAATTCTGTTGTGGCTCCAGCCCCCGAACCTGGCCCCATGCCCGAAAGTGACTCTGAGAGTGAGGGGGAAGGGCCGATAAGGCTTACCTCAGGAGCACCGATTCCTTTGGCCCGGCTCCAGGAGCCAGAACCAGGCCAGTCGGAGGACGTAATGAGGCTGACATCCCCTGATTCCTCACTTCCTCAGGCTACGCCTACAGACGCAGCTGATAACCATACTAATCAAGCCTGGACCGACCCGCGCTTCAGAAGATTAGAGAGGCAGCGTCATCAAAGGGAAGGGTGGGGCAGGAGCCCCACCCCACAGGATATATAAGGAGCTTTGGGACTGCTCTCACTTCTACGGGAAGCAAATTAGCTGAACCGTGTCGAAGTGAGCTGAAGTCTTAATCTGTTTGAACTTTTTGGCAGGCAGCTGCATTTTCTCGGCCAGGACTGATAGGAGCCGTGTAACCACTGGCTATAGGCCAGCTCGTTACTCCAAAGTGAGGATGGAGACAGAACAAATTCCTAAAGGCAGCTCCCTCACTCTGGAGGTTTCATTGCTTTCCTATCTAGTCTCCCAGTTACTACCAGATGCCATCTATTTGATACCTGTTGAGCCAGATGCCATCTCTTCGATACCTGTGCATTTGGCTTTTCTTGCCTAACCTTTTCGTGCAGGACCTTACTTTTGTCACCACTGAACTGCATGAAGTTAGCTAGAGTCCAAACTCTAGCCAATAAGATGCAGAGGACACTATGGCTGTGAGTGATCAGAGGACACTATGGCTATGAGTGTAAGGTGTAGCATTTTGCATGTCCATAATGTGCTAAAACAACTGCCTTCCATCTATAAACAGTGCCATGTGTAAGGCTGGCTTCAGACACTTCTTATTGGGGTCTACAGAGCACAGAAACAAGGAGCAGTAAGTAGTCCAAAACAACAACAAAGAGCAACCCAAGTATGTGAGGATGGAAAAGAACATAATAATATTGGTGGCCATAGTCATATGCATTGCCATTCCTCCAATCCCACCATTGCACATATCACACACCATCAACTTGCATCTTTGGCTTTCTTGCTGTGGGGAGGAGAGAAAAGCAGGCTAGAAAGTTAAACTAAGATGTGTCAACATGATGTGGTCAGCCCAAACCCATCCCTAGCTCAGCCCAAAGTCCGGTCAAGGACAAGTGCAGAGGATATCCTAGAAGTACATGGGTAACATCATACTGTGTTAGAGCAGGGATCCCCAACCCTCTACAGTCTACAGCCCAGTAGTGGCTGTGGCCTGTTTGCATCTGGGCCATGCGAGCTATGGGCAAACATGTGCCTGCTTGCATGAAGCTCCACTCGTGCAAAGCTCCAGTCATGCAAGCGGAGGGTGCTCACACACAAAGCTCCATTCACATGAATAGAGCTTCGGGTGCGAGCACAAGTTCCCTTTGGTCACATGAGTGGAGCTTTGGGCAACTGGGAAGTGGAGCTTCACAAGCAAGCACAAGTGTCCTCCACTCAAGTGCCCTCTGCTTACAATCCTTCCATCCCTCCCTCCACCTCTTCTACCATCCTGTCAAAACCTAACCTTCCATCCCCCCACCATCCAGCTGGCGAAGCTTCTTGGATGAGAAGCAAACCGTCATCTTCCTCCTCAAGGAAAAACAGTCGAGTTGCCTTTTTGAAAAGGCACCTTTGAGACTACTGTGACCTGAATGACTAAGAATCTCCAAGGACATCCTGTAAAGGCTCTGCAGAGGATAAAAGATAACTCCCACTGGTATTTCTGCCATGGCTTTGGCCTACTGATTTGCAGAGGTAGTGACTGGGAAACGGTGATGGTTGTACCATGGCAGAATGGCGTTTATAAGCATGCATACCAATTCATGCTAATAATCCTCCTTCCTTACTTTGTAGAGTGGTGCATAGCACACATTTCTCTTGGTTGCCACCATATTGGCTGCTTATATCATCGTTGTGCAGCTGTGCAGAAACTAAGGCACACATTAGGGGAAGTGAACCCCACTGCCCACCCCACATTATCAGAATGACCAGATTTCCACTTACAAAATTACAATTAACTGAATGCAAACTGGGGGGAAGACAAATGCCAAGCATCTCGGTGCAGCTGTGTAAGCTGAGATCTGTGGAACAATTTATTCATTCATTTGGCTGTCAATCTCAAATTCATAACTCTGGAAGCTAATAACAATTAAAAATTATGCAAAAACATTGAACAATATAAGCATGCAATCAGCAGCTGAGGTAAAAAACCCCAGCAAATTAACCCAAACATATGGGCTCTGACACAATATTAAGTCTGCAGTGTGGACTTCTTCTTATGGGTAGCAGGCATCCAAAGCACAGCAGGAAAGCTATGAACAACATGGCTAACCTCTGTGGATGGGATTCCATTCTCCTGTATGAGGTTGGTCATGACAAAGTGAGAAGGGTGAAAAGGAGCAACCGTGTGTGCAATAAGAATACTGAATACCAAGTGCTGGAATCTATGGAGCTCTGTTGAGCACCCAATATACTAGTTCACCCCACCTACATGAGTAGCAAGTGACTCAGTGATATCAACCATACAGACAAAATAAACAAAACACAAATCACGTTCAAAAACGTTTTGTAGAAGTCTATCACTGATCCATTATGTCTTTGAACCCACAATGTTTCAATTGACCCTTGGCTTTATTTGTCATAGCCTCAAAACAACAATTTATTTATTTATTTATTTGTCAAACACAATAGTATATATAAGTATAAGCATGAAATAACCATACGAATTGGATACAGTCAAAGGGAACATTAGGACAGGAACGGTGGGCATGCTGGTGCTCTTATGCATGCCCCTTACAGACCACTTAGGAATGGGGTGAGGTCAATAGTAGATAGTCTTTGGTTAAAGCTTTGGGGATATTAAGAAGAGACCACAGAGTCAGGTAGTGCATTCCAGGCATCATCATCATCATCATCATCATCATCATCATATCATTATCATTATTATTATTATTATTATTATTATTATTATTATTATTATTAATATTAATATTAATATGATTTTTATACCGCCCTTCTCCCGAAGGACTCAGGGCGGTTTACAGCTAATATAAAACAATGACAATTTACAACTAAAACAGAAATTAAAAAACTTATTATATAATTGGCAAAAATTTAAAACATTTAGACCTAAAACCCCCTAAAAATTATATTAAATATAAATTAAAATTCAATCCCTATTAAAATATTAAAATTTAAAATTCCTAAGCCAGTCCCGCGCGAATAAACAAATACGTCTTCAGCTCGCGGCGAAAGGTCCGGAGGTCAGGCAATTGACGCAAGCTAGGGGGAAGTTCATTATCAATTCTGTTACTGAAGTCATATTTTCTACAATCAAGATTGGAGCGGTTCACATTAAGTTTAAATCTATTGTGTGCTCGTGTATTGTTGCGATTAAAGCTGAAGTAGTCTTTGACAGGAAGGACATTGTAGCAGATGATTTTCTGAGTTATATTCGGGTCATGCCGAAGGCGACAGAGTTCTAAATTTTCTAAACCCAGGATTTCAAGTCTGGTGGCATAAGGTATTTTGTTGTGATCAGAGGAGTGGAGAACTCTTCTTGTGAAATATTTCTGGACACGCTCAATTGTATTAATGTCCAAAATGAGGTGTGGGTTCCAGACAGGCAAGCTATATTCGAGAATTGGTCTAGCAAATGTTTTATATGCTCTGGTTAGTAGTGTAATCTTTCTGGAGAAGAAGCCATGCAAGATTAAGTTTACAACTCTTAAAGCCTTTTTGACAATGTAGTTGCAGTGGGCTTTGGCACTTAGATCATTTGATATGAAAACTCCAAGGTCTTTGACGGGGTGAGGGTCATCTACAAGGTAATGTCCATCAAGCTTGTATTTAGTGTTCTGGTTTTTTTCCCAACGTGTAAGACAGAGCATTTGTTGGTTGAGATTTGGAGTTGCCAAATTTTTGACCATTCCGACACAAAGTCAAGGTCTTTTTGAAGAGTAACCGCATTGTTGGTAGTATTAAATAGTTTAACATCATCGGCGAAGAGAACACAATTACTTGTAATATGGTCACAGTGGTCGTTAATGTATAATATGAAGAGTGTTGGTCCTAGAACGCTGCCTTGGGGGACACCGCTATTGACAGGAGCGGGATTTGATAGGGCATTGCCTATCTTGACCACTTGTTGTCTGTTTGACAGGAACGCTGTTATCCAATTATGGAGGGGTCCGGAGATGCCGTAAGATTTAAGTTTTAGAAGGAGTTTGTCATGTACCACTGAGTCCAAAGCTTTACAGAAGTCTATGTAAATTGCATCTATTGCTTTGCCCTGATCAAGATTTGTAGTCCATCTGTTTTGCAGTGAAGGAGTTGTAAATTACAGGATAATTTTTTTCTGAAACCAAATTGTTTATTAGAGAGTAGGTTGTTTGTTTCAAAGTGGACGGTGATGGATTGGTTGATGATTGATTCCATTACTTTGCAGGTGATGCAGCATAAAGAAATTGGTCTGTAATTTTCAACTAGGCTAGGGTCTCCTTTTTTGAAAACAGGGATGACCATGGCTAGTGACCATAGTCTGGGAAGGGAGCTGGTCCTGAAAGATTTTTTAAAGATTATGCTTAGGGGTTTTGCTATAACAGTGGAAAGCTTTTTTAAGAAGTATGCACATAGACCATCAGGTCCAATAGATAGAGATGGTTTCAGTCTGCGAAGGGCCTTTTCAACATTATCTTCTGTGAAATCTATTTGTATTAGATTGTCGTAATCATTGTTGGTACGACTGGGGAATTTTGGGTATTAGCCATTAGTGTTAACAAAACCTAATTTAAAACATTAAAAAAAAATTGTTAATAAAAACAATGCTTTAATAAGGAATAAAATAAAAAAATGAAGGAACTCAGGAAACGTGAGGCAGGTGTTTATTCTGTGTGCAAGCATTTCGGAAAGTAGGAAAAGAAAGGGAATAGGGAGGAGGAAACAATTCCAAAAAGGAAGGCAGGTATATGCATCACTCAACAAGGCTTGCGTTTTCTCACACAGGTGAGAAGCACAAGAACAGATAAACCATTGAAATCTGGACTGGAACTTGCTATCTCAGTTTCAATAATGGCTGAGAGTGGCATAGAAGATAGGCAACTTCGACTTGTTATGACCTTAGTCTGACAGTTTTCTGGTCTCCAACTCATCTTAAGCCTGCTTCAGTTTACTTCACATTACTGTCTTCTAACTATTTTCCATGTGGATACTTCAGCTTTTCATTTTCGCAGCTGACTCTTGCCTTATCTGAGTAGCATGAATAAGAACAGCCGCCACGGCCTGTTTAGATACCTGTTCATATAGTATAACCTTTCTACGCCTAGGTCCTCCCACCACGCTATATGGGAGCACTGGCTAAAAGGAAAAGAAGCTGCTTCTTAGTGTGATGGTGGGCGTTACCATTGCACTACCATCGAGGAGCAGACAGCAACCAACCTAAAAATTAGAAGCAAAGCAGAGTTCATTTTCCCAGCCGCCAGAAGCTGCCTTTCTGTTTGCTTGAAAGGATACAGCAGGAAGGTATCGCATTGCTCTATTTTTGCTCTTTCGTCAATAAAGGGAGGAGATGGGGGGAACCAATAGCCCCACCCATTGTCGATTCTATCTACAAACCTTCTCCTCCCTTGACTGGAGAGCGCAGCCAATGAACATGCGACTAAGGCGTGTTCCAGCCGGCGTGGGTGGATGAGAGAAGCAGCATGTTAGTGGGGGGCTGACAGGCAGAGAAAAAGCTTGTGGTTAGATTTTTGTTGTCCATTATGGCATCCAAGTGCCCCAAGTGTGACAAGACTGTCTACTTCGGTGAGTCTTTTTCTCCTTTTTTTCATTATTGTATTTCTTGGAGTCTGTATCTCTCTCTCTCTCTCTCTCTCTCGTGTATTAGTGTTTTCTAAATCCTGCAGTTTAGAGATTTGAGTGCTCTATCCCAGTTGATAGTGATGCTTGGCTCTCTTTTTCAACGACACATTACTGTTCTCTGCCCTGGCTGAGAAACTGCCTTCTGGAGCGCCCAGACTATGTAGGGAGGGCTGGGAGGGGTGTCGGCCTTCTTTCCGGGGAGCGTTTCATAGCTCAGTTTCTTTCCCCTCTCAAAAGTGCCTCTCTAAAATAAATGTTATTGGTTATATGGGAAAAAAAGAATATGATTTGCTCGTTGTGGGACCCCAAAGACCAGCCAGTGTAGGTGATATCTCAATTCCCTTTGTTATCTATCATCACTCCTCTCCTCACATTGAGATGTTTTCCAGTTGATGACTGAGATGCCCTTAAAACAAGAACAGATCTCTCTATAGAAGTGCACTATGATTTTCCTAAATCCTAATTTTTTTTAAGCCAAACAATTCCTCTGTTTCTCTAGCTGCTTCTTCCAAGAAGTTAGGAGTGGTTCAAATTCAGCCATTTCCATTTATTCCATCTCAACCGCACCCAAGGCTATTGCTGCATTTCTGTGGTGTCCATGTCAGCTTCAGCCATGGTAAAAAATAGAATCTCCAAGTTCGTAACCAATATAATTCTGAATCCCAAAAGTTACAGACAAAGAAATATATCATCAAAATACTCTACTTGAAAATTTCTTAAAAATGTATGGCTGGTAGATATTGCAAACAGAACAGAGAGCTCCAGAAATTCTGGCCAACACATACCAAAAATATCTTTTATTTTCTTTTTTAGGTTTAAAAATTCCCTTCCTTTCCATATTTATTCCAGGGCCTGATAACTACTTTCCAAGAAGAAGAACTTTTATCTAAATCAGTTCTGTCTCATATTCAAAGTACATTACTATTTTTCTCGCTTAGACTGGTGCTGCTGTTGGTTTAGTAACACATCTGATCAGTCTGTTCGTGTTTAAGATAAAGTATATTAAATGTAAAGCTGCTCCACTAGTAGGACTACCTAGCTCAACAATTATCTACTGGAACAGAGCTTTGTTTTCATATATGATCTTAAATATTTGAGGGGGCATTGGTTGGAAGGAAATTGTCAATTTAAGCATGAAATCAGTTTGGTCTAGGAGTTAAGGCACTCTGCTAGAATGAAGAGACCATGAGTTCAAATCCTGTCTTGGCCATGAAAGTCAACTGGGTTGGGTAACCTCAGACTAGTCACTCTCTCAGCCCAACACACCTCACAGGGTTGTTGTGGGGAAAATAGGAGGAGGAAGATGTGTTGGATATGTTTGCTGCCTTGAGTTGTTTGTAAAAATAACAAAGGCAGGAAACAAGTACAGGTGTCTCTGTAAGACAGTACTTGGTCATCTTGTTGCACCTTTACAAAAGCATCTGTAACTGGTCTGTTCCCATTCTTTTTGTTGGAAGCAGCTTCTGTGTGAGAAGATGAGAAACATACATGTTTAAGGCAAATTGATGTTTTCTATTATTGCAAAATATATGTTATCCTTAAAAATCAAAAGTGTGCACAGAATAGTTTATAAATATCCTCTATTAAAGCCCCAATTGCCAAAAGCAGATAGGGAAATCAGGGAGAAATTTGGAGCTCCTATAATTATGGGCCCATAATTTTATTTCTGTCTCTTATTAAATTTAATTCTCATTTATATTGGTTATTCAGAACCTGAGAATCTTTGTTCTCAGGGATTGGATTCAGCTGGTTTGGACTGGTTTGGGAGAACCAGTAGTTACGCCGGCGGCTGGGCCTGCCTACCCCCTCTTGACGCTATCCTGTCTTATACAATCACCGTGTTTTTGATGCAGTGTGTAAAGTGGGCCTGCGCGCCCACATTTTCGATTCTGGGTGAACTGGTTGTTAAATTATGTGAAGCCCACCTCTGTTTGTTCTGTTTGACTTTTCTCCCTCCATTCACAGCAGAGCTGCTGCTCCTTTTATGTTCCCCCCAGCCCCCTCCCTCCCAGGGACTACCTTAAAGGGATAGCTCAGTGGTGGGACTCTACCGGTTCAGACCAGTTTGGGAGAATCGTTTGCTCTGACTTGCAGCTGTGAGTGAACCGGTTCTCTCTTTCTTTTTTCTTTTTCCCCAAAAAAGTTTTATTTTAACATTCATATCCAATAACATATTTAGTGTACCATCATATACAATTAATCGGACCTGCCCAGTCACCACCCCCTTCCTTTAACTCACTTCCCTTCTCTGCCTTCTTCTACTTTCCACGACCATCCTCCCCTTCTCTTATTTACATCATCTCCTCCTTCCTCCCTACTCCTTTCTTCTCCCTCTTCTATCCCTCTTCCTTCCTTTCCTCTTCCTCCTCTTCTCTTTCCTACCTCCTTCGCTCTTCTTCCCTCCTTCCCATCATTCTGAAATGGTAGCCAGGCAGCTCCGATCTTACATTAATTATACATCTTCAATCATCTCTGTACATTAACCATCAATCCATTTTCTACCCTCATACCCCCCTCCCCCTCCCTCCCCCCACCCCCCAGGACCTCCCAGAATCGAATACAGGGTATAAAACTAACAATCAAAAATTAAAATATAACACAAATCATAATCCATAGTCACTCCTTAAAATCTCAACTCCCCTTCCAGAAACAAAGAAAATACATTTCTTCCAATCCATTATATATCAAACCATTCCATTCCTAGAGTTCTCAGAAATTTCCGATTGAGTTGGTGTTTGTTCTTCAATAAAGTACATAGTTTTTAATATCCAATCTTCATCAATCAATACCAAAAGAACGTTCCATCTTCCAATATTCACCAAGGATTCTTCTGTAATGTCTTTCTTCATTAGGCAGTCTCTCAAAAATAGTTCATATTTCCAACTTAATTTCTTAAATTTTACTGTCCAACCTCCAAAGGTAAAAAATAATCCATCTTTTCATATCTTTATCATTTACATACATCAAATAATATTACAAATATTATTATTAATCCTATATTATCTCCACAATATATCAGTTGTAATAATTAAAATCTTCACTTTACCTTGCTTATATCAAATAACATTATTAAAATTACACCTATAATTTATCCAAAATATATCAGTTATAACAATTAAATTCTAGTTAACCATATAACAACATTACATCCATCTCTCAAATATAATATTTAATCCAGGGGGGCGTGGCCATGACCGTGGTGGGGTAAGGACCTTTCCTTCACTTCACAGGGCTTATTAATGAAGATTTATGAGGATTTATGCTGTTTGGAATGCACCGTTATGGATGAAAGTTAATAAATCATGAAGTGAAAGTGTTAACAGCCCAGCAGACTGAATTTAAAACTGGTAGGTCATCTGAAACTGCTTGAATTAAGGAGTTTTTACAGCGTGGGGGTGACACGATAAGTTTGGAATAAATTGTTGTCTTTTGCTTTTCCTATTATAACTATCGTGTTCTGTGTTTTATTGCTGAGGCCAAGGAGTGAATATTAAATACTGAATTTGTTAATGAGAAGAATTTAACTGAAGAGTAAATCGATCTTTTGTGTTGGACTGACCGGCAGCAATAGGATTTTACTGGGCGGACAATTTTTTTTATTTTTTTTTCTTCTGAGAGTAAATTAATAGCTTGTTTATATCACAGATAACAAAAAAGGACTTTTTTCTGAAGTTTAAGTTGGAATGAAGCAGTAAATTTCTTTCTCCTTTGCTGACGTGGAGAAAAAATGGCGCTGATTATTGTTTAAAAGCTGTGAGGTATCTGTGTTTCTTTGTGGAGTGACTATGAGTCACAAGCTACTGAGAGATAACGAGTGCAAAATAAGCCGCTTCGCTTCAATTAAAAGACTGCCGTCCCTTGATCTTCATTAAGACCATCTGTAAAATTGGTTTGAAATACTAGTTTGGAAAATTTTTAAAGATTTTTTAAAATGACTCAACAACTTTCAGAAACGCAGCAACTTGCTGCAGCTTTAAATAAAATTGGGGAAAAAATAGCAGGACTATCAGAGCGTATGGATAATATGACATTGGAAATGACATCGGAAATGAAAAAGATGAAACAAGAAATGAATGAAAATTTTGCAAAGCAAAGAGAGGAAATGATAATTATTAAAGATGAAATGGAGCAGATCCATGTACATGAGGTAAAAGTGGATCGGCAAATTGGTAAAATATTTTATAAAAATGAGCAGCAAGATAAGAGAATTTGTCTCCTGGAAGAAGAGATGAGGAAATATAATTTGGTTATCCGAGGGATTTCAGAAGAAAAGGAGGACAAATTGAAACAGCGGGTTTTAAAATGGATTAATGATCTTGATACGCAACTTACGTTTACAATAGCAGATCTAGCAAGTGTTTTTAGAATTGGATATAGAAGGCAAAATGGCTCTAACAGGAATGTGCTTGTCAGGTTCGCAAATCTTGGTGACAAGCTGGAAGTTATGGCCAAGGTGAGAGAGATGGGAGATGCTTTGAAGTTTGAAGGGAAGACTATTCAAGTCTTCCCGGATATATCAAGAGAAGAAAGGGCATGGAGATTTTTTAAAAAACCAATTACAAAAGTTTTGAGAGATAATGGAATTAAATATAATTGGAGGCCACCACAACAATTGAAATTTTTTTATAAAGGAAGGATGCGTACAATTACCCCAGACATAGATGCACTATTATATTTACGGGAGCTTGGACTGATTGAGATGGAGGATTTAATGGAGATAAAAGATCAAATGCTTAAGATGGGTGGAACACACGCGGAAACATCAACCCCAGAAGAAGAAAAAGGGGCTATTGGAGGGCAAGACCCTAAAGGGTTAAAGAGGAAAGAAATATCACCTGTGTTGGTTGAACAGAAGAAAAGTCGTGAGGATACAGTAGGAGAAGAAGCAGATAAGAGTCTTGGAAAATACGAAGCTGAATGCGGGAGAGAGCCATCACTATCTTTTTTCTTGAGTGATGAATTTAAATAGACAGCCCGAAAGAAGTGGCCCGGACATTGGCACGTCCCCTCTCCCCCATTCTCTTTATAGAGGCGAAACCGATGAGGATGTGGGGGAAGAAGATTGTTTGTATTTTATTGTTTGTCTTGTTTTTTGTCTTTTTTTGGTTTTCTTATCGTTTTTTATATGTTAAATGTTGGTTATATGGGAGTTTAATGTTGGGTTTTGGGCACAGAAAGGAAGAGGCAGGGATAGGATTGAAAAATTTATATTTTAAATGGGAGTCATAAAAATAATGTCATGGAATGTGAAGGGTACAGGGAATCAGATTAAAAGAAGAAGATTGGAATTTAAGATTAAAAGAGATTTACCAGATATTTTATTTCTACAAGAAACCCATCATAAATCTGAAGATTCAAATAGAATGTATATAAAAGGTATGCAAATATATGAAAAAGCATTTGGAACTTCAAAAGCTAGAGGAGTTGCAACACTGATATCAGATAGGGTGTATTTTGAAAAACATCAGGTAATTTTGGATGAAGATGGAAGATATGTAATAATTGTTGGAAATCTTAATGAGGAAAAAGTGACACTTGTTAATTTATATTTACCGAATGAAAAACAAAGAGAATTTCTTGAAAAAATAACAAAAATTTTGGAGAATGAAAGTGTAGGGAAAGTAATTGTGGCTGGGGATTTTAATTTAATCAGAGATAAAATAGACAGTACTAATCCCACCCGCTGTGGAGGAGCAAATAAAATGGGGATTTTAAATACGTGGATGCTTCGAAACGGCGTGGTGGATGTGTGGAGAGAGGTCAAAGGAATTGAAAGAGTATATACTTTTTTTTCTAAGATATATAATACATATTCTAGAATTGATTATATTTTTCTTTCTAAAGATTTGTTGAATAATGTGGATAAGGTAGATGTGGGAATTTTTAAAGATTCTAATCATGCAGAAGTTATGGTGGATTTAGATTTTAATTTTGAGAAAAAAAGAAGCTATTGGAGATATGAGGAGAAACTGTATAAAAATGAAAAGGATAAAAAATGGATACTTAAAAAATTGGAGGAAAGTTGGAGATTAATGATAACGGGGAGGTTTGAATAAGCAGCCAAGTATTTAAACCGCTATTCTTTTCCTGGTCCTATCAAAGGAACATTGCTGTCTTTTGTTCAACAACAGATGCATTGGTCCAGAATCTGGTTTGGTTGCTGCTGCATAATAACTTGGCCTGATTCTTTTCTTTATTCTGGTGGCTTTGTTCTGGTATTATTGGCTGCTTGTGGAGAATCCAGGAAAACAATCTCTCTTCACCAATTTATTTTTTTAATAGAATTGGTAGAACAATGCTTTCTTACATTTAACTAAACATCAATTCTATTTTGATCATCTGTTATGCACAATTCCTTTTTCCTTCCTGGAATTGGTTGAGTTTGATAAATGTGACAACACAATACTCAATTTTCCAAACCCTTCCTGTAACTGAATTGTGTACAATCCAATGTGCTTGTTTCACTTTCACCATTTTCAAGTAGCCATATTAAGGAAGATAGGATTTTTTTTTTGTTTAAAGTTATTTACAGGAGTGGTTAAGTTTATTATGAAATATTTCTTCATTGTTCCATTCTGAGAATAATTTTGAGAATAAACTAAGTATATTCATAGCATTTTCTTCTATGAGTGTTTTTGGAACGATTCCTGTAGAAAAAATATATACAGAAAATATAAAAGTCAAAACTGAAATTTTGCATGAATTATAGGAGGCATTTTTGAGCAGTTATTGGTCTGGTTCAACTATAACAACATTATGCAAGGACTGTGCTGTTTGTCCATATGCAGCAGTAGAACACACTTTGGACTGAAGTAACTGTGGTTACATATGCCAATTCATATTCCATCATTTATTGGATTTTGATTATTACATTGAAAAAATCAAATCAAATGGATTTGTATAGACAATTTTATCTTATTTTAAATGTTCTTATTTACATTACATTTACATTTACATTTTATTTACATTCTGGGGTATGTACTGACTCATCATAAAGGCAAACAAAATCTGGAATCAGGCAGTTTGGGGTATCATTTTGCTTAAGGAAAGAGAGATGTGTGTCCCAATCCTCAACAGAACTTCATCTCCAGTTTGTAGCTTTCATATCATGAGGAATGTAAAGAAAACTAACCATGTGTTGCAACATTTTAATTTTTTTGATATTAAATTCATTTTTAAAAGTTATTTGGTATATAGATTCTGCTAAGCAGTACAATTGAATGTTTCTTAAGATACCCTTTCAAAATCATTATAAGGGTGCTATTTTGGTTAACATTTTTTCTTCAAATGAATAGAGTACCGTGGAAACAAGTCTGATGACAACTGTTACACTTCCTCTATTGCTATCTTCATTGAAAACCCTGAGAACTAAATAAAAAATGTACGAGATAAGTCAATATGTAACAAGTGTGTGTGTGATTTATGCATCTCTTTCTCATAAGAAAGATGTCTAGGCTTTTTCTAAATTGCCCTGCATGAAAAGACATGAAAATGTCTGACTACTTGTATGGGAGAACGAATGTTCTTCCAAGAGCAAGCTTGATAGAACAGATGGTGGTTTTACCTACTTCTTGTTCACATATACATATGGTTGAAAGTTGAGAAGCTGGATCTTTGTAGCTATCCATATCTCTCATAATCATAAACCTCAGCTTTTAAAGCTTCTGCCCTGTGCTAACTGCCTGGATCCCACAAGCATCCATTCCCAAGCTAGTGACAAATAATTTTTTGTGCATACCTGATTTTCACTAATTGATGTAAGTTCTAATTAACCCTAATTAAAATGTTAATAAACATTTTAGTAAAACACACCTTGGTGACATCACTTTATCAATACTGTATCAATTATCATATGTTGGCAGCTATGACAGTGTTATCTGGATGTTCTGTGAAATGAACAGATGAAGTACATGAAAGGTATGATACGAACATAGCTTTACATAGGACATTTCTACACTTGCATCTAACTATAACAGAAGCATGCAGTGATTGGCAATAACATTTTCCATGATATATAGAAAGTGTATTGATGTTTTAGTGCTGAAGAAAACCTTACAGATAGTCCTGGATTAACAACCATTTGCTCAGTAATTGTTCAAAGATATAATAGTGCTGAAAAAATGGACATGATCTATGCCGTAAGTTACAGCTGTTGTAGTGTACTGCAAAGTCATGTGATCAAAATTCAGCGCTTGGCAGCCTACCTGCACTTAGGGACCACAGGAGATTCAAATCCCCCTACTCACATCACTTCCATCACCACCTCATACCTGCCTTTTGGTCACCCTGTATCTTGCCTTGCTGGGCTGCAAACAGTCTCAGAATTGCAAAACACTGGGGTTCCTTGTCCACTACAGTGACCCCAACCCAACCCAGACACAATCCCATACATTTGTTACATATTGACTTCTCCCTTACATTTTTTATTTAGTTCTCTGTTTTAAATGAAAATGGCAATAGAGGAAGTATAACAGCCCAGAGAGAGCTGAGCTGGGCTGGGCTTGGATTCAGGGACAAACAAAAGCTTAAAGCCATGATGGCAAACCAATGCCATGTGTGTCGGAAGTGGCACACACAGCTATCTCTCTGAGCACATGAGCTGTTGCCTGTTGCTGTTTTGGATTCCGATACACCAGCCAGCTGGTCTTCATGAGCGTGGGAGCGCCAGAAACCAGAAGAGCAGCACATGCACACACTAGGAAGATTATCTTCTGGTTTCCAGTGCGCACATGCGCACTGGCCAGCTGGCCTTGGTGTGCACATGCACACCAGAGACCAGAAGACCAGGTGGGCAGTGCGCATGCATGTGGCAGAAACCGGAAGATCATTTTTCTGGCGTGCGCATGTGCACTGGGCAGCTACTTTTCCAGTTTCTGGACCATGCACTCCTGTTTCGGCACTCGGTGCCAAAAAGTTTCATCAACACTATTATAGGTCTACTATTAAGAAATATTATTACTATTATGATGATGTTGATTGCTCCAACTAATTGTAACCAGACAACACACTGTTTATATAGATATTGAAACTGTTGCTCTTTCTTTATATAGCAAAAATAATGTGTAAAAAAAAGATATTACCAATAGAATATTAAAGTCCAGTCTTTCTGTATTTTAAAAAAATTGTATTCTCCCTTAGGTTTTATTTTCTTTCGGGTCTGTAATCTTTCTTTAAGTGTTTGTTCACCACTTTTTTACCACTTTAAAGAGTTTATGTTTTCAGAGTTTCTTTTCTTTGGGGTTAGAACTCTAGTATAGAAGTTGAAAATCATCTCACCCAGTTCCAATCCACTGTTCACAAACTGCTCCTGCACATTTCTTTCTTCAGTTGTCCCAGCTTCTTGGAGGCCATAATGGCTGCCTCTCCTCTTCATCATTGGAAAGGAGGGAAAGCCTCAGATCAAGCAGGAGAACTGCCACTCTCTGCAACCTACAAGGCACTCCTCCTTTCTTTGCCACCCCTACAGGGTGACTTTAGCACCTTAAGGGCCCTCCAGCAAGGAGGGTTCAACCTAGGTGTCCAAAGCCCTGCTCCCTAAGATTGTCTCGCAGCAACACCAAACTGGAAATCCCTGAAGCACTTTATGATATGCTTAGATCTGGCCCGCAGGGCTGCCCTGGAAACAGTGAAGGACCAGCCTGCAGTACCTCTGCCAGTGAAAATGGGCTCCTGAGCTCTGTTTTCAGCTGCGATGACCTTGTTGTGGTCCACCAGCAGCCTGTGGAGCTGGCAGCGGAGACGGACAGTGAGGAGGCTGAGGAAGAACACATGACAGTCCTGAAGGCTGGGGAAGGGAGAGATGGGGCCAGGGCCATCAGGGAGTGATGTGCAGATTCTGGAGCCTCCAGAGGCTGACAGTAGTGAGGCAGATGAATAGGAGGAGCCTGTTCCTAATGCATGCATGAAAAGAGCTTCCAGAAGGCAAGAGCAGCTAAAGCTAAGAGGACGACTCGGGAGTAGGGCCAAGAGTTGATTGGCCCCTCCCATAAAGCTTAAAAGACCAGCAATGCTGTTTGGGTTCTTTGTCGGAAAACAATGTTGATAGAATTGCTCTTTGTCTTGCTGCATTTATTTCTTGTCAGCATCTTCTACTTTTGAACTTTTGCCAAGAAAAGCCTTTGGCAGTTTGCCTAATTAGACCAAGGTTGGTGATAAGACTGAAGACTTGTGTTATGAAGAATTTGTTTTGATTTAGTATGACTACGCTGAGAATGAGTTAATTCTCAGCTGTTCTAATAAAGTCTGTTTGTTTTTTGAACTGAGTGCGTCTACTACTACCTACTTGGACCTGGCCTCAGGAGCCCATTTTCGCTGGCAGAGGCATCACAGGCCTTTTCACTGGCAGAGGATTGCAGGAGGCCATCGCAGCCAAAAACAGAGCACAGGAGCCTGTTTTTACTGGCAAAGTGCTCAGACCACAAAGGTGCCGACATGAGTTATATGTTGAGCTGGTCACACCCACCATGGCCACACCCACCCTAGCCCCTCGAGGTCAAACAAAACCCTGATGCAGCCCTCAATGAAATCAAGTTTGACACCCCTGATCTAGGTGATCCTTAGCCTTGCTCCACTTTGCCTGTTCTTAGGGCTGTTGATCGAAGGAAGGTGAGGTGGGCATAGAACTTATAAAATAATTAAAATGCCATTAATTTAATTACATTCAGGAATGAAAAATAGTTTCATATTTTCCTTTGCAATTATAATGTGAATTAGTCTCTAGGTGTTCCAGCAGATTTGACAAAGGAAATATTTCCATTTCCATCTCTGTTCCATATCTATTTTATTCTATTAAAAATTGATAGTAGATGAATAAGATATGGATGCCATTTTCTATTTGAACTTATTTATTTTTATTTATTTATTTATTTATCATATTTATATACCGCCCTATCTCCCTAGGGACTCAGGGCGGTTCACAGGCAAATAAAAATACATATAAATACAGGATAAAATAACAATTAAAAAACTTATTCTACATAGCCCAATTAATTTAAAAAACCATATCCATAAAAAACCCATTAAAACCAATATAAAACCAATATAAAATTTAAAATCTACTCCAGTCCTGCACAAATAAATAGATGTGTTTTAAGCTCGCGGCGGAAGGTTCGGAGGTCCGGAAGTTGACGAAGTCCTGGGGGGAGTTCGTTCCAGAGGGTGGGAGCCCCCACAGAGAAGGCCCTTCCCCTGGGTGTCGCCAGACGGCACTGCCTAGCTGACGGCACCCTGAGGAGTCCCTCTCTGTGAGAGCGCACGGGTCGGTGAGAGGTATTCGGTCGCAGCAGGCGGTCCCGTAAGTAACCCGGCCCTATGCCATGGAGCGCTTTAAAGGTGGTTACCAGAACCTTGAAGCGCACCCGGAAGGCCACAGGCAGCCAGTGCAGTCTGCGCAGGAGAGGTGTCACATGGGAGCCACGAGGGGCTCCCTCTATCACCCGCGCAGCCGCATTCTGAACTAACTGATGCCGGATGCCCCTCAAGGGGAGCCCCATGTAGAGAGCATTGCAGTAATCCAGACGAGACGTCACGAGGGCGTGAGTGACCGTGCATAGGGCATCCCGGTCTAGAAAGTGGCGCAACTGGCGAACCAGGCGAACCTGGTAAAAAGCTCTCCTGGAGACGGCCGTCAAATGATCTTCAAAAGACAGCCGTTCATCCAGGAGGACCCCCAAGTTGCGCACCCTCTCCATCGGGGCCAGTGACTCGCCCCCAACAGTCAGCCATGGACTCAGCTGACTGTACCGGGATGCTGGCATCCACAGCCACTCTGTCTTGGAGGGATTGAGCTTGAGCCTGTTTCTCCCCATCCAGACCCGTACGGCTTCCAAACACCGGGACAGCACTTCGATAGCTTCATTGGGGTGGCCCGGTGTGGAAAAGTACAGCTGGGTGTCATCAGCGTACAGCTGGTACCTCACACCGAAGCCACTGATGATCTCACCCAACGGCTTCATATAGATGTTGAACAGAAGGGGCGAGAGAATCGACCCCTGAGGCACCCCACAAGTGAGGCTCCTCGGGGCCGACCTCTGCCCCCCTGTCAACACCGTCTGTGACCGATCGGAGAGATAGGAGGAGAACCACCGATAAACGGTGCCTCCCACTCCCAATCCCTCCAACCGGCGCAGCAGGATACCATGGTCGATGGTATCAAAAGCCGCTGAGAGGTCTAATAGGACCAGGGCAGAGGAACAACCCCTATCCCTGGCCCTCCAGAGATCATCCACCAACGCGACCAAAGCCGTCTCAGTGCTGAGACCGGGCGGGAACCGGGACTGGAACGGGCCTAGATAGACAGTTCCATCCAGGTGAAGGGGAACCTGATGTCCCACCATACTCTCTACAACCTCCGCCGCAAAGCGAAGGTTGGAGACCGGACGATAATTACCTAAAACAGCCGGGTCCAGGGAAGGCTTCTTGAGGAGGGGCCTCACCACCGCCTCTTTCAAGGCGACCGGAAAGACTCCCTCCAACAATGAAGCGCTCGTAATCGCCTGGAGCCAGCCTCGTGTCACCTCCTGAGTGGCCAGTACCAACCAGGAGGGGCACGGGTCCAGTAAACACGTGGTGGCATTCAATCTACCCAACAACCTGTCCATGTCCTCAGGAGCCACAGGGTCAAACTCATCCCAAACAATGTCAACAAGACCGACCTCAGACGCCCCATCTGACTCGCCGCAGTTTTGATCCAGACCGTCCCGAAGCTGAACGATTTTATCGTATAGATAACCGTTAAACTCCTCAGCACGTCCCTGCAACGGGTCATCCCGCTCTCCCTGGTGAAGGAGGGAGCGGGTCACCCGGAACAAGGCGGCTGGGCGGTTATCTGCCGATGCAATGAGGGAGGAGGCGTAGCAATGCCTCGCTTCCCTCAGTGCCACTAGGTAGGTCCTACTATAGGATCTAACTAGTGTCCGATCAGCCTCCGAACGGCTGGATCTCCAAACACTTCTAGGCGTCTTCTCCGGCGTTTCATCTCCCTCAGCTCCTCAGAGAACCAAGGAGCTGGTTGAGACCTGCGCCGGGTCAGAGGCCGCAAAGGCACGACACGGTCTAAGGCCCCGACCGCGGCTCGTTCCCAAGCCGCGACCAGTTCTTCAGCCGTGCCATGGGCAAGATCCTCAGGGAATGGCCCAAGCTCCGTCAGGAACCTCTCCGGGTCCATCAGGCGCCTGGGACGGAACCACCGTATTGGTCCCGTCTCCCTGCGGTGTTGGATGGCGGTCTGAAAGTCTAGATGAAGGAGAGAGTGATCCGACCATGACAATGGCTCAATGACTACGTCTCCTAAAACCAGATCACTCATCCACTGACCAGAGATAAAAATCAAGTCCAGTGTGCCTCCCCCAATGTGGGTGGGGCCATCCACTACTTGAGTCACGTCCATGGCCGTCATGGAGACCATGAACTCCCGAACCGATGCTGATGATGTGCCGGAAGAAGGCAGGTTAAAGTCTCCCATGACCATAAGTCTAGGGGTCTCAACCGCCACCCCGGCAACCACCTCCAACAACTCGGGTAGGGCTGTCGTCACGCAGCAAGGAGCCAGGTACGTGACTAACAGGCCCAACTGACCCCTATGGCCCCACTTCACAAGGAGGGATTCACAACCGGCAATCTGAGGAACAGTGGTCTCCCTCGGCTCCAGACTTTCTTTTATAACAACCGCCACCCCACCACCCCTACCTTGATCCCTCGGTTGATGGAATGCTCGGAAACCTGGTGGGCACATTTCCCCAAGGGGCACTCCCCCTTCAGTGCCCAACCAGGTCTCCGTGATGCCCATAAGGTCCGCGGAGCCCCCCTGTATAAGATCACAAATAAGGGGGGCTTTGTTCACCACGGACCGAGCATTGCACAACATCAACCGAAGGCCCAAGCTCTGAGGATCCTGACCATCCGGGGAACGGGAGAAGTCCAAGGGGTCGGAGCGCGTGATTGCTTTCAGACATTGAGCACGCGCTCCCGGAAATTGATATGACCCCTCGCTTCCGCCATACCTGCCTCTCCCACTTACCGTGTCGATAGAACCACCCTCACGAATAGGAACACACTCCTCCCCCATAACCTCCGAACCTGATAAAGAAAAACCGCCGCGAGCATGTGCAGGAACTGGCCCCCCACCCGACGGGTTACCCCCATTACCCGCCCTTACCCTCCCACCCCTTAAAAATTCCCTCTCTAAAAAACCCCACAAGCTCTTCTTTTTCGCATGCCACCTCTGTGGGTCCCAAGACCCGTCATGGAGGCCAGCCCTCGGTAGTGAGGAGGGCCATTCCTGCGAGGCGGGGGCACCTCGCAGGCGCAAGAGTTCACAAGAAGTATAATGCGTAGCAGCTGAGGATAGAAATCGGCAGTATAGAGGCTCCATCTCCGAATGGCAAGATGATAACAGATGGTACTAGTCCAGAATGAGGACAGACAAAGAATGGAACACCAATTGGCACCGAATGACAGTCTGGATGGTAATCTGTCCGGTGCATAGTCCAAACATCCTGGAACCGGGGGTGAGGGGAAGTGGCACTCCGGTCGCTGGCCACGTCTTCCTCCGTCTTCCTCTGTCCCCAAATAGATCCCTTGTCTCCCCCAGAAAGTCCTAATAGGACCAAAAACGGCCATAGAAATCCCAAAAGGCCGAGGAGGGCATGGGTGATGTTATCACAGTCACAGACTGGTTACAGGGGAACAACTCCGGGATGCCTCCATCATCTCCCCGCAGTCCTCCAACAACCACCTCCAAACATGGCCAGGAATAAATCCTAACCATTCCAGAGGCCAGGTCTCTCCAGACCTCTCCCTCCAAGAGGCGAAGCCCATATAAGAGGCTAAACCTCTCCGAGAGGCTGGAGGATGTGAAGGCTGCCAAGTCCACAGTCCGGCAGCAGGGAGAAAGTCCAAAAGCCAAAAAGCCATGGCAACGAGGCAGATGGCAATAATAAGGATAGATGTAATACCTCCGCTATCATCCAGATCGTCCAGGGGGCCATAGGCCCAGGTTGCAGAGGCAAGAACCCGAAAAGTCCGGAATCCATAATCAGAAGACGGGCCGGGAAACGAGCCAGAGACTAGAGACCAGCCGGCTAAAAGAATCGGCCGAGAATCGGCCGAAGAAAAACGCCAACTCATCGCCCCACCTCCGAGCCTAAAACATGGCCGCCCAGGTCCACCGCTTGCCTACCCGGCTTCGTTCTCAGCAGCCATGTATGTGAAAAAGTCCGAAGACCTCTCCCATGGCTGCCAGAGATAAGATCTACTGGGCCGGGGACAGCAAGCAGCTAAACGGGCGGCCGAGGCATCGCCAGCATTGGAGGGGCCTCTCAACGCCGGAGCTGAATCTTCAGCGCCGCGCCATCTTGCGCATGCGCAGAGCCAGTTCTTCAAGAAGCCTCTCACTAGCACTGATAAACCCCAGCTTTGTTTCTAATATTTCACCCAGATGTTTAACATATTCTTTAAACTGATATTTTAACCATACTGACAAGGAATTAAGCTTTAAACTCAATCAATCTGAATCCAGATTAAGGCACAGTAATTTAATCCATGTTCTCTGATTTTATAGAACCACAGGAGTATAGTTTGTTCCAAGAAACAAATTACATTCAAACAGTTTAGATAATTTATTTGATTGCTATACCAAAATATAAGTAGAAAGAATGACATAACACAAGAAATAAGATTATGCGGTCAGAGCAATTTACCAAAAATTAGGCAACCAGCAAAGGAAGGAAGGAGAGGCTGAAAGGTAAGCTTTGTGGAGAAGGCAGGGAGGATAGGAATCTGCAGAGAAAAGCACAGGCAGGCAGTTTAGGGCTCAGGCAGCCGAAATTTGGAGCCGCGTGGGGGGGGGGAGGCAAGGCTTGCGCAGGCAGCAGAAAGGAAAGGGAAAAAAATGGGGGAAATCCACACACAGAGTGGAAGGAAGGAGACTACGGGAGGCTGAAAGGCTGCGTGAGGAAGGCAGGTAGGATAGGAGTCTGCAAAGAAAAGCATAGGCAGGCAGTTTAGGGCTCAGGCAACAGAAACTTGGAGCCATGTGCAAGTGTGGGGGGGAAGGCAAGGCTCGCAATGGGCAGCAGAAAGGAGAGAGAGAAATGGGAGTGGAAGGAAGGAGCCCATGGAAGGCTGAAAGGAGACAGAGAAGTGGGGAAAACACCCACTTATCGATGTTTCCCTCTATAACCGGCCTTGGAAAAGTCTGCCCCCACAATCAGACTCCCTTTCTTCTAGCGCTTGTTCAAGGAATCCCAGGAGCAGCAGCATATTGCATGCTTTCCACTTCAAGCAGCCCGGACTGAAAGACATGTGGCTGAGGTGGAGCAGTCCTCCTTAACAAGCTCTGAACTCGTTGGTGCTGCTCCAAGCCCGGGTCTGACTGCAAGCATGCAATTGTGAGGGCAGGCTTTTCCCAGACTGTTGTATAAGGAAACAGGTGAGTGCACCTTGCCTCCCCACGGCTCTAACTCTTTAAAATTTTGGGGACTTAGGGAAAAGCGTGCCCTGGGAAAAGCCTGCCCTCACAATCTCATGGCTGCAGCCAGAGCAGGGCTTGGAGCAGCACCAACATTGCGGACGGAGCCTGTTAAGGATTCTCCACCCCAGTGAGATGAGTGATGGGGAGGGGCATGGCCAGCCAGAATTTTTTTGGTTCACCTGAATCAGATGGGACTGGCTGAATCCCACCACTGCTCAAAGTATTTCTTTTCCAGCTTTATTGGAACTGTTTGAAACAGATATAATAATCTCGGTAAAGTATTCATTTTAATAGTAGCTATTGTTCCTATTAATGGTAATTGACAAGTTTTTCCACTTTTCCAAGTTGTTTAATTTGCTGTATCAATTGGATATAATTATCTTCTTTTATAGTTGCACATCTCGCTGGTAAATGGATACCCAGATATTTTATTTTCTTCACTATTTGAATGTCTATCTTCTCCATTAAATAATTTTTCTGTTTATCTGTGAGGTTTTTGACTAAAATTTTAGTTTTCTCTGTTTAATTTTAATCCTGCAACTTCCCCATAGTTGTCTATTTTCTTCATCCAGTTTCTTGCGATTCCTCTATGATGAATACCAAGTCATCTGCAAATGCCTGTAATTCGTATTTTTGTTAGTTTTTAATCTCCATCCCTTTTATTTCTGTGTCATGCCGGATATTTCTATTTAACACTTGTTGGGTTGCAGAACTGAACCAGACAGTTATAGCAGTGCAAATGACAGACTCAATAATTCATCTGTAGAACTGAATCAGTAGCTCCTTGGGCAGTTTGAGCTTATTGAGTTGGCGCAGAAAGAACATTCTTTGTTGTCCTTTTTTGATGATGTTTTTGATGTTAGCTGTCCATTTTAGATCTTGCGATATGATAGAACCTAGAAATTTAAAGCTTTCTACTGTTGATACTGTGTTGTCTAGTATTGTGAGAGGTGGAAGTATGGAAGGGTTTCTCCTAAAGTCTACCACCATTTCTATGGTTTTGAGTGTGTTCAGTTCCAGATTGTTTCAGTCGCACCACAAGGCTAGTCGTTCGACCTCATGTCTATATGCGGATTCGTCATTGTCTCGAATGAGACCAATCACTATTGTGTCATCTGCGAACTTCAGCAGTTTAACAAATGGATCGTTGGAGATGCAGTCATTGGTATACAGAGAGAAGAGAAGTGGGGAGAGCACACAGCCTTGCGGGGGGCCCCTGTGCTAATTGTACAGGTATTTGATATGATCTTGCTTAGCTTCACCTGCTGCTTCCTGTTTGTTAGGAAGCTTGTGATCCACTTACAAGTCTGTTCCGGTACCTGTAGCTAGTTTAGCTTAGTTAGAAGAGTGTCTGGAATGATGGTGTTGAATGCTGAACTAAAGTCTACAAAGAGGACCCTTGCGTAGGTCTTTGGAGACTCAAGATGTTGTAAGATGTAGTGCAGAGCCATATTAACAGCATCATCTGTTGATCTATTTGCTCAGTATGCAAATTGCAAGGGGTCTAACAGCGGATCCATGATGGTTTTCAAGTAGGAAAGCACTAGCCTTTCAAAGGTTTTCATGACTACAGATGTTAAAGCAACTGGTCTGTAGTCATTCAGTTCTTTGATGGTGGGCTTCTTTGGCACTGGGATGATGGTAGAGTGTTTGAAGCAAGAAGGAACATAGCACATCTCTAGTGATTTATTGAAGATATGGGTGAAGATGGGGGCCAATTGGTCAGCACATACTTTTAAGCAAGAAGGAGTTATCTTGTCTGGGCCTGGAGGTTTTCCTGGCTTTTGTCTGTGAAATAGGTCCTGCACTTTCTTTTCTGTGATCACTAGGGGTTGTGAACCCAATGAAATGGGTTCAGTTGTAGGAGGCTTGGCTGTTGTTGGTATGTCTGAGATGGGGGTAGTGGAGATAAGTGGCTGTAGTTTCCTTTCAAACCTGCAGTAAAACTCATTCAGGTCATCTGCCAGTTGTTGATTTCCATCAGCCTGGGAAGGAGGTTTGCCGTAGCCAGAGTTTTCCACATGTTTGCTGGTTCATTTGCTGAAAACTGATTCTTTAGCTTTTCAGAGTAGCTTCTTTTGATCTCCCTTGTTAGTGCATTTCTGGCCTGATTGTACAGCATTTTATCACCTTTTCTCTAGGCTTCCTGTTTGGAATGTCGTGGCTGCTTAAGTTTAGGTGTGAACCAAGGTTTGTTGTTACTGTATATTCGCAAGTTCTCCAGCAGGGCAGGACCAGCAGCCAGGTATGGGATTGACCCGGTCTGTATCCAATGGGATCGAGTCTGCTAGTTGAAAAGCACCTCCTCCTCCTGGTGCTTCCCAGCTTTCAGACTAGATCTGACTGGGACAGACGCCCTTCTGAGCTGCTCCCCTTTCAGAATCTATTGAAAAGCAACACAAAAAGGAAGATTTTGAGGGTAGTTTAAAACTCTCCCTCCTGCCATGCTGTCATCGGGGTAGAGGCTCCCAGGCTTGGTTGAGTGCTCCCCCTCCCAGCGAGAAGGGAGATTCAGCCTAATACCACTGGGGACAGCCGAACATTGCCGCTGGCAAGAAAGGATCCGCAGACATCGGGGGAGGCGAAGAGGAAGAATTGAATCCTCCCCGTTTCTGGCGTATTCGGCGGCTGCCGAATTACACAAAAAGCCACGTGGCGGCTCTTAGAACGGATCTTTAGGCTCTCCCGGGTTCTTCCCGGTCTCCCTGGCCTCACCACGGGATTGCTGAGCAGGCTAGCCAGACCCTGCCAGGATCTGCGTGGGCTTTCCCGGGCTCTCCTCGATCACCCTAGCCTGATCTGAAGATTGTTGGGTGGCTGGACTGCTGGAAGCCGGGATTTGCGGGCGCTCCCGGGCTTGTCCCGATCGCCTTGGAATTTGGAATTCCACCAAGGACACTGTGAGTAATACCTTCCCTTAGCCACCTCCGGCCCCTGCTGGCCGTGTGGCAATATTATTATTTGGAGCAGCCTTGGATCCCTTGCTTATAGAGACCAAGGGCAAATGCAAAATTCTCCCTAGTATGTCCCATCTCTCGGACACTAGGCCTGCTCCTTATTTTCGTCCCTTCAGAACGGCGGATACAGGCTTTGGTTCCTCCAGACCCCAAAGATCCTTCTCCCCCAGACAGGGTAGACAGGGTAGACAGGGAAGCCAGGGACAGAGAGGTTCCTCCAAACAGTCCTTTCGGGGTGGGAGGGGCCGCCCTTTCAGGCGCTCACGCTGACTGCTCGTCTGTTCCTCCCATAGGGGGCAGACTGGCTCTTTTCGCCAGCTGATGGGAGGACTCCACCACGGATGCTTGGGTCAGGGAGACGGTCAGATCGGGCCTCTCCCTGGAATTCCTCTCCAGCCACCCGAGTCACTTCGTCAGGTGTCCTCTATCTCACGACCCGACGAAAAGGCTTCTTGTGGCATCGGCTATAAAACACCTTCTCTCAATTCAGGCCATCCAGCCGGTGTCACGAGACCAGCACGGTCGGGGGTTTTATTCCCGACTGTTCATAGTTCCAAAGTCCTCGGGGGGATGGAGGGCAATTCTCAACCTCAAGGCTTTGAACCGCCACATCATTTACAGGCGGTTCAAGATGCAGTCTCTCCAGACCATCTTGGAGAGCGTTAGGGAAGGCGACTTCCTCATGTCAGTGGACCTGACGGAGCATATCTCCATGTCCCAATTCTTCTGGCCCACAGACGATTCCTTCGCTTCTGCCACGGAGGTCTACATTTCCAATATTGTGCCCTTCTGTTCGGACTCTCCTCGGCCCCCAGGGTCTTCTCAAAATGGATGGCCTCCTTCATGGCCCTTCTCCGCGCGATTCCCATAAGGATTCAGTCCTATCTAGACGATCTTCTTATCCAATCCCGGACAGACACCCTGGCGGCTACGGACCACAACAATTCAAGTCCTAGAGGCCCACGGCTTCTCGATCAACAGAACCAAAAGCCACCTGCAGCCAACAACTCGAATCCAGCATCTAGGGGCCATCATAGATACGGTCGAGGGCCGAGTTTACCAGTCGCAGGAACACCTCTCCAGCCTACGGGATCTGGTCCTAGAGGTGAGGAGAGGACGTTCAATTCCCTTATGGGTTCTTTCCCAACTCTTGGGGAAAATGGTCTCCTGCATCGGCATCGTGCCTTGGGCACGCCTCCACTGCAGGGCTCTGCAGTGGTTCCTCCTCCTGTATCAAAAAGCCACAAGACGACATCATCATTACGGGTCCAGATTCCTCAACAGGTCAGGGGTGGATCTCCCCAGCCCTGTCAAAGGCAGAGAGTTCAGGGAACCTCAACACTTAATATTGACAACAGACGCCAGTCTTCATGGCTGGGGTGTCCATCTGGGATCAAACATGACTCAGGGTCAGTGGTCCCCAGAGGACCTCACCCACAATATAAACTGGTTAGAGCTATGGGCCATCCATCTAGCCCTAATATCATTTCAGGATCTAGTGCTCAAGCTGGACATTCTGATTTTAACAGACAATGTGGCCGCCAAGGCCCATATGAACCGTCTAGGGGGAACCCATTCACAGCCCCTGATGCAGGAGGCTCTGCAATTGGGATGCTGGGCAGAGGCTCATCTGAGGTCCATCGCAGCCCTTGGCCTCCAGGGCTTCTATACGCCTTTCCTCCCATCCCGATAATTCCCAGAGTTATCAGGAAGATGCTGCAGGAACAGCAGAACTTCTCCTACTGGCACCCCACTGGCCTTGGCGCCAGTGGTTTGCGGACCTAGTGGCTCTCTCCATAGCCCCTCCGTGGAGGCTTCCTCAGGCCAGGCTGTCACTCAGCCAGGGACAGTTGGTCCACCCAGACCCTCAGTGGTTCCAACTGACCGTCTGGCGCTTGAGCGGCGCCTCCTGAGGAAAAGACACCTACCTACTAACGTCATTGACACCATCCAGGCAGCTCGTCGGAATTCTACCACTCGCATCTATGGATCTACCTGGCGCACTTTCTGCAAGTGGTGTTCTGATAAAGACAAAGATCCAGCAATCGCCTCTACGGTCACCATATTAAAATTCCTACAACATGGTTTGGAACAAGGACTGGCGGCTAACACCCTTCGATGACAGGTAGCTGCTCTCTCCTCTATCTTGTCTTGCGGTTCCAGGTGTTCTTTAGCTCACCGTCCCCTCATTCCCCAATTCCTGAAAGGTGCTACCAACCTTTCCCCTCCAGTCATCCACAGATACCCCACTTGGGACCTCACAAAGGTTCTACTCTCCCTCACCAGGAGTCCCTTTGAACCTTTGAGGGAATGTGGCTTGCAATTTTTATCATACAAGGTGGCTTTCTTGGTCGCCATCACTTCGGCTAGGAGAATCTCAGAGCTGGCTGCCCTTTCATCCAGGGCAGATCTCTGCTTGTTTCATTCGGACAGGGTTGTCCTCGTTTAGATCCCACCTTCCTTCCGAAGATTAACTCCCTGTACCATAGATCACAGGAACTGATCCTTCCCAATTTTTCTCCAGACCCGGTACACCGGCTGGAGCGGTCTTGGCGTACTCTTGATGTCAGGAGAGCCCTCCGAATCTATCTTAAACGAACCGCCTCTCTCAGGAGGACGGAGGCTCTCTTTGTGTCCTTTCAACCGATTACCATCGGTCTCAAAGTGTCTTCCTCTACTATAGGTAGATGGCTTAGAGCCTGTATTGCCAAGGCCTACCAGATTCAGGGGTTACCTATCCCAGGCCACATCACGGCCCACTCTACGAGAAGTGCGGCACCTCGGCCGCTTGGGCCACCCAGGCTTCCTTGAAGGAGATCTGCAGAGCCGCCACTTGGACTTCTCCTAACCCCTTCATTCGTCATTACAAGCTCGCCGTTTATGCATCAGCAGAGGCGGCCTTTGGCCGCAGGGTTCTTCAGAAGGTCCTGCTGGGGAGTGCGAGCCCGGACTGGGCGGGTCCCTCCCGATAGGACTTAGCTTTGGTATGTCCCATACGTGGCTGCTGGTCCCGCCCTGCTGGAGAACGGACATTGGTCCTACCTGAATGTCCTTTCTCAGTTGGCGGGACCAGCAGCCGGTCCCGCTCTAGGTCGCCCAGTTCCAGTCTCTTCTGGTGGGTAGAAGGGATCTTTTATCGTTGGTAGTCGGGGGGGGGGGGGATAACCTGTTTTTGCAGTTCTTGTTTTGCAGCTCAGTGCGTCAGTCTGCCGCATCATCCTCATCCAAAAGCTGGGAAGCACCAGGAGGAGGAGGTGTTTTTCAACTAGCAGACTCGATCCCATTGGATACAGACCGAGTCAATCCATACCTGGCTGCTGGTCCCGCCAACTGAGAAAGGACATTCAGGTAGGACCAATGTCCATTCCTTGTAGGTACACATAGGTCTTCACAGAAGCTGACATATGATGTTACAGTATCTGTGAGTTCATCCAGGTCTGCAGAGGTATCTTCAAAAATGTTCCAATCAGTGCAGTCAAAGCAGGCCTGCAGCTTTAATTTCGACTCCTCCATCCAGATCTTCACTGATTTAATTGTTGGTTTTGTGGTTTTAAGTCTTTGCCTGTAAGCAGGTACAAGGTGAATCATGCAATGATCAGAATGTCCTACAGCTGCACGTGGTAAAGACCGATAAGCATCTTTTAGTGTTGTGTAGCAATGGTCTAGAGTATTCTTGTCTCTGGTGGGACAACTGACATGCTGAAAGTATTTTGGTAGCTCTTTCCTTAAGTTTGCCTTGTTTAGATCTCCCAAAACAATGGCCAGTGAATCAGGGTGTTTGGTTTCAGCCTCCATGATTTGGTCAGCTAAAGTTCGTAATGCCTTGTTTACACAGGCTTGTGGTGGGACATAAACAGCAATTAGAAGAAATGAGGAAAATTCACGAGGCGAATAGTATGGTTTGCAGTTGATAATTAAAGTCTCTAAATTGTTGTCACAGAATTTGTAAATTATTTTTAAATCTTGACACCAGTTGTTGTTAATATATAGGCATAAGCCGCCTCCTTTCTTTTTACCAGATATTTCTGTAATCCTGTCTGATTGTTCAATGGAATGTTCAGGCTGCTATCTTCAATTGATTCATTTAACCAAGTTTCAGAGAAGCATAGGACTGCTGAATTGCAAAAATCAGAATAGTATTTGTTTAAGAGGAGTATTTCATCCATCTTATTTGCAAGTGAATGTATATTTGTTAGGAAAATTGAAGGCAGAGGAGTTTTAATGCGATTTCTTAATCTGTTTAATCTGTGTAAGCTCGTTTACCTCTCTTCCTTTGCTTCCGTCGTTTGGTTTTTTTAGTAATCCATGGCTCCGTGGGAATTGCCTCCTCCTGTGTTAGCATCTCCTCCGTGTTTGTAAAGACAGGTGGGGGTGAGATCAAAGAAAGCTGCTCCTTAAAGAAATGTTGCTTAATTTTTAGCAGATGGTCTCGTGAGTAGGAAATCCGTAGTGTGTCACAGAGAACAATTAGAAATAAAGAAACCATTAGAGAGCATTTCACCGAGGCAGCCTTCGTTGGCGCCATCTTGAATCTTGAAAAGGGAGCCGGGTGGGTGCAGGCTTTGAGTGTCTGTGGCTGCTGTGGCTGCTGTGGGTCATCCGGCTGAGAGGCGGAAGCGGGGCAGGAGTTTGCAAGCAATCGCTTCCCCTTTGCCTTCTCTCCCAAAAGTGCTTCTTGGGCGCAGCCACTTCTGCAGCAGGAGTCTCGCACCGGCCTTCCAAAGGGTATTGTAGCAGCAGCTGTCCACAATTTTTTAGCCCTTATTTCATCCTGACCCATGTGGCCCAGTATTGTTGGGATGAAATAAGGGGAAAAAAATTATGGATAGCTGCTGCTACAGTACCCTTCAGAAGGGCAGTGCGAGGCACATGGGGTGCATCACTTGGCCTCCTGCTGCAGAAGTGGCCGCAATTGATGGCAAAAGTGGCCGCGCTTGCTGATGGTGCCAGCTGAAGCAGCACCCATGAGGCAGCTGTTCCGTGGATGGAATTGCCTGCTGTGACTGTCACCATTAGGTAAGGAGAGTGCGAAGTATGTGGGGTGCATCGCTTGGCCTCCAGCTTCTTTTGCAGCTGCAATTGGCTGCAAAAGCGGCCATGCTTGCTGGAGGCGGTGGCCTGAGCGGTACCCGCAAATCAGCTGTTTCATGAATGGTGGCCTGAGTGGCTCAGCTGATCCAATTAAGGGGCTGAGAAGCACAGAGGTGACCGGGGAAGGGAAGGGCTGCCTCATGTGCTGGCCATGCCCACCCCTTCACTAGGACTTATTTTTGGGGGAGGTTGTATATTTACGCCCAACCCCAAAAATCAGGCTTGGCCTTATTTTCGGGACATGTATTTTCGGGGTAACGCAGTACACAACTGTTTTCGTACTCCACTTCTGCAATTTTCTTATGATGTTCCCATAAAATTCTTGTTTATTGTTTGGTGCATATATTGCTATCAAGAGCACCTGTTTGTGACTTATTGTTACTTCCACCATCAATATTCTCCCCTCTTCATCTGCATAAATTTGTTTAGCATTTATTGTTTCTTTAATATATAAGACTACCCCCATTATCTTTTGTTGTGCTAAAGAAGAATATAATTTCCCAATTTTGGGGTATTCTAAAAATTTGCTACATTGTCTTTTGATATGTACTTCTTGCTGGCAAATTATATCTAATTTTATTTTTTGCAATTTTGTAAGGGTTCTTCTCCTTTTCATGGGAGAATTTAATCCATTTATATTCATGGACAATAAATTTATTTCTTCTTCCATTGTTTCACTTATAAATAGGTTTGGCCATTCTAGTTACTCTTGTTTCTCTCTGCTCTTTAGCTCTTGCTCCTTCTTGTTCTGGTTGTGTTTTTTGTTCAGTTTCCCTTTCTTCTTGTTCACTTGTGCTTTCTCCTGCCATTAATTCTGCTTGTCCTCTATCTTCTATTTTCTCTCTTCTTTCTTGTTCCTCATCTGGGTAAAAAAGTAGTCATAGATTTCATATGCTTTATCTAGAGAGTCCAATCTGTCTTTTGTCATTCCATGTAACCAAAATTGCTTCAGGTACCAGCCATCTGAAATCTATCTGATATTTAATCAACTGTCCTTTCAGGAATTGGTACTGCTTCCATATGTCTTGTACTCTTCTGGGCACCTGTTTTAAAACCATGATCTCTCTCCCTTTGTATTTCAACAGCTCATCTTTTACTTTTTTTTTATTGAAAAAGTTTTACAAAGTTTTAACAAATATCCCCCCTCTCCCTACCTCCCCCACCCTCTCTCCCCCTCCCCTCCCCTCCCCAAGACTTCCCAGAGCAAAATACAGGGTACAGTGAACTTCTAACAATCATAAACTAAACTTATGCTAACAATCCAGAAACTCTCATCCCTCCATAAAACCTTAATTTTCTTTACACTTTGTTCATTCAAAAGCTAACATTCAAAAGTTTTGTTCATTAAAACTGAACAAAACTGAACACTTTAACAACAGAATAATCAGAGAAGCCATCGAGATAGTAAAATGCCCACGCAGCATGAATAAATGAGATGATACCTCCCGCCTACCAGCCATTTGGAAACCCGCCCTTATCAAAAAATGAGTCCCTAACATGAAGAACGACGCAAGACCCACACTCACGAGTGTCACACAGCATGTCACCACCACACATCCACGCGGAAAGCAACTCAAACCCACACCGATGATGAAGCACGACCACGAACCAGAAGCCAGACCGCAGCTGCATCATTAGCCATTTCAAACCCCTTCAATCCATACATGTAGCAGACTGACACCCACCATGAAGACGTAGCACGACCACGAAGGCGAAGCCAAACAACAGCAATGCAGTTCACCAACTCAAATTCCCCTGCATCTTAGACCAACCTGAACACAACCAAGCCGCCCCCAAACAGAACACACCCCCAGTCAATCAGAGCACAGCCAACCCCACCATCCAATCAGAGCACAGCCAAACCCCCAACCAATCAGAACACACCTCCACCCAATCAGAACACAGCCAAGCTCCCAACCAATCAGTTCAAACCCCCACTAGCAGTTAAAAGGAAGAAACAGCTGCAATCACACATTTCTCCTAGAAGCACAAAGCTGTAAACACCTAGCCTGAAGATGACGAATGGGATTTCGTCGAAACGTTGCCAAGACACTTCCAATTTTATGCGGGAGAAAGGCCGAATAACCAAAGACCTAGATATGTATGTATGTATGTATGTATGTATGTATGTATGTATATGTAGCTCTTGGCACATTCGGGTCTTTTCCCGTGTAAGGTTGAGAGCATCTTGGCGACGATTCAACGAGGTCTCACTCATCATCTTCAGGCTGGTGCTTTTGGCTTCGTGCTTCTGTGAGCAAAGCGTGGTCAGAGCTGCCATCTCTCTATAAATACTGATGGGGAGGTGGGGAGTGTTGTGAGCGGGTTGGTTGGCTGTGTGGTTGCATCTTGGTTGGTAGATGGAGTGGGTGTTTGCAGATTGGTCGGCTGCCTCGCATCAGCCTGTGTGGGTATGGTCCTAGTCTTTTGTTCCTGAGCTTTGGTGTTGTGGCCTCTGGAGTTCTGTGATGAGATGTCTTGAGCAGATGGCTGTGATGCAGCATCCTGGGCCCTGGCCTGGCTCCAAGTCCAAGATCCTGTCATGTGTTTCTGGTGTATGTCAGCTTGCTTTGTGTGGGGATCGGAGGGGGGCGCAGCAGCCAGTGGTGCCAGCATGGTCTGGCTTCTGGATGGTGGTTGTGTTTCGTCTGTGGGATGGGTTTGGGTTTGAAACTGGTGAGAATGATCGGTTGGTGGCATTCTTTTTTTTTTTTATTGAAAGAGTTTTACAAAGTTTTAACAAATATCCCCCTCTCCCTACCTCCCCCACCCCTCTCCTCCCCTCCCCTCCCCTCCCCCCAAGACTTCCCAGAGCAAAATACAGGGTACAGTGAACTTCTAACAATCATAAACTAAACTTATGCTAACAATCCAGAAACTCTCATCCCTCCATAAAACCTTAATTTTCTTTACACTTTGTTCATTCAAAAGCTAACATTCAAAAGTTTTGTTCATTAAAACTGAACAAAACTGAACACTTTAACAACAGAATAATCAGAGAAGCCATCGAGATAGTAAAATGCCCACGCAGCATGAATAAATGAGATGATACCTCCCGCCTACCAGCCATTTGGAAACCCGCCCTTATCAAAAAATGAGTCCCTAACATGAAGAACGACGCAAGACCCACACTCACGAGTGTCACACAGCATGTCACCACCACACATCCACGCGGAAAGCAACTCAAACCCACACCGATGATGAAGCACGACCACGAACCAGAAGCCAGACCGCAGCTGCATCATTAGCCATTTCAAACCCCTTCAATCCATACATGTAGCAGACTGACACCCACCATGAAGACGTAGCACGACCACGAAGGCGAAGCCAAACAACAGCAATGCAGTTCACCAACTCAAATTCCCCTGCATCTTAGACCAACCTGAACACAACCAAGCCGCCCCCAAACAGAACACACCCCCAGTCAATCAGAGCACAGCCAACCCCACCATCCAATCAGAGCACAGCCAAACCCCCAACCAATCAGAACACACCTCCACCCAATCAGAACACAGCCAAGCTCCCAACCAATCAGTTCAAACCCCCACTAGCAGTTAAAAGGAAGAAACAGCTGCAATCACACATTTCTCCTAGAAGCACAAAGCTGTAAACACCTAGCCTGAAGATGACGAATGGGATTTCGTCGAAACGTTGCCAAGACACTTCCAATTTTATGCGGGAGAAAGGCCGAATAACCAAAGACCTAGATATGTATGTATGTATGTATGTATGTATGTATGTATATGTAGCTCTTGGCACATTCGGGTCTTTTCCCGTGTAAGGTTGAGAGCATCTTGGCGACGATTCAACGAGGTCTCACTCATCATCTTCAGGCTGGTGCTTTTGGCTTCGTGCTTCTGTGAGCAAAGCGTGGTCAGAGCTGCCATCTCTCTATAAATACTGATGGGGAGGTGGGGAGTGTTGTGAGCGGGTTGGTTGGCTGTGTGGTTGCATCTTGGTTGGTAGATGGAGTGGGTGTTTGCAGATTGGTCGGCTGCCTCGCATCAGCCTGTGTGGGTATGGTCCTAGTCTTTTGTTCCTGAGCTTTGGTGTTGTGGCCTCTGGAGTTCTGTGATGAGATGTCTTGAGCAGATGGCTGTGATGCAGCATCCTGGGCCCTGGCCTGGCTCCAAGTCCAAGATCCTGTCATGTGTTTCTGGTGTATGTCAGCTTGCTTTGTGTGGGGATCGGAGGGGCGCAGCCAGTGGTGCCAGCATGGTCTGGCTTCTGGATGGTGGTTGTGTTTCGTCTGTGGGATGGGTTTGGGTTTGAAACTGGTGAGAATGATCGGTTGGTGGCATTCTTTTTTTTTTTTATTGAAAGAGTTTTAAAAAACAAAAACATTTTTCCCCCTTTTTTCCCCCTCCCTCCTTGAAATTTTTTATAAAGGAAGGATGCGTACAATCACCCCAGTTATAGATGCATTATTATATTTACGGGAGCTTGGACTGATTGAGATGGAGGATTTAATGGAGATAAAAGATCAAATGCTTCAGATGGGTGGAACATACGCGGAAACATCAATCCCAGAAGAAGAAAAAGGGGCTATTGGAGGGCAAGACTCCAAAGGGTTAAAGAGGAAAGAAATATCACCTGTGTTGGTTGAACAGAAGAAGAGTCGTGAGGATACAGTAAGAGAAGAAGCAGATAAGAGTCTTGGAAAATACGAAGCTGAATGCGGGTCATTGCTATCTTTTTTTTTGAGTGATGAATTTAAATAGACAGCCCGAAAGAAGTGGCCCGGGCATTGGCGTCCCTCTCCCCATTCTCTTTATAGAGGCGAAATCGATGAGGATGTGGGGGAAGAAGATTGTTTGTACTTTAATGTTTGTTTTGTTTTTTGTTTTTTTCTGTTTTCTTATTGTTGTTTATATGTTAAATATGGTAGTTTAATGTCGGGTGGTGGGCACAGAAAGGAAGATGCGGGGATAGGATTAAAAAAATTATATTTTAAATGGGAGTTATAAAAATAATGTCATGGAATGTGAAGGGTACAGGGAATCAGATTAAAAGAAGAAGATTGGAGTTTAAGATTAAAAGGGATTTGCCAGACATTTTATTTTTACAAGAAACCCATCAGAAATCCGAAGATTCAAATAGAATGTATATAAAAGGTATGCAAATATATGAAAAAGCATTTGGAACTTCAAAAGCTAGAGGAGTTGCAACACTGATATCAGATAGGGTGTACTTTGAAAAACATAAGGTAATTTTGGATGAAGATGGAAGATATGTAATAATTGTTGGAAATCTTAATGAGGAAAAAGTGACACTTGTTAATTTATATTTACCGAATGAAAAACAAAGAGAATTTCTTGAAAAAATAACAAAAATTTTGGAGAATGAAAGTGTAGGGAAAGTAATTGTGGCTGGGGATTTTAATTTAATCAGAGATAAAATAGATAGTACTAATCCCACCCGCTGTGGAGGAGCAAATAAAATGGGGATTTTAAATATGTGGATGCTTCGTCGATGTGTGGAGAGAGGTTAAAGGAATTGAGAGAGTATACACTTTTTTCTCTAAGATATATAATACATATTCTAGAATTGATTATATTTTTCTTTCTAAAGATTTGTTGAATAATGTGGATAAGGTAGATGTGGGAATTTTTAAAGATTCTGATCATGCAGAAGTTATGGTGGACTTAGATTTTAATTTTGAGAAAAAAAGAAGCTATTGGAGATATGACGAGAAATTGTATAAAAATGAAAAGGATAAAAAATGGATACTTAAAAAACTAGAGGAAAGTTGGAGATTAAATGATAACGGGGAGGTTAAATTTGAAATTGTTTGGGATGCGATGAAAGCGGTGTTTAGAGGGGAGAGTATTAAATTATCAAGTAGGAAATATAAAAATTATAAAATTAAAATGGAAAGAGATAAAAATCAGATTAAAAGAATTGGAAAATCAATTTTGCTTACTAAAGAAAAAAAAATTCTTCAGGAGCTTAATATGTTAAGAAATAAAATGATAGAAGAAGATACAGAGTTAGTAAAAGAAATTTGAGATTTTTAAATAGGATTTTTTTGAATTTAGTAATAGAAATTCTAAATTATTGGCAAAGATGGCGAAAGATAAAAGAGAGAGAGAAATTGGAGTTTTGATAGATGATAGAGGTATAAGATGTTATAAAAATTAGAGAAATGTGAAGTGGTTAGAAATTTTTTCAGAATCTATATTCAAAGAAACCAATTAATCGGGAAAATTGCAAAGCTATTTAGAAAAGTATGTGGTGAAAATTGATCAAACATATAAGGAATTGATGGAAGAAGATATAACACAAGATGAGATTAATGGAATAATACAAAAATTAAAATTAGGGAAAGCTCCAGGTGAGGATGGATTACCTGTTGAGTTTTATAAAGAATTTAAAGAATTAATAATACCAAGATTTCAAAAATTATTCAATGGAATATTACATGGTGGGAAGTACCTTCGTCATGGAATAGAACGGTGATATCCCTAATTCCTAAACCAGATAAAGATTTAGAAAGGATTGAGTCCCATCGCCCATTTCTTTAATTAATCAGGATGCAAAGATATTTACTGCTATTATAAGTAATAGATTAAATAGATTTATAGATAGATATATAAGTTATAATCAAGTAGGTTTTGTGAAGGGTAGATACATGAGTGATATTGTTAGAAGAGTATTAAATATTATAGATGTAGCTGAATATAATGGTGATAAAATTGGTATAGTATCATTGGATATTTTAAAGCTTTTGATTCTGTACAATGGGAAACAATTAAAGTAATTGTGGAGGCTTTAGGCTTTGGTAATAAGTTTATACATGTTATTTCAAAATTGTACCAAAAGAGCAGTGCAAGAGTGAAGGTGAATGGAATATTAACTGAAGAGATAAAATTAGAAGCTGGTACGAGACAAGGATGTCCCCTGTCCCCAACATTATTTTTATTGGCTATGGAAATATTGACAAAAATGATAGAAAAAGATGAAGAATTAGAAGGATATAAGGGGTATAAGATAAATTTGTATGGATGATACTTTAATTATTTTGAAAAATGTAGAGAAAGATCTGAAAAAGATATATAAGCATTTGATAGAATTTGAGGAAATGACAGGATTGAAAGTAAATTGGTCAAAGTCAGAATTATTGATGGATAGTAATGGTAATGAGTCTGAGAATATGCAAGAGCAATTTGGGATAACACATTGAAATATTTGGGTATAGTGCTTTCACTTAAGGTTAAAGAATTGAAAAAACTTAATTATGATGTGGTGATTAACGAAATTGAGAAGAAGATAGATAAATATAAAATTTTAAAGTTGTCTTGGTTTGGTAGAATTGCAATGTGTAAGATGATGTTGCTGCCCAAGTTCAACTTTTTATTCGAGATGCTACCACTAAATTTGACAGAGAAAGATATTGAAGGATATCAGAAAAAACTGGATAAATTTTGCAACGGTGGCAAAAGACCTAGATTAGTGAAGAAAATGTGGTATCAAAATCAAAAGGATGATGGATTACGAATCCCAGAGGTATTTGATTATTACTGTGCGTATGGTATCCGGATAGTGGTAAAAATACTTAAAGGTGAAGATAACTATTGGAGAGATTTAGAGTTAAGGGATATAGAGAAATTTGGATCAAGGTGGTTTTTAGATAAAGCAAATTTAAAATGTGTAAGTAGAAGTTATTGGTTAAAGGGATTAAGTAAAATGTGGAACAAATTTGTTAAAATTTTAATTCCGGATATAATCTTTTTGGGGGAGACAACTAGAATTTGGCGATTAAAATAATATAAACGAATAAAGTGATTAAAGAGGAAAATATAGAAATTATTAGAGATTGGATAAAAGTTATGGGAAATGAAAGGAGGAATAAAGAAATTATTGAAAAATTAGGGTTAAGTTGGTTTGAAAAAATACAGATAGAAAAATGGACAAAAAAACTAAAGGAAAATTATTCGATAAATAGATGTGAAACTGAATTTGAATATTTAGTATCTCGGATTATGAAAGATGAAATTGGGCTAAAGGGACTCGTTAGTAGGGTTTATAAGATTATAAATTCTGATGAAAAATTACAAAGAGTGATGAGGACAAATTGGGAAAAAGATCTTAATATTGAAATACCAGAGTCAGATTGGAATGTGAATTGGAAGAGTAGAATTATGAGAACTTTATCTATAAGGATTAAAGAGCACAATTATAAAGTTGTTTGGAAATGGTATTTGACTCCAGTAAGATTGTCACAAATGGATAAAAAAATTAGTAAAAAATGTTGGAGATGTGAGATGGAATTGGGGACTTATGAACATATGTGGTATAATTGTGATAAGGTTAAAAAGTTTTGGCAACAATTGGAGAAAATGATATTTGAAATGATGGGGAAAGTAATAACATTGAGAGTGGAAACTATATTATTGTTGGTAATTAAGGAAATAGAATTAACAAAATATGAAAAAGAATTGATTAGAATTATGATTATAATAGGTAGAATTATAATAGCTAGATATTGGAAACTAGATGTGATTTTTAGAATAGAAGAGTGGAATTCTGAAATGTGGAAATTAGCTTTAAATGATAAAATGACATGTGATATTAAAATTAGAAGTGGTGTGTATAAAGAAGATATTTTCTGGAAGACTTGGAAACCATTTGTGGACTTTGCGCTTGGAACATTGGACGCTTCAGTACCTGTACCTCGAGAACGTGGATTTTGGCAATCATGAGGATATATCCGAAGACCCAAATCTTCCTTTTATGTATAGCACAAGGGTGTAATAATGTATTTTTTTTTGTTTGTTTGTTGTAAAAAAAGTAATTAAAAATAAATAAATAAATAAAAAACAAAAACATTTTTCCCCCTTTTTTCCCCCTCCCTCCCAAAAAAAAACAAAAACCCCTTCCCCCCTCCCCCCCCCGGCTTCCCGGGTCAATCACAAGGTATTGTTATACATAAACCAAACATAGAATAAAATTTTCCCTTCCAATCCAAATAACCACATCCAAAGCTTTTCATCTCCCAACCCCCTCCCCATTACATAAAATAACTTTCTAATTATTCAAAGGCAATCTGATATTTCTTAATCTGATATCTGTTTTGTAGATAATCAATCCATTTTTTCCATTCAATTAAATATCTTTCCTGCGTATTGTCTTTTAAAAACGCTGAGATTTTAGCCATCTCAGCCAAATTAATGACTTTCAGTATCCATTCTTCTATTGTAGGTACCTCTTCTTTCTTCCAGTATTGTCCAATCAACAGTCTTGCTGTTATTAAATTCAGAATCAATTTAGTCTCAATCCCTGTACAATCCGTTATAATTCCCAAAAGGAAAAATTGTGGCAGGAACTTTATCTTCTTCTTCAGTACATTTTGAATAATCCACCAAATTCTTATCCAAAAGACCTTAATTTTCTTGCAAGTCCACCAAATATGAAAATATGTAGCGTCATCACAATCACACCTCCAACATTTCGCTTGGATATTAGGATACATACATGATAATTTTTTGGGATCTAAGTGCCATCTATAAAACATCTTATAAAATTTTCCTTAAATTCTGTGCTTGTGTAAACTTAACATTTCTAACCCAAATTTTCTCCCATGTTTCCAACATTATTGGTTCCTGAATATTCTGTGCCCATTTTATCATACAATCCTTTACCAAATCCTTTTCCGAATCTATTTCAAGCAACACATTATACAATCTCTTTATATGCTCCTGGGTCTGATTTCTAATTTGCTTTATTAAATTTTCCTCCTTTGCATTATACCAATTTTTGATCTTCTTTCCATCAAGGGATAGAGAAATTTGGATCAAGGTGGTTTTAGATAAAGCAAATTTAAAATGTGTAAGTAGAAGTTATTGGTTAAAGGATTAAGTAAAAATGTGGAACAAATTTGTTAAAATTTTAATTCGGATATAATCTTTTGGGGAGACAACTGAATTTGGCCAATTAAAATAATATAAAACGAATGAAGTGATTAAAGAGGAAAATATAGAAATTATTAGAGATTGGATAAAAGTTATGGGAAATGAAAGGAGGAATAAAGAAATTATTGAAAATTAGGGTTAAGTTGGTTTGAAAAATACAGATAGAAAAATGGACAAAAACTAAAGGAAAATTATTCGATAAATAGATGTGAAACTGAATTTGAATATTTAGTATCTCGGATTATGAAAGATGAAATTGGCTAAAGGGACTCGTTAGTAGGGTTTATAAGATTATAAATTCTGATGAAAAATTACAAAGAGTGATGAGGATAAATTGGGAAAAGATCTTAATATTGAAATACCAGAGTCAGATTGGAATGTGAATTGGAAGAGTAGAATTATGAGAACTTTATCTATAAGGATTAAAGAGCACAATTATAAAGTTGTTTGGAAATGGTATTTGACTCCAGTAAGATTGTCACAAATGGATAAAAAATTAGTAAAAATGTTGGAGATGTGAGATGGAATTGGGGACTTATGAACATATGTGGTATAATTGTGATAAGGTTAAAAGTTTTGGCAACAATTGGAGAAAATGATATTTGAAATGATGGGGAAAGTAATAACATTGAGAGTGGAAACTATATTATTGTTGGTAATTAAGGAAATAGAATTAACAAAATATGAAAAGAATTGATTAGAATTATGATTATAATAGGTAGAATTATAATAGCTAGATATTGGAAACTAGATGTGATTTTAGAATAGAAGAGTGGAATTCTGAAATGTGGAAATTAGCTTTAAATGATAAAATGACATGTGATATTAAAATTAGAAGTGGTGTGTATAAAGAAGATATTTTCTGGAAGACTTGGAAACCATTTGTGGACTTTGCGCTTGGAACATTGGACGCTTCAGTACCTGTACCTCGAGAACGTGGATTTTGGCAATCATGAGGATATATCCGAAGACCCAAATCTTCCTTTTATGTATAGCACAAGGGTGTAATAATGTATTTTTTTTTGTTTGTTTGTTGTAAAAAAAGTAATTAAAAATAAATAAATAAATAAAAAACAAAAACATTTTTCCCCCTTTTTTTCCCCTCCCTCCCCAAAAAAAACAAAACCCTTCCCTCCCCGGCTTCCCGGGTCAATCACAAGGTATTGTTATACATAAACCAAACATAGAATAAAATTTTCCCTTCCAATCCAAATAACCACATCCAAAGCTTTTCATCTCCCAACCCCCTCCCCATTACATAAAATAACTTTCTAATTATTCAAAGGCAATCTGATATTTCTTAATCTGATATCTGTTTTGTAGATAATCAATCCATTTTTTCCATTCAATTAAATATCTTTCCTGCGTATTGTCTTTTAAAAACGCTGAGATTTTAGCCATCTCAGCCAAATTAATGACTTTCAGTATCCATTCTTCTATTGTAGGTACCTCTTCTTTCTTCCAGTATTGTCCAATCAACAGTCTTGCTGTTATTAAATTCAGAATCAATTTAGTCTCAATCCCTGTACAATCCGTTATAATTCCCAAAAGGAAAAATTGTGGCAGGAACTTTATCTTCTTCTTCAGTACATTTTGAATAATCCACCAAATTCTTATCCAAAAGACCTTAATTTTCTTGCAAGTCCACCAAATATGAAAATATGTAGCGTCATCACAATCACACCTCCAACATTTCGCTGGATATTAGGATACATACATGATAATTTTTGGGATCTAAGTGCCATCTATAAAACATCTTATAAAATTTTCCTTAAATTCTGTGCTTGTGTAAACTTAACATTTCTAACCCAAATTTTCCTCCATGTTTCCAACATTATTGGTTCCTGAATATTCTGTGCCCATTTTATCATACAATCCTTTACCAAATCCTTTTCCGAATCTATTTCAAGCAACACATTATACAATCTCTTTATATGCTCCTGGGTCTGATTTCTAATTTGCTTTATTAAATTTTCCTCCCTTTGCATTATACCAATTTTTTGATCTTCTTTCCATCTAGCACTTATTTGCCCATATTGAAACCAAGTATAATTCCTCCCTTCTTCATTTAATACCTGTAATGATTTTAATTGCAATATACCTCCTTCAGCATACAAAAGTTCTTTATAAGTAATCATTTCCTGTTTCTGTTCTATATTTATATTCTCTATTGAGGGCTCGCCCATATAGGAATCTTGTATTCTAATTTATAGGATTCATAATATAATTTAAAGTCAGGCATTCTTAAACCACCTCTTTCCCGTGAGTCCTGTATTATTTTCATTTTAACCCTCGCCTTTTTACCCTGCCATATAAATTTGTTAATCCCAATCTGCCAATCTTCCAAATTTTTATCTTTTTTAATTATTGGTATCATCTGGAACAGAAACAAAAATCTAGGTAACACATTCATTTTAATAGCCGCAATCCTTCCCAATAGGGATAACTGCAATTTCTTCCAGCCACTCATATCATTCTGAACTTTTTGCCATAGCAAGTCATAATTATTCTTATAAAGTTTCTTGTTCGATGAGCTAATATAGACCCCTAAATATTTAACCTTTTTTACTACCTCAAATCCTGTCATTTCCTCTAGTTTTTGTTTCTGTTGTATAGACATATTTTTAATTATCACTTTTGTTTTATTCTGATTTATTTTAAATCCTGATACCTTTCCATATTTATCAATTACTTCCAACAAAATCTACTTGAATTTATAGGATTCGTTAACGTAACCACTACATCATCTGCAAAAGCTCTAACTTTATACTCATATTGTCTAATCTTAATTCCTCTATTTTCATTAATTCTCGTATTTTATCTAATAATGGTTCCAGAGTCAAAACAAACAATAATGGTGATAAGGACATCCCTGTCTCGTCTTCGCAATCTTAATAACTTCTGTCAAGCTACCATTTACTATAATCCGTGCTGTTTGCTCTCCATAAATCGCTTTAATTATTCTAATAAAACAGTCTCCAAATTGCATTTTCTCTATTAATTTAAATAAAAAATCCCAATGCAATCGATCAAAGGCTTTCTCTGCATCCAAAAAAATAAGTGCCGCTGAAGTATTCTTCTTTTCCAAATATTCCAATATATTAATAATCTGTCTAACATTATTCCTCATCTGCCTCCCTTTTATAAAACCAGATTGATCAGTATGAATTCTTTGTTGTAAAACTAACATTAATCTATTTGCTATTATTTTTAACAAAATCATATAATCAGTATTTAAAAGTGAAATCGGCCTGTAGTTACCAGGTTTAGAGCAGTCTTGCTCCTCTTTGGTATCAGTGAAATAAAAGATGTTTTCCATGACGGGGTATTCCCACTCCTAATTGTATCTGATTAAATAATTCTTTAAGTGGGCCTAATATTTCATCCTGTGTTTTTTATAATAAGTTGCTGTAAGACCATCTGTACCAGGGGTTTTCCCCATTTTTAATTGTTTAATTGCCTCCACTATTTCTCCAGTAGCTATCGGCCGATTCAGCTCCTCCCTCTGTTCTAATGTTAGAATATTAACCTTATAATCTTTCAAATAATCATAAATGTCCCTATTCAATATTTTGTCTTTTGCATATAATGCAGTATAAAATTCTGAGAATGCCTTTTTAATTTTATCCTGTTGGTATATCTCTTTACCTTTATATTCTATTTTTTGTATGACACGTGCTTTCTGTTTCTTCCTTAAATTATATGCCAACCATCTCCCAGGTTTATTTGCATTACAAAAGGTATTATGTTTAGCATATTGTATATTCGTTGCCACCTGGTCCGCCATGGCATTCTGTGTTATCCTGGGTCCAGGGTCAATTTTCATGGCTGGGACTCATTTGTTGACTAAGGCCAGTTTCCAGATGTCTGGTAGGCGGGAGGTGTTTGTTCACGTTGTGGGGGTGTTTCTCTATTTCGATGGCTTCCATAATTATTCTCCTGTTATAGTGTTCAGTTTTGGAGATTAGTTTGGTTCCTTCAAAATCAGTTTCATGTCCTGTGGTTTTAAGGTGCTGGAAAAGGGAGGAGGTGTCAGGCTGCCTCTGATTATAACTAGGAAAGAATACACCTTGACTTCATTTGCAATAAAGAAAAGTACTTTTACTAATTACAATCTGGATAGCAGCAGTGCAAAGTTGGATCTGAGACAAAATATGGCTTACATATCATATCCCCCCATTTGTCTCTCCTCCTTCAGGAGGTCAGGCTGGTCTGGTCCAATGCCAGCTCCTTCTCGGCCCCCCGTGGTAATCTTCCTCTGCCGGTCTCTAGCTGTCAATCATCTTAGGAATGCAGTATCTGTTGGAAAAGCCTCTTAACATTCAGCCGTTAATCACCCCTCCCCCACTGTTATGTCAGCCGACACTCTTAAAAGGCCCCTTTCCCTTACCCTGTATGGTGCAATGATACATCTCATTTCCTTAACTATTTTACATTACAGAAAGAAGCATTTTACATTCTATCTACTGAATATAAATTGTACAAAAATTATGCGAAGATTGGAGTGGAGGCTGACATTCGGCCCTCCTGCAGCAAGGACGTCAGTCCTAGAAAGAAAAGAGAAAAGTTAGGGTTTGTTAGGATGTTTTTTATAGAATTGTGCTATCTTTTCCGAAGCACGAACATCTTCTTTGTTTACCCATTCAGCTTGGGACAAAGGGAAGTGCTTCCAAGCAATGAGATATTGAATTTTATTTCTATGTTTTCTTGAATCTAATATCTCTTTTATTTCAAAATGTTGTTCGCCCTCTATGAGAATTGGTATAGGAGGGGGTGTATGGTTCGCACGGAACGTAGACGTGTGTTCTGGTTTCAGCAAGCTTACATGGAAAACAGGGTGAATTTTCCTAAGTGTTTTTGATAATTCTAGCTGTACAGTCACGGGGTTGATGATCTTCACTATGGGAAAAGGCCCCACATATTTAGGTCCAAGTTTCTTAGATTTCTGAGTAGTTTGTAAATATTTGGTGGAGAGATAAACTTTATCTCCCACTTGGTATTTGTTCTCAGGGGATCTTTTTTTATCCGCTTGTTTTTTATGTGCACGGTGAGCGTCGTCGATCGCCTTTCGAGTCATCTTCCATGTGCTTTGTATTTGATCTATCCATTCTGACAAAGAGGAAACAGTGGTTTCTTCCTTTGGAAGTTCAGAGATAGGAACAAAATCTTAGCCTGAAGCTATTTTAAAAGGAGTAAATCCCGTGCTACTATGAATTGAGTTGTTGTAGGCTACTTCAGCAAAAGGTAGTAGGTCTGCCCAATTGTCTTGTTGGGCTTCTAAATTTTTGTGGTCAGTCCACACTTCAAAAGGATGATTCGAACCTTCCAAGAATTGTCTCCATGTGCGAAGAGCCCAATGAACTGCAAATGTTCCTTTTTCCAAATAGCCCACCGTCTTTCAGTTTCAGTCAATTTTTGAGAAGTGAAAGCACAAGGTTGTAGTTTATCATCAGCATTGTTTTGGAGTAAAACGGCTCTGACTGCTACATCACTGGCATCCGCTTGTATCACAAAAGGAACATCCATGTCGGGGTGTTTTAAAATAGGTTCAGCGGCAAACAGTCGTTTCAACTTTTCAAATGCTGCTTGACATTCCATTGTCCATTCGAGAGGTAATGATGGTTTGGGTTTTGTATCTCCTTTAGTTTTCAGGAGGTTGGTTATTGGCAAAGCAATTTGAGCAAAGGAGGGGATGAATTGACAATAAAAATTTGCAAATCCTAAAAAACTGTGCAGCTGTTTGCGTGTGCGTGGGGGGGGGCATTCCAAGAGAGCTTTCACTTTCTCTGGGTCCATTTCTAATCCATCCGCAGAAATGCGGTACCCTAAGTAGTCTATTTTTGTTTGATGGAAATCACATTTGGATAGCTTGCAATACAGTTCTGCAGATAATAACTTTTTGAGAACAGCTCTTACTAGTTTAATATGTTCTTCCATTGTTTCTGTGTAGATAAGTATGTCGTCAAGGTAGACAAGAACCCCTTTAAACAAATGCTGATGGAGTATTTCATTTATCAGTTGCATGAAAACTGCGGGCGCCCCCTGCAGTCCAAAGGGCAGTACTCGAAACTGGAAACATCCTAGCGGACAGTTGAAAGCGGTTTTCCATTCATCCACCTCCTTTATACGAACTCTGTAGTAAGCCTCTCGTAGGTCCAATTTGGTGAAAAACTTTCCTTTCGCTAGATGTGCTAACATATCTTTCATGAGCGGCATGGGGTATACATTTTCGGCGCACACCGCGTTAAGGTTTCTATAGTCAACTATCAGATGAAAAGAGCCATCTTTCTTTTCTCGGAACATCACTGGCGCAGCCACACGAGGCCTAGCCGGTTGGATAAACCCCCGCTCTAAGTTTTTGTCTATGAATTTACGTAGCTCCCCCAATTCCTTTTGGGTCATGGGGTAAGCTTTTGGTTTTGGAAGCTTTACCCCCGGAAGGATGTCTATGGCACAGTCAATAGGCCTATGGGGAGGTAGAACGTCTGATGCTTTCTCACTAAAGACTTCTCGCAAGTCCCAGTATTCCTTAGGTATCCTCTCCTCCCCGTCTATCCGTTCAATCATTGCCCCCATCGTATCTTGGAACATGGCCACGGTAGATCCCTCCTTGGTTTCTCTTTTTTTCCCCTTTAGTGTCCTAGAGCGGAAACGTAAGACTCCCGTCCTCCAGTTAATATGGGGGTTCCACTTCCGCAGCCATAACAACCCTAGCAACAGGGGTTGGTCCATCCCTGGGGCTACTATGAAGTTTAGGATCTCGCGATGGTCTCTCATTATCATTTCTATGGGTTCTGTTATGAAATGGGCGGGTCCTCCCCCTGCCACAGAGCCATCCAACTGGGCAAACGCTATGGGCCTACTTAGGGTTCTCAGTTTTAGTTCCATTTTCTCTACTAGTTCGGGACTGATCATGCATCTAGTACATCCAGAATCTAGTAGTGCTAACATTTCCCCCTTATTACCCGAAGAGGGTACATGCAGGTTGACTGGAATGTCCAAGGGACCCCGTGTCCAACTCACCAAAAGGTCTTCATCGGACTCTGATGTGGTTTTGCTGTCATCAGTTTTGGTCGACGCTTCGCAATCCTCCCTGATGGGCGTGCCCTTCTTGGCGACGCCCTCTCCCACTTTTGCCGGCTTTCGCGCCTTAGCAGTTGGTTTCACTGGTTCCTTTTCACCACCAGAGGTCATCCTTGGCACCAGCTTCACCCGACAGTCGGCTGCTCGGTGGCCTTCTTTTCCACATCTGTAGCACGCAGTCGAGCATTGTCTCCCACCCTCCGATGTAGGAGCGTCCCTAGAAGGGCCTCCAGGAGAATTGGCAGGGTACGGTCTTCCAGTGCGCTGTCTTCTGCCATAGTCTTTCACCAGTTCGATTTCCATCTCCGCTGCCAGGGTGTACCAGCCGTACAGCGTGGTTGGAGAGGCTCGTGCCCGGGACAGTTCATAGAGATCTCCATTCAGACCATCTTTGTAAATGTCGACCAGGGTCACCTCTGACCATCCTCTCATCAAGGGAACTAGATCACTGAACTCCTGGTTGTAATCAGCCACCGGCCTTCTCCCTTGCCTGATGGTTTTCATCTGGCCTTTGGCCTTCTGCTCTGCTAGGGGGTCCTCGAACCTCCTCCTCAGCGCAGTAATAAAATGCTCGTAGTTTTGCAGTAAGGGGGAGTGGTTGGTATATAGTGACACAAACCATGCAGCTGCTCTTCCGGTCAAGTTGTGGGTCACAGCTCTAACTTGTGCCGCCTGTGACCAATAATCTTCCCCCCAGTCTATCATGTGGTCATTCACTATCGCCAGGAACAATTCTAACTCCTTGGCATTCCCATCAAATTTCTCTGATATGGGGGGGATTTTTGGCTTTTTCCTTCCCCTGTGCAACCTTGCTTGGTCAGCAGGTGGCGTGCGACCCCCATCCAATTCAGCTGCCTCTGGGAAGAGGGGTTCCGGCTCTGGGCCTTCAGAAATCTCTCCGCCCTGGGAATCTCTTCCAGCTGGCCCCTTTGTATTATCTTCCTCCTCTTCTCCCTCCCACCTGGAGGACTGAATAGGGGATTCATACCTTTGGCGAGCTGCTTGCCTTACTTTCACTTCACGGAAAAGATGCAATGCCTCCTCCAGCTGGAGCTTGTCCCTTATCTCTTCTTCCTCTTTCCAATCTGAAAGTCTCTCCTTCCCCTTTTTTTTTCTTTTTGTCACCCCAGACGGAAGCTCTTCGGTGTTCGGTTTCCACCCTTTCTCTTCCAGTTTTAATTGCTCTATCCACCGAGCTCTGCAATCTTCCAGCTCAGGGTTAAAAGTGTCAGCAGAAATTCCTCCGGACGCCTCCCTCGGCTCAGCGGGTGGCTGGCCTTCCATCAAATTTTTCCTGTCGGCCCCCTCGGTATTTTGGTTAAAATCCTGGTTGGTCAACATGCTGGGAGATCCAACTTAATGTCAGGCTGCCTCTGATTATAACTAGGAAAGAATAACCTTGACTTCATTTGCAATAAAGAAAAGTACTTTTACTAATTACAATCTGGATAGCAGCAGTGCAAAGTTGGATCTGAGACAAAATATGGCTAACATATCATATCCCCCCATTTGTCCCTCCTCCTTCAGGAGGTCAGGCTGGTCTGGTCCAATGCCAGCTCCTTCTCGGCCCCCCGTGGTAATCTTCCTCCGCCGGTCTCTAGCTGTCAATCATCTTAGGAATGCAGTATCTGTTGGAAAAGCCTCTTAACATTCAGCCGTTAATCACCTCTCCCCCACTGTTATGTCAGCCGACACTCTTAAAAGGCCCCTTTCCCTTACCCTGTATGGTGCAATAATACATCTCATTTCCTTAACTATTTTACATTACAGAAAGAAGCATTTTACATTGTATCTACTGAATATAAATTGTACAAAAATTATGCGAAGATTGGAGTGGAGGCTGACAGGAGGTTTTTTCTTCTTTTCTGACTGCGTTCTTGTGTTCTGCGATGCGTGCATTTGTTCTCCTATTAGTTTGTCCAATGTATGTGGCTGGGCAAACTGCATGGTATTTCATAGAATCCTTGGTTTTCTAGATGGATCTTGTCTTTGGGATTTCTTATGATGTTGGCTATTTTTTGGTCTGTGCAGAAGGCTGTCTTGATGTTGTGTTTGTGGAAAATTTTGCTGATTTTATCTGTGGTGCCTTTGATGTACGGGAGGAGGGCGATGCCATTGACTTATTCTGTGTCTTGGTTCTTGGGCGGTGTCTCCCTTTGGATTACATTGGTAATTGTGTTTCTTTGGAATCCATTGGAGATTAATACGTTTGTGAGAGTGTGTAATTCAGTTTTCAGGTGGTCTTTGTCGGCTAGGCGTTTGATTCTGGAGATGAGAGTTTTGGCTACGGAGTTGATCTGTGCAGGGTGGTGATGTGATTGTGCGTTTAAGTAACAGTTGGTGTGTATTTTTTTCTGGTAGATGGTGTGTCCTAGGGAGCCGTTGAATTTTTTGTAGATTAGGATGTCCAGAAAGGGGAGTTGGTTGTTAGCTTCTATTTTCATAGTGAATTGTATTTTGGGGTGTAAGCTGTTGAGATGTGTGAGGAAGTTGTCCAGTTTCTCCTTGCCATGTGGCCAAATTACGAAAGTGTCATCTATGTATCTAAGCCAGAGTTTGGGTTTGAGTTCAGATTTATCTAAAGCGTTGGTTTCAAAGTGTTCCATGTATAGGTTTGCGATGACAGGTGAGAGGGGTGATCCCATGGGGGCTCCTTCTATCTGTTTGTATCTTTGTCCATTATGGATGAAGTATGTGTTGGTTAGACAAACACAAGAAAAAGCAATTTCCCTGGAGCCATGGTGTCGTGTCCCACTCCTCCGCTGACGGCCGGGTCAGGGAAATCCGAATCAGGCTTGCCTCTGCAGCTCTGCCCAAAGTCCTAGCAAAGTCCTCAGAGCAGGCAAGAGACCAGAAAGTGACTTCAGCAAGATAAGTTCGACTTTGCCTGACTCAGAGACTGCCAGAAAGCAGATCCTTTATATAGGCCATGGTGTGTGGCTCCATGACTCAGCACTCATTAAGGCCTGCCCCTCCCTTCCTTCTGTTGCCTCTGCCTATCCAATCTTCTGATGCGAGGGTCACTCCAATCAGCTGTTGGAAGTAAACTTTCCTCAGGCTCACATGCTGTGGAGGAGGGGGAGGGGTCTAGCTGTCTGCTTGCCTGGGCATGGAGCCAGGGCTGGGGCCGGGGGATGCTCCCTCCTCTGCAGCCTGCTTGGGCATGGAGCCAGGGCTGGGACCGGGAGGTGCCCCCTCCTCTGCAGCTTGTCTGGGCATGGAGCCAGGACTGGGGCCGGGAGGCATACATTCCTCCGTGTTCGGGAGCAGATAAGAAGGCCCCGGCTCCTGTGCGAGCGGACAAGACACAACACATGGATTACCAAAAAACCAAACGGAAGAAGTGAAAAAAGAGCTGGGATTTTAAACAGATTAAGAAGTAGAAGAAATAAAACCCCTCTGCCTTCAATTTTCCTGACCAATGTACATTCACTTGCTAATAAGATGGATGAAATACTCCTCTTAAACAGATATAATTCTGATTTTCACAATTCAGCAGTCCTATGCTTCTCTGAAACCTGGTAAAATGAATCAATTGAAGATAGCAGCCTGCATATCCCAGGGTTTCAGATTGAGCTATATCAAACAGAATTACAGAAACATCTGGTAAAAAGAAGGGAGGAGGCTTATGCTTATATATTAACAACAGCTGGTGTTAGGATTTAACTGTAATTTACAAATTCTGTGACAAAAACTTAGAGACATTAATTATCAACTGCAAACCATACTGAGTCCCTTGGGAGATAGGGCGGTATATAAATACGATTAAATAAATAAATAAATAAATAAATAAATTCGCCTCGTGAATTTTCCTCATTTCTTCTAATTGCTGTTTATGTCCCACCACAAGCCTGTGTAAACAAGGCATTACGAACTCTAGCTGACCAAATTATGGAGGCTGAAGTCAAATATCCCGATTCACTGGCCATTATTTTGGGAAATCTAAACAAGGCAAACTTAAGGAAAGAGCTACCAAAATACTTTCAGCATGTCAGTTGTCCCACCAGAGACAAGAATACTCTAGACCATTGCTACACAACACTAAAAGATGCTTATCGGTCTTTATTACGAGCAGCTGAGGGACACTCTGATCATTGCATGATTCACCTTCTACCTGCTTACAGGCAAACACTTAAAACCACAAAACCAACAATTAAATCAATGAAGACCTGGACTGAGGAAGCAAAATTAAAGCTGCAGGCTGGCTTTGACTGCACTGATTGGAATATTTTTTAAAATACCTCTGCAGACTTGGGTGAATTCACAGATACCGTAGCATCATATGTCAGCTTTTGTGAAGATTGTGAAGATGTGTACCGACAAGGAACTTGCAAATATACAGCAACAACAAACCTTGGTTCACACCTAAACTTAAGCAGCTATGTCATTCCAAAGAGGAAACCTACAGAAAAGGTGATAAAATGCTGTACAATCAGGCCAGAAATGTATTAACAAGGGATATTAGAGCAGCAAGAAGAGGCTACTCTGAAAAGCTAAAGAATCAGTTCTCAACAAATGAATCAGCAAACATGTGGAAAACTCTTAAAAATATCACTGGCTACGGCAAACCTCCTTCCCAGGCTGATGGAAATCAACAACTGGCAGATGACCTGAATGAGTTTTACTGCAGGTTTGAAAGGAAACTACAGCCACCTATCTCCATAACCCCCATCTCAGACACACCAACAACAGCCAAACTTCCTACAACTGATCCCATCCCATTGGGTTCACAACCCCTAGTGATTACAGAAAAGGAAATGCAAGACCTATTTCATGGACAAAAGCCAGGAAAAACTCCAGACCCAAGATAACTCCTTGCTTAAAAGTCTGTGCTGACCAATTGGCCCCCAACTTCACCCGAATAATAAATCACTAGAGATGTGCTATGTTCCTTCTTGCTTCAAACGCTCTACTATCATCCCAGTGCTGAAGAAGCCCACCATCAAGGAACTGAGTGACTACAGACCAGTTGCTCTAACATCTGTAGTCATGAAAACCTTTGAAAGGCTAGTGCTATCCCAGGGGTGAAATGCTCCCAGTTCGGACCAGCTCACCCGATCTGGTAGCAATGGCGGTGGCTGGTTCAGAGGACCGGTAGCAAAAATCCCTGGCCCCGCCCCCTGCCTCTGCTGAGCCGCACCATCAGCAGATGGTTTTTTTTTACTTTTAAAAGCAGCTTTTCTTCAGCCGAAAACATGCCTTTAAAAATTAAGAAAAACCTCTGATGATTGCGCAGCTGAGCTGAGATCATCAGAACCCTTTAAAAGTTTTTTAAAAAAAACCTCTTGGGCTTCCGGTGGCGCCACCTTCTTCGCTGAGTTCCTAATTAAGGGGCTCCATACTGAACATCGTAAAAGCCAGGAAAAAGCCGGCTTTAATCTCCTTCCCTGGATGAAAGGGAAAGATAAGAGCTGCGGGGGAGTGGTAGACCTCCCCAGGGGCTTTGTTTTTTATTAAGCAGAACCCTGAGGGTCGAGTCCCATAAATAACCCTGGCAAGCTCCGACCTTCAGTGCGCTCCTGCAAAAGCAGGAAAAGAAGAAAGTGTCCATCTCTGCTAATTGTCTTATCTTTATGGATTTCTATAAGCAGACGGAATAAGCACGAGTGAACAACTACTGGATTGCAAGTATTTTTGATTTCCTGACTTCTACCCTTTTAAAAAGAGAAACTTTTTTTTCTTTGTTTTAACTGACTGTTTAAGATGGCGCCTGAAAGGAAGTGAAAGTGAAGAATGGAATTGTAAACAGGCTGTGTAACTAAGAAGCTAAGAAACGTTATGTGTGGATTCTAATGAAGTGAAGTGAGCTCTCCTATACTTAAAGGGGAAAAGAGAAGTTTCTAGACTTATTTTTTGTGAATTTTAAAAACTGAAATGGCTACTAAACCACCTAAGACTGGGGGTAGAAGGGGTTCTGAACCAGCTTTAGAAGATTTGATTAAAGAGCAAGGGAAAGTGTTTGAAGAAAGGTTTAAGGAGATGATGGATAATAATGAGAAAATAAGAGAAGAAATAAAAGAGAATAATAAAAAAATAAGAGAAGATATTTTGATGGCTTTCCAAGGTTTGGCAAAAAGGCTGGAGGTGGTGGATGGAGAGCAAACAGCACAGATTATAATCAATGGTAGTTTAACAGACCTTTTAAGATTGCGAAAGGAACAAGACAGGGATGTCCTTTATCACCATTATTGTTTATTCTAACTCTAGAACCATTATTGGATAAAATACGAGAAGTAAAGGAGATAGAGGGAATTAAAGTTAGACAACATGAATATAAGCTGAGAGCTTTTGCAGATGACCTGGTGATTACTTTAACAAACCCTATAAATTCTAGTAAATCTTTGTTGGAAATAATTGATCAATATGGGAAGGTTTCAGGGTTTAAGGTAAATCAGAAAAAGACAAAAGTGATAATAAAAAATATGGCCAGACAACAGAAAGAAAAACTAGAGGAAATAACAGGATTTGAAATTGTAAAGAAGGTTAAATACTTAGGGGTCTATATTACATCGTCAAATGTGAAATTGTATAAGAATAACTATGAGGTTTTATGGCAAAAAGTTCAGAAGGAGTTGATTGTTTGGAAAAAATTGCAATTATCTTTGCTGGGGAGAATAGCTGCTATTAAAATGAATGTTTTACCTAGATTTTTATTCCTCTTTCAGATGATACCAATAATTAAGAAAGATAAGAATCTTGAGGAATGGCAGAAGGGAATTAATAAATTTATATGGGAAGGTAAAAAAGCTAGGGTTAAAATGAAAATAATTCAAGATTCCCGGGAAAGGGGAGGTTTAAAAATGCCCAATTTTAAATTATACTATGAAGCAGCTGCTCTCTCTGCAATAAGTGATTGGTTTAATTTAACGGAGGAAAGAATTTTGAATATAGAAGGTTATGACTTGCTATATGGATGGCATGCATATTTAATTTATGACAAAAAAGTGGATAAGGCCTTTAAAAATCATGTGTTAAGAATTGCTCTTCTGCGTGTTTGGAAAAAATACTCTTATAAACTAAATTATAAGGTTCCTATATGGGCAAGTCCTAGACATACAATAGAGAATATAAATATAGAACAGAATCAGGAAATGATTACATATAAAGATCTTTTGTATACTGAAAGAGGTAATTTGCAATTAAAATCTCTGCACGTACTAAAAGAAGAAGGGAAAAATTATACTTGGTTTCAATATGACGTGTTAGATGGAAGGAAGATCAGAAAATTGGTATAGAGCAGAACGAGGGAAATTTGGTAAAGCAAATTAGAAATCAGTCTCAGGAGCATATAAAGAGATTGTATAATGTGTTACTTGAAATAGATTCTGAAAGGGACTTGGTAAAGGACTGTATGATAAAGTGGGCACAAAATTTTCAGGAGCCAATATTATTGGAAATTTGGGAAAAAAATTGGGTTAGAAATGTTAAATTCACACAGGCACAGAATCTGAGGGAAAATTTTTATAAAATGTTTTATAGATGGCATTTAGATCCTAAGAAATTATCGTGTATGTATCCAGATATGCAAGCAAAATGTTGGAGATGTAATTGTGATGACGCTACATATTTTCATATTTGGTGGACTTGTAAGGATATAAAGGCCTTTTGGATAAAAATTTGGTGGATTTTACAAAATGTTTTGAAAAAGAAGATAAAGTTCCTGCCGCAATTTTTTTTGTTGGGAATTATTACGGATTGTACAGTAATTGAGACTAAATTGATTTTAAATCTAATAACAGTGGTAAGATTACTAATAGGACAATACTGGAAGAAAAAAGAAGTACCTACAATAGAAGAATGGATATTGAAAGTTGCCAATTTGGCTGAGATGGCGAAGATATCAGCCTTTTTGAAAGACAATACGCAAGAAAGATACTTAAAGGAATGGAAAAAATGGATTGACTATATTCAAAGTAGATATCAGACTAAGAGTTATCAGACTGTTTTTGAATGATTATGATGTATTATTTTTGATTGTTTTTGGGGGAAGTTAGGAATTGATGATTGTAGGGGTATAATTAAGTTGGGATGAACATTTTTTAGCATATGTTTGTTTTATTTTTAACTATACCTTGTGCTTGTTCCGGGAAGTTGGGGGGGAGGGGGGTTGTGAAGGGAGGGGGGGGGGGGAAAGGGGGAAAAAATTTCTGTAAAACTTTTTGGGGAAAAAAAAAACACCAAAAAAACCTCTTCAGCCGAAGAAGAAAAAAAAAAAGAGGTTTTAAAAGACTCCTCTGGCAATCCCAGATGAGTTCCTCATCACCAGAACCTTTAAAAACATGTTTTCTACAGCCGAAGAGCTTGTTAAAACAATTATTTTAAGAGGTTCTGGGCTGCTATGAGGGAACTTCGGCTGAGATCGTCAGAGGAGCTTTTAAAATCTTTTTTTCCTCTAGTGATCCCAGAGGAGTTTCCTGATCCCCACAGGCTTTTAAACTCACTTTTTAACAGCCCCCACTTACAAGAGCCCCCACCCATGTCCGCCCAATTCCCACTCCTCACTTACCTATAATTACTGCTCCTTTCGGGTTGGCAACACCATGCTTTCCTTCAGCTACTGATTACAGCCTGCTTTGACTGCCTGCTTTGCTGAATGAGGAACTCTGGGAATTGAAGTCCACAAACCTTAAAGTTACTAAGGTTGGAGACCCTTGATCTAAAAAAATAAATAAAAATAATAAAATAAAATATTTGTGCAGCTTTCTGAGATTTGGTGTGTTTCTGTAGTATTTCACTCTAACTACACAAACACACAAATCTCACAAAGTTGTATGTGGCATTTTGTGTGTGTGTGTGTGAATCAGTTGTGTTGTGTGTGTGTAAAGTGTGAACATGTGAGGTTCCTGCTTGTGCAGGGGCCACTTTGGGTGAAGTGCAGCTGCTTTTACATTGTGTGTGAGTCAGTTGTGTTGTATTGTGTGTGTGTAAAGTGTGAAAGTTGGTTTTTGGTACCTCTTACTGTTTTGTATACATTGTTTATTATTTTATTATTTATTGTTATTGGCCACGCCCACCCAGTCATCTGACCACCAAGCCACGCCCACAAATTAAGCCACGCCCACAGAACTGGTAGGGAAAATTTTTAGATTTCACCTCTGTGCTGTCCCACTTGAAAACCATCATGGATCCACTGTTAGACCCCTTGCAATTTGCATACTGAGCAAATAGATCAAGAGATGATGCTGTTAATATGACTCTGCACTACATCCTACAACATCTTGAATCTCCAAAGACCTATGCAAGGGTCCTCTTTGTAGACTTCAGTTCAGCATTTAATATAATCATTCCAGACACTCTTCTAATGAAACTAAACCTGCTACAGGTACCTGAACAGACTTGAAAGTGGATCACAAGCTTCCTAACAAACAGGAAGCAGCAGGTAAAGCTAAGCAGAATCACATCAGATACCTATACAATTAGCACAGAGGCCCCCCAAGGCTGTATGCTTTCCCCACTTCTCTTCTCTCTGTATACCAATGACTGCATCTCCAATGATCCATCTGTCAAACTACTGAATTTCACAGATGACACAACAGTGATCAGTCTCATTCGAGACAATGATAAATCCTCATACAGATGGGTGGTTGAATGACTAGCCTCATGGTACTACCAGAATAATCTGGAACTGAACACACTCAAAACCGTACAAATGGTGTTAAACTTTAGGAGAAACCCTTCCATACTTCCAGCTCTCACAATACTAGACAACACAGTATCAACAGTAGAGACCATCAAATTTCTAGGTTCTACCATATCGCAAGATCTAAAATGGACAGCTAACATCAAAAAAGGACAACAAAGAATGTTCTTTCTGCACCAACTCAGAAAGCTCAAACTGCCCAAGGAGCTGCTGATACAGTTCTACAGAGGAATTATTGAGTTTGTCATCTACGCCTCTCTAACTGTCTGGTTTGGTTCTGCAACCCAACAAGAAAGACACAGACTTCAGAGGATAATTAGAATTGCAGAAAAAATAATTGCTACCAACCTGCCTTCCATTGAGGACCTGTATACTGCACGAATGAAGAAGAGGGCCGTGAAAATATTTACAGATCCCTCACATCCAGGACATAAACTGTTTCAACTCCTACCCTCAAAACGACGCTATAGAGCACTGCACACTAGAACAACTAGACACCAGAACAGGTTTTTCCCAAACGGCATCACTCTGCCAAACAAATAATCCCCTCAACGTTGTCAAACTATTTACTAAATCTGCACTACTATTAATCTTCTCATCATTCCCATCACACATCTCCTTCTACTTATGACTGTAAATTTGTTGCTTGTATCCTTATGATTTATACTGATATTCTATTCTATTCTATTCTATTCTATTCTATTCTATTCTATTCTATTCTATTCTATTCTATTCTATTCTATTCTATTCTATTCTTTGATATTTTCATTTCTAGTCTTTGGTATTTTCACATTTCACATTTCATAATGGAAAAATAGTTTGATAGGGTTTGCTTGATAGGATAGGAAGCAATTTTAATCTGAATAACCTCATATAGAAATATATATATAGAAGTACCAATTATGTGGAGTATATAGAAGGCTTTTCTAGACTTTAGAATCTGGGTTATCTGTTTCAAGACCTGTCTTGTCTCTGAAATAACCAAGCCACCCCTATTTCTTCCTTTGATTTGACAATTCATAAAAGTTCTTTCATTGCTCTCAAGCTCATCCCATTCCCACAATTTTTATTGTTATGATATTTCAGAATTATTTATAAGTACCTGTCCTGTAAAAAAATCCTTTTGAAATGGAAATAACTACACAGAGTGAAGCATTTTAGAAAAAAGTCCACATTCCAAGCCAGGGCTTAAGTCATCAATCTTCCTCTTAGCTTTCTTTGAAACTGCAAACTATGTTTCAGCTGGCTGTTAAATGTTAAAGAAGAGAAGCAAACCTTAGCTTGAATCAAATCTTCTGGGGAACACACAAATCATTAAAAGCAGTTTTAAGCTTGTGTTTCCTGAGGATTTCTCTTACTTTCCTCAGTGGAAAGCAAGTCAGTGTGCCTTAGTTTATCATTTACAACATGATGCCAAATCTTCTTTTCTTTTGCTTTTTTCTGCTGTTCATCCACCCAGAGAAGGAATGTTTGGGATGGAATGTAGAATTTTTTTGTGTATTTTTGAAACTGTAGCACTCAGTAGGAAATATTTTTCTGTTTGTTGACTAGTTCAGTTAATTTCCTCTCTAAAGAGAACATTGTGTTTCTGTTCTGGCTACTGGCATGGTTATCACCAGACCTGGGTGTGGGACATTACATCATTGCTCCTTCCTAAATGGCAGACTGAATACTAAAGTATGCTTTACATTTGGATTTTATCCCACACTCCTAGGGCGTTTCCCTGGTTGCCCAATAAGTTCTTTATGTTTTTCTTCATGCCTTTTATTTCTGAGGGTACACTACTCTAGTTTTTCCTACTGATTTTTATGATATTTTTCAATTTACCAGCTTAGACTACAGACTTAGTGTTCTTGAAAAAACCTATCACACTTTTACTGCATGCTTTACACAAACTAAAGAAAACTAGGACAGAAACATTTTGTAAAGTAAAATTTTGCATTAAAAACCAAAGGTACAAGTACAGATTAGGTGAAACCTGTCTCCAAAATTGTAACTGTGAGAGGGACCTTGGAGTCTTAGTGGACAATCACTTAAACATGAGTCAGCAATGTGCAGCAGCAGCCAAAAAAGCTAATACAATCCTTGGTATAAACAGAGGCATAGAATCAAAATCACATGAAGTATTAGTGCCACTTTATAGTATTCCTGGACCACACCTGGAATACTGCATCCAGTTTTGGCCACCACATTATAAAAAAAGATGTTGAGACTTTGGAAAAAGTGCAAAGATCAACTAAGATGATAAAAGCCTGGAGACTAAAACATATGAAGAAAGAGGATTGGGTTTGGCTAGTCTACAGAAAAGAAGGACTAGGCTAGACATGATAGCAGTATTCCACTATTTGAGAAGCTGCCACAAAGAAGAGGGGGTCAGTTTATTTTCCAAAGCACCAGAGAGCAGGACAAGAAACAATGGATGGAAACTAATCAAGGAGAGAAGCAACCTGGAATTGAGGAGAAACTTCCTAACAGTGAGGACAATTAACCAATGTAATGGAGATGCAGAGACAGACATCCAATGCAGCATTGGAAAAGCAACAGCTGTTTTCCTTAACCTTGATTGTTTTCTTTTTTAGCCATTTTGTTGCAGATTTGATGGCATCTTTGGGATCATTGTCCTGTTGCATGACCCAATGTTGTCCAAGCTTTAGCTGTTGGACAGATGGCCTCACATTTGACTCTAGAATACTTTGGTACACAGGGGAATTCATGGTTGACTCAATGACTGCAGGGTGCCCAGATCCTGTGGCTGCAAAATAAACCCAAATCATCACCCTCCACCACTGTGCTTGACGGTTGGTATGAAATGTGCTGATATGCTGTGCTTGTTTTTTGTCAAATGTGGCACTGTGCATTATGGGCAAACATCTCCACTTTGGTCTCATCTGTTCAAAGGACAGTGTTCCAGAAGTCTTGTGATTTCTTCAGATACAACTTGGCAAACCTAAACCATGCTGTCATGTTCTTTTTAGAGAGAAAAGGCTTGCTCCTGGCAACTCTTCCAAATTAACTATACCTCTTCTATCTTTTTCTAATTGTAGTGTCATGAACTTTAACACAACATACTGAGGCCTTGTAGGATCTGAGATCTAACTCTTGGATTTTTTTAGCAATTTTTCTGAGCATTATCTGGTCTGACCTTGGGATGAATTTGCTGGAATATCCCATCCTGGAAAGATTGGCGGCTGTCTTGAATGTTTTCCACTTGTGAATAATCTTCCTCACTGTAGAATAATGGACTTTAAATTGCTTTGAAATAGGCTTATAACCCTTCCTAGATTGATGGCAGCAATAATTGCTTTTCTAAGATCATTGTTGATATCTTTCTTCCTTTGCATTGCGTTAACACATACCTCAATGCTGAAGAACAGCATACTCTAAAAAATCAGTTTTTATAGTGGTAGTCACACCTGCTGATGATCAATTGATCAAGAAAATGCAAACTTAAATTTTGTTCCATATATGTTATACTATAATAGATACTGTTCTTTTGTTCTCTGCATGTTTGCTGTCAACATTGCCAAAGTAAATTAAAGTTCGCAATTCATATCTATGCCCAAAAAGTTTACATTGTTAAGGAAATATGAGAAAAAAATCTCACTATACAAACTGTTTTGCTTTGAGTCCATTTTCAGCTGATTCTGAAAATAATTTCGCCAGCAACACACTTTAGTTTATAGGGTTCATTTTCATAAAACCCTGGCTTGATTCTCTTTTGTATCAGCAAGCCTGGTTGATGACTCATTTGTGTGGAATTTGCCTTCTATGGAATTTCTCTGCTGAGAGGTCTTTATTTTTGTTTGTGGGAATTTATTTTTAAATGCAAACTGCTCCCAAAAGAGAAATGGTGCTTCCTTTTTAAAAAATATGTGAGCCTATAGGGCTGATTTGAACATTCATTCTTTTTTGAGTTTGGAAATTAAACTCCTGTACTTGTTCTAGGAAAAATCTTGAATTTTCTTTTACCTGAACAAAATTAAGAATCCTTCTATATTCCATGGGCAAATTATGGAGTAGAATATCAATTTAGCTCCCTAGGCAATTTTGCATCTTGTAGTTCCAGTTCTTATCCAGCTAAGTAGAAGCTGATACATGTTAGTAAGATGTATAGTATATCTTTAAAGACTTTATTACCCAAGTGAAACAGAATAACAAAGTCGGAAGGGACCTTGGAGGTCTTCTAGTCCAACCTCCTGCCTAGGCAGGAAACTCTACACCACTTCAGACAAATGGTTATCCAATATCTTCTTAAAAACTTCCAGAGTTGGAGCATTCACAACTTCTGGAGGCAAGTTGTTCCACTGATTAATTGTTCTAACTGTCAGGAAATTTCTCCTTAGTTCTAGGTTGCTTCTCTCCTTGATTAGTTTCCATCCATTGCTTCTTGTCCTGTTTCAAGTGCTTTGGAGAATAGCTTGACTCCCTCTTCTTTGTGGCAGCCCCTGAAATATTGGAACACTGCTATCATGTCACCCCAATTTTTCTTTTCATTAAACTAGACATACCCAGTTTCTGCAACCGTTCTTTATACGTTTTAGCCTCTTTGTTGCTCTTCTCTGCTTTCTTTCTAGAGACTCAACATCTTTTTTACATCATGGCGACCAAAACTGAATGCAGTATTCCATTGTGGCCTTACCAAGGAATTATAAAATGGTATTAACACTTCATGTAATCTTGATTCTATCCCTCTGTTTATGCAGCTTAGAACTGTGTTGGCTTTTTTGGCAGCTGCTGAACACTGCTGGCTCATATTTAAATGGTTGTCCACTAGGATTCCAAGATCCCTCTCATAATTACTAGTTTTGAGCGAGGTACCATGTATACTGTACCTGTGCATTTTGTTTTTCTTGCCAACTGTCAATCAGCTGCTCAGCAGCAAAGGCTTCATGTTCTCTGGCGGCAGCAGCTCCGCTCAGTTGACCAGTGGTGGACGGAATGGAGCAGAGCCCTGACAAACCACATGCAGGGGCTGCGATAACATGATGAAGCTAACCACTCTGTTTGCTGCAAGAACGCTAGCCAGATGAATACCGGATGGATGCTTGGAGGCAGAGGCAGATTTTTTTTTCTTGTTTTCCTCCTCTAAAACTAATGTACGTTTTATGGCCCGGTGCGTCTTATATTGTGAAAAATAAGGTATAATAAAAGAAGTGAAGGTGATACTATGAGGCAGAATTAAATAGTTACCTCAGGCAGCTAATTGTGAGGTCATGAAAAGGCAAGCAATGTGTCGATTATTTAAATGGTTAGCATATGTTTACTGAGGGAGAGGCTTTCTAAAGTGTTCATAAAACATACATTACAACAGATCTATGTGATTCTGCCTCCAGTTACATTTTGTGAGTCTTCAATAATTTTTAGTCTTTTCAAGTTTTGAAAGATATAAAAGTTGAGAATCTGGTCTGTAGAGTTCTGACTCCTATTTGTGTTTGTTTGTACAGCTGAAAAAGTAACTTCCTTGGGAAAAGATTGGCACAAATTCTGTTTGAAATGTGAGCGTTGCAACAAGACTTTGACACCTGGTGGGCATGCAGAGGTAAGAGATCAGATAATGAGAAGATGACACAATACGCTTCTGTATCATTTACAGTGAGTGATTGAGTTACATAAATGCCATATTGTGATACAAAATAGAAACTGTCGCACATTTTTGTTTTATTCGTTTTTTTCTCTTTATTACATGTATTTTACTTGAATTACTTTACAGAATGAGAGGAATAAAGAGTTGGAAGGGACGTTGGAGGACTTCTAGCCCAACCCCCTGCTCAAGCAGGAGAATTTATATTATTCCGGGCAAATGGCTGTCCAGTCTCTTTTTAAAATCTCAAGTGATGGAGCATCTATAACTTCTAGAAGCAAGTTGTTCCACTGTTGTTTCACTGTCAGGAAATTTATCCTTAATTCTAGGTTGAATCTCACTTCGATTAGCTTCCATCAGCTACTTCTTGTTCTGCCCTTCAGGGGCTTTAGAGAAGAGGTTGGCTTCCCCTCTCTGCAATAGCCCCTCAAATATTTGAAGACTGCTATCATATCACCCCTTGTCCTTTTTTTCATTAGACTAGACATACCAATTCCTGCAACTGTTCATCGTATGCTGTGGTCTTCAGTCCCCTATTAATCTTTGTTGCTGTTCTCTGCACTCTTTCTAGAGTCTCAACATCTTTTTTGTATCATGGTGACCAAAATTGGACATAGTATTCCAAGTGTGGTCTTATCAGTGCGGTATAAATCAGTATTAAGACTTCACATGATCTTGATTCGATCCCTTCGTTGATGCAGCCTAGGCCTGAATTAACTGTTTTGGCAGCTGCCGCACATTGCTGGCTCAGAATGAAGTAATTTTCCACTAAGACATGTAGATCCCTCTCACAATTACTGTTGTTGAGCCAGGTGCCACCTACTCTATGCTTGTGCATTTGGTTTTTCTTGGCTAAATGTAAAATCTTATTTTTCTCATCGCTGAGTTGCATTTTGTTGGATAAGGCCGGGATTAATGTCTGTCAAGATCCTTCTGAATCTTCTAAACTGTTGGGTACTCCCCCCAGCTTGGCATCATCTATAAATGTGAGGGTTCCCTTTCTCCTCGATTGCCGGGCCAGCAGTCACATTGGGGAGTGACTCATGCCTGATGACGACTGAGTCTGCCAGATGAGAATCTCCTCCTCTTCCTTCTGCTTCCCATCTTTCAGACTCAGTCGTTGACTGCTAGATGTTTTTGGCTGAGCTGCTCAGGGTTTTTTTCCTTTTTGCTTTTAAATTGTTTTTTCTTAGGTTTCAAACCTTTTGAGGCTTCCCCAATCAGACCTATCAGGTTGCCTCATTCTAGCACGAAGAGCTCTCGCCCGAAACCGCTGAAGCCGCTTCAGGCGGGGAGGCGGAACCCTCAATACAGGCTGCAGGCTCTGCCTTTTACCAGCGTGAACAGCTCACGCCAGAGACTGCTGGGATCGCTTTATCAGCGGTTGCTCTGCCGGCCGGTAGAGTGAAGAGCGGCTTTTCGGGCTTTTCGCTACATGCCCGAAAGCCGCGGGGGCGTCTGGAGACTTCCGATGCCCAGCTGATTGCCGGCGCCGGCTTTTGCTGTGCCTGGGTGCAATTTGCCCTCGGCTCCCTTCCACAAGGAGCCTCGTGGGCTGCCGGCTGCATTCCTCATCGGAGGAACAGACTGGAACGCCGGATTTGGGCCGCTCCTGGGAGCTTTCTCACCCTCGGCTTCGCTTCAAGCCTCATGGGTGATTGGCGGTTTCCTTCGGCTGAGAGAAGGTTTTGGAAGGCTGCGTGGCTAAGAAATAGCCTTGGCACCTGGAGGGTCAGAAGGACAGCGCCAGACGAGCTTCCAACCGGTAAGATCCTCCCAATTACGCCCCAGTTGGGGCATTCGGGCATTTGGGGGTAAATTTTAAAAATCTTAAAGTTTCTTTAACACCAATTTTGCTGGCCTTGGAAGAATAGTTGGAGCAGGGGCCAGCCGCCATTTTGGATTGCCTCGTGGCAAATAGAGGCCTACTATAATTCAAAATGGCCAATACTGCCACTCATTGCTCCATAAAGAAGGATTCTAGAGAGTCCCCGGGACCTTCACAGTCAGCAAAGAGAGTTAGATCTTCCAAGTCACAGTCCTCCAAGCCAGCCAAATCTTCTTCTACAGTTGACAAAGACTCCCTTAAGCGCCATAAAGCTCTTGAAAAGAGAAGGCAGTTCGTCTTTCTGCCCTCAAGGAGACCCCTCCTCAGCAGACAAACCCCATTTCTTCTGCTTCAGCTTTGGCTCCTTCAGCAGGTCAGAGTCCTGTGGCTATCACAGGGATGGAAGTTCACCTTGCCATGTCCCCAGATGGGGTGATGCATCTCTCCCACATACTGGTGGGATAAATGAGAGGCTTTTTGGCCTTATTTCACAGACCAATCCATCTCCTTCACAGGCCCAACCTCCCATCCCCTATCAGTCTGATTCTCAGAGGGTTGAGGAAGAAGGGGAAGCCAGGGGGGTACCCGGGACTGAGTCTATCATTCCACCTGAATTGGCTACCATGAGCCAGGCTGCTATTCAAAAAAGCTTGGCTACAGAATTATTTATTTATTTATTTATTTATTTATTTATTTATTTATTTATTAATTAATTAAATTTTTATACCGCCCTTCTCCCAAAGGACTCAGGGCCAAAAATAAAACACAGGATATATACAATTAAAACCAATATTTAAAACATAGCAAATTACAAAAAGGCTGAAAATTAAAAATTTAAATTTTAAATTTTAAAATATTAATAAGACCCCAATTTAAAATCAAAACTACTTATGCCAGTCCCGCTTGAATAAATAAATGTGTTTTTAGCTCACGACGGAAGGTCCGAAGATCAGGCACTTGACGTAGGCCAGGGGGAAGTTCATTCCAGAGCGTCGATGCTCCCACAGAGAAGGCCCTACTCCTGGGGGCCGCCAGCCGACACTGTTTGGCGGACGGCACCCTGAGGAGACCCTCTCTGTGAGAATTACAGTGCAGAACGGAGTCCTGGGTATCTGAATGCGCCAGTGCGGCAGAATGTCAGTCACATTTGTCTCTAGATCAGTCCTGCTCCCGGACACATGCCCTCCCTGGAGATTCTCCTAGTCAGGCTTCTTCAGAGGAGGGGGATATGAGAGATCTGGATTTATCGGATGATGAGGGTCTTACACTAGACCAGCCATCATTTGTAGGCCTTTTTAAGCCCCAATTATTCCAATCTCTCTTGCACAAGGCTAAGGCTACCACAGGTCTGGCTACACCTTGTACTTCTGACCAGGATGGTAAAACAGATCAACCTTCACTCCCTTTGTTTGAGGAACCTACTCTGGAATCAGATGAGATCCCTGCTCCCAAATTATTCCAAGATGTAATTCACCGCCAATGGAAGGCACCTTCATCGGGCCCTAACCCCTCTCCTTTAGATAGGAAATTATATAATTTGGCTCCCGAACTTTCTAATCTCTTTCAAGTACCACCAGTAGACACCCCAGTGGTGGGTCTGATTTCAACCACTGTCACTGTGGGACCACCCGAAGAAAATCTGAAGCCAGAGGATAAACGGTCAGAATATTCCCAGGTCAAGGCTCACCAAGTGTCTGCTTGGTCAGTTAGGTCCTCCTTAGCTTCTTCCTTTTTTAACAGGGCAGCTCTCCAGGGCAGCTTAAGCAATTGCAAGACAGATTACCCAGTTTGGATGTTAGATCCCATCAAGATATAAATAAGATTGTGGCATCATTGGAGTATTCAGCAGATGCCACTATGAATGCCTCACGTTTCTCAGCTAAGGCCATAGGTGCCACTGTAACCTTACGTCGCCTTTTGTGGCTTCGCCAGTGGCAGGCAGATGCCAAAAACAAATGGCGCCTAGCGTCGGCTCCCTTTCAAGGAGATAAGCTCTTTGCAGCCCCTCTCGAGCCACTTCTTATCGAGACCAAGGACAAGCGGAAGATTCTGCCCAGTCTTTCTCGCAGAAGGGATTCCCGTCCATCCACTTCCACACCATATCGACCCTTTCGAGCCTCAGACCAAGGGAGTTCAGGAAGCAGAGCCCAACGTTATTTCCCTTCCAGTCAAGGTCGGCTGCAGGATAGGCAGGGGAATTCTGGGCAATGTGGGTCTTCCAAACGGCCATTTCGGAGTGGCAGAGGGCGCCCTTACTGACGCTACCGCTGACAGATTAGCAGATCTTCCCATTGGGGGCTGCCTGGCCTTGTTTGCCAGCCAGTGGGAGGTCACAAGTTCAGATACCTGGGTACTGGAGACGGTCCGGATGGGCTTATCTCTGGAATTCATCTCCACCCCCCCAACTCGATTTCTGCAATGTCCTCTCTCGGGGGATCGGTCCAAATGCCTCCTGCTGGAATCGGCAATAAACCACTTGCTGGAAATTTGGGCAGTTCAGCCGGTTCCTCAGGACCAGCACGGACAAGCCTATTACTCTCGCCTGTTCGTTATCCAGAAATCCTCGGGGGGATGGAGAGCAATTCTGGATCTCAAAACCTTGAACCGTTGGATAGTTTACCGGCGGTTCAAAATGCAGTCACTCCAGACCATCTTGGAGGGACTTCGCGAAAGGGACTTTCTAACATCGGTCAATCTGACAGAGGCCTACCTCCATGTCCCTATTCATCCTGCTTACTGGAAGTTTCTGAGGTTTTGTTTTGCGAGTTGGCACTACCAATATCGGGCTCTACCATTCGGTCTGGCCTCGGCTCCTCGAGTGTTCACCAAACTGATGGCCGCGCTAGCGGGCCATCTTCGCACGCTGCCGATAAGGATTTAGTTCTACTTTGACGATCTCCTTATCCAGTCCAGATTGGAGAACCTAGCGCAACAGGACCTGAATACAATCCTTCGGGTCTTGAGAGCCCACGGATTTTCCATCAACATGACCAAGAGCCACTTGGTACTGATGACTCACATCCAAGACCTGGGAGCCATAATAGATGCCTCAATCAACACAGTATTCCTCTCTCAGGAACGTCTGGACAGTTTGCGGTCACTGGCCAGGTCAGTCACGTCAGGGAGACCTGTCTTCCTGAAGTCACTATCGTAGCTCCTAGGGAAGATGGTCTCTTGCATAGGGATTGTCCCATGGGCACGCCTCCACTGCAGGGCCCTTTACGGCTGGGGAGCGCACCTAGAGACAGAGTTAGCCCAGGGCAGGTGGACAGCTCAGCACCTATCTTACAACATCAATTGGTTAGAGCTAAGGGCCATACATTTCGCGTTGCGGGTGTTTCAGGACAGGGTTCAGGATCAGGACATTCTAATCCAGACAGACAACATGGCCGCCAAGGCCCATGTCAACCGCCTCGGGGGCACCTACTTCCACCACCTGATGCAGGAAGCGGAGAGCTTGGGCCTCTGGGCGGAGAGAAATCTGAAATCCATAAGGGCCACGCACATATCAGGGGTGGCAAATGTCAGGGCAGACAAGCTCAGCCGAGCCACCATGGACCACGGGGAGTGGCGTCTTCACCCGGACCTGTTCAGGGAGATATCGAGTTGGTTCGGCACTCCACAGGTAGATCTATTTGCCACTCAGACAAACACTCAGACAATGAGGTTCTTCAGCAGGTTTCCGTTCCCAGGGTCGGAAGGCGTGGATGCTCTACGCACCCAGTGGCCTCCCGGCCTTTTATACGCCTTTCCACCCCTTCCATTGATAGCCAGGGTAGTCAGGAAACTGATAGAAGAGCAGACACAAATCATCTTGATAGCGCCTCATTGGCCTCATCGGCCTTGGTTTGCAGACTTCTATCGGTGCAGACCCCATGGAGGATTCCCCCTCACAGAGTAGTGCTCATTCAGGGATCCCTCACTCACCCATTGGCCAGTTGGCTTCAACTAACTGCTTGGCGGTTGTCCGGTGCCTTCTGATGGAAGCGGACGTTTCGTCGCGGGTAATTTCCATCATGCAATCAGCTCGACGGCCTTCCACGAACCGGATTTACGACTCCACGTGGTCTACGTTCACGGCCTGGTGCACCAAAAAAGGTTTGGTTCCCACCGAGGCTCCCACCGCTCGTATATTGGATTTTCTTCAAGATGGACTGGACGCGGGACTGGCCCCAAATACATTACGCAGGCAAGTCGCCGCACTTTCATCTATTCGATTCTGCAGGTCCAGGGGTCCTCTTTCGCAAGTTCCTCTCATCAGGGAATTTTTACGGGCCACTTCCAACCTTAGCCCATCACCTGTTCACTGTTATCCTTCATGGGACCTCCCCAGGGTCCTCAACACCCTCACCAAGTCTCCCTTCAAGCCTTTACGGGACTAAAGTTCTTATCCTATAAGGTGGCCTTTTTGGTGGCTATCACATCGGCACGCTGGATCTCTGAACTGGCAGCCCTCTCCATGAGGCCGGACCTTTGCATATTTCACACGGATAGGGTCATCCTCAGGTTGGACCCCACCTTCGTACCCAAGGTCAACACACCATTCCACAGAGCCCAGGAACTGGTTCTTCCCAATTTCTGTCCCAATCCATCTCACGTCCTGGAACACATGTGGCACAAGCTGGATGTCCGCAGGGCCATCCGTATATATCTTAAATGGACCTCTGCTCTCCGGAGGATGGAGGCTCTCTTCATTTCGTTCCAGCCGGCGACCTTGGGTCAGAAGGTATCCTCTCCCGCTATAGGTAGATGGCTTCGGGCGACTATCGCCACAGCCTATACTTCCCAAGCCCTTCCCGTCCCTCGGCACATCACAGCACACTCAACTCGCAGTGCTGCTACCTTGGCTGCCTGGGCCACGCAGGCCTCCTTGGAGGAAGTCTGCAGAGCGGCTACTTGGTCCTCTCCTTCCCCATTTATCCATCACTATAAACTGGACAGATTCGCCTCGGCCGAGGCAGCATTTGGACGGAGGGTTCTCCAAAGGGTTTTTCCGGGATCTGCCCCGTCGGACCCAGTTCATCCCTCCCTATAGGGTAGCAGCTTTGGCATGTCCCCAATCTGACTGCTGGCCCGGCAATCGAGGAGAAAGGGCGTTGGCTTCTGAACGCATCTTCTATCGATTGCAGGGCCAGCAGTCAGCCCCACCCTGTTGTTTTCTGGTCCTCCAGGTCAGGAAGGGGAGGCCCGTGTAGTTCTTACTTGGAAGGGTGGGTGGCACTAACCATATCATTGCAGCTCAGCATGTCAGTCTGCTGTATCTCCTTCATCTGAAAGATGGGAAGCGGAAGGAAGAGGAGGAGCTTCTCATCTGGCAGTCGTCATCAGGCATGAGTCACTCCCCAATCTGACTGCTGGCCCTGCAATCGATAGAAGATGCGTTCAAGTAAGCCAACGCCCTTTCTCCTCATTTAAATTCTTTATGAAGATGTTGAAGAGTACTAGGTGTAAGCCAGAACCTTGTACCCCACTGTATGCTTCCTTCCATGTAGAAATAAATGTACTTTAATATATGTATGTTCTTTTTTCAATAATATGCTATAATCATATTTTTTCTATTTTTTGTGGTATTTCTGTTTTGCTATTTTAAAAAATATACAAATAGACATGACATTTATACTTCACATCTATGTTTTAATGATTTGATGGTGATTTTGTTAGCATCCCCTGTAAAATCATAAAAGTCAATTTTGGATCTAAGCTTTGCATTATAATGGTAAAATATGCTTGTTCTATTATTTCTCACTAAGTGGTCTGTAGATGCAATCTTTAATTTTATATTGTGTTTTTTTAAAGACAAGCTTGTAAAAATTAATGATTATGCCTTTTTTATTTGCTATTTTTTCTTTTGATCCTGTTACCATTTTTTTCCTGATTATTTGCCATTACCAGCAGTTGGTGGCAGCAAAAAATTGGGACACAGTCGGTTTAGCAGATGCTCACTTGTATTTAATGAAATGTTGTATTTCTTATTTCATACAGTTTAATTTTTTTTAAAGCCCTAATTTGCTGCTTCAGTTAATTTTGGATGGTAAAGCAATTCAGAACTGATCCATTTAATTCTGTAAACTGTATGGTGAGAACAGACATTTCTGTTTTCTCATTTTTACAAGTCTGTTTCAGGAGATGATCTGAGAGATTTGTCCAGACTTGATAGTGTCTGATGGTATTTCTTAAGTTTTGGCTTTAGCTTCCATATTATCCAAATAACTCCATGGTACTTCTGGGACAGATCATATGGAGATTGGTTTATTGCCATAAAGATGTCTCACAATTCTTTTCTACTAAACTCTTTTAAACTAAACAATGAATTGATTCAGAACATTTCTGTCCCCAGCAATGTAAAACTAATACAGTTATCAGTACATGTAACATAGATGTTTGTGCAAGTAGTATCAACTTTGCTATCAAGCAAAATCAAGCTTTTAATAGTGAGTGCCATACCATGTGCACTAATCAAACTGGTGGTAAAGAAGTAGGGGAACTCAGGCACAAAACAGATTATGTCGAAACACAGGATCAGTCAAAAAGAACTCAAATGTCTACACACCAATGCACAGTGTACGAGGGATAAAGAGGGTGAATTAGAAATGCAAGTAAATGAGAGCAGATACGATATTGTTGCCATTATGGAAACTTGGTGGGATGGAATATACAGCTAGAGGGATTAACATTATTTAAAAGAAACAGACCAAATAAAAGAGGAGGTGGAGTTGCACTATATATAAGAAATAACTACTGGCACAAAAAATAAAAAATGCTAAACAGAACTTTTTTGAAAATGCAAATAAACCAGAAGGTGGTTGGCATATAAATTGAAAACAGAAAAAGAGAAGAAATTGATACATAGGTTGGTAGATGAGAAAGGAACTTTATACTACCAAAATGAGGATAAAAAATAATAATTCAAGATTATTATGAAAAGCTGTATGAGCAAGAGAAAGTTTCAGAAGAGAAAATTAAAGACTATTTGGAAAAAGCAGAACTCCCTAAAGTACCAGAAATAGTGAAGGCTCTGTTAAATGAATGAATATCAATGATGGAATTGTCAGAAGAGACAAAAGAGCAATAAAACATCAGGACCAGATGGGCTGCCCGCAGAATTTTACAAATGTTTACAAGATACTCTAGGCCCATCAGTGTTGAAAGTCTGTAATGAAGTATTGATTGATGCAAAGGTAACAGATTTGTGGATGGAAGCAAATACTACTCTGATTCCAAAAGAAGGCTCCGATTTAATGCAGATAAAAAACTAAAGGCCCATATCTTTACTGAATGCTGACTATAAAATATACGCTTCAATAATGGCAGAGAGACTAAAAAAGTTTCTAAATGAATTTATACATTCAGACCAAAATGGTTCCTTGCCTAAGAGACAGATTAAAAACAATATGAGAATGATTTTAAATACATTGGAATATTATGAAGCACATCCTGGAAAACAAATGGCATTGATATTTTTAGATGCGCAGAAACATTTGACAATGTAAATTGGCAATTTATGCTGTTTCAACTAAAAATTATGGACTTTGGTGAGAGATTTATTAATATGACAAAGGTGCAATATACGGTGGTGGGTTGCTACCAGATCAGGTGAACCGGTGGTGGTGGGAAGCTCTGCCCATCCGCCTGGTGCAGAAGTGCTGTGTGCACATGAGCAAACCAGTAGCGATGCAATTTGGAACCCGCCCCTGGCAATATACCATAAATAAACAACAATGGTGATGATAAATGGAGATACGAGGTAGAATTTTAATATAAAAAAAGGCACAAGACAAAGATGTCCACAATCTCCTTTACTATTTATATTGACATTGAAAGTGTTAAATAGAAATATTAGACAAGGTACAGAAATTAAAGGTATGGAAATAAAAAGGGAACAATATAAATGCAGGTGTGTAATGATTAAAGAAGATAATTATTATAAATTGGTGCAATAAATTAACACAGATGTGGAGAAATAGAAAAATCTACAATTATCATTGGTGGGAAGAGTAGCTACTATAAAAATGAATATCTTGCCAAGATTGCTATATTTATTTATAACAATACTGTACCAATAAAACTGAAAAAAATATTTTGAAGAATTAAATAAAACAATATTAAAATATATTTGGCAAGGGAAAAAAGCAGGGGTAAGTTTGAAAATGTTGCAAGATTCTAAAAATAGAGGTGGTTTTGGGCTACCAATTGGGAATTGTAATACCAGGCTTCGATACTGACTTGGGTAAAAGAATAGATTGGCTTGAGGAATAAAATTGGGTGGGAGCTTGGCTGTGCTCTGATTGGATGGGGTTTTTTGTGCTCTGATTGGCTGGGGGTGTGTCCTGTTTGGGTGGGGGCTTGGTTGTGCTCAGATTAGTCTGAGTTGCAGGGGGATTTGAGCTGGTGAGATGCATTGCTGTTGTTTGGCTTCGTGTTCGTGGTTGTGCTACATCTTCATAGTGGGTGTCAGTCTGCTGCATGTATGGATTGGAGGGGTTTGAAATGGCTAATGTTGCAGCTGCGGTCTGGCTTCTGGTCCTTGGTTGTGCTTCATGATCAGTGTGGGTTTGGGTCTGCTTTCTGGATGGATGTGTGGTAGTGACATCCTGTGTGGACCTCGTGAGTGTGGGTCTGGTGTCATTCCTTGTGTTAGGGACTCGTTTGTCAATAAAGGCGGGTTTCCAAATGGCTGGTAGGCGGGAGGTATCATCTCGTTTGTTCATGCTGTGTGGGCGTTTTTCTATCTCGATGGCTTCTCTGATTATTCTGTTGTTAAAGTGTTCAGTTTTGGCGATAGTTCTGGTCTTTTTAAAGTCAATATCGTGTCCTGTGGCTTTAAGGTGTTGGACCAGGGAAGAAGTTGGTTCCTCTTTTTTGACTGAGTTCTTGTGTTCAGACCCCTCACATCCTGGACATGATCTATTTCAATTTTTCCCCTCAGGATGCTGCTAAACAGCATTGCATACCAAAACAATCAGACATTTCCACCATGTCATGATTCTGTTGAGCAGTTAATTCCCACAGCACTTAATTCCCACAGCACTGTCTCATTTCTCTCCTTTTCATCTTCTCTTAATCAACACTGTCAAACTATTTACTGAATCTGCACTACTATTAATCTTCTCATAGTTCCCATCACCAATCTCTTTCCGCTTATGACTGTATGACTGTAACTTGTTGCTGGCAATCCTTATGATTTATATTGATATACTGACCATCAATTGTGTTGTAAATGTTGTACCTTGATGAACGTATCTTTTCTTTTATGTACACTGAGAGCATATGCACCAAGACAAATTCCTTGTGTGTCCAATCACACTTGGCCAATAAAATTCTATTCTATTCTATTATTGATATCTTACGATTTATCAATTATTGTTTGTAATTCATGATTAATGGTTGTATTATGATTTATGATCTATGACCTATTATTGCTGTTTATATGTACACTGTGAGCATATGTACCGAAGACAAATTCCTTGTGTATCCGATCACGTTTGGCCAATAAAGAATTCCATTCCTACTCCAGTCCTGGTCCCAATCCTAGTTCCGTTCCCTATTCCAGTGATGGCGACCCTTTTCAGCACTGTGAGTACCCAAACCAGAACGTGCGTGCATGCGCAGGAGTGCCGGAGACCCAAAGACCAGCTGGCCAGCACGCATGTGTGCGCCGGCCAGCTGGTCTTCAAGTTTCCTGAATGTGCATGCACACCAGCCAGCTGGTCTTTGCGTGCATTGGAGCACCTGTTGTGACCCAGGTTCCCGGACTCGGACTCCTGGAGGAGGATGATTCACAGAGTGAGGAGGAGCTGGCAAGGCCTGCTTCCCCTGGGCCCTCTCCCTCCCTGGCACCCACCCAGGAGGAGGAGGAGGAGGGGCTGGCAAGGCCTGATTCCCTCGGGCCTTCTTCTGATTTGGCAACGCCCCAAGAACAATCTTGGCCTGATGCGAGACTGCGCAGACGTGACCGGCGCACGCAGCAGAGGAGGCGTTGTGACAAGGTCAAAGAATGATGAGTCACGGAGTGACACCCACAGGGGCTATAAAGCAGGAGGTGGAACTTCCTGGCTTTTTGTCTTGGACAAAGCAGTGAATTTGCGTGGGCAAGCTGTTTCAATGGAGGGAAGGATATATTTGTGAGTGACTCTTGCCTTATCTATAATTTCCTAGTTATCTCCAGAGACTTGGCAGCCGCATGGGTAGACGTGGCCAGAACATCTCTGTGCCAGGAGGAATCCAGCCAAATGTAAATAAACTTGAAAAGAAGGCCTTTGACTGACTTTTTGTTGGGAGTATTGGGAGAGGGAAACAGAACAGCACCAGAAACCCGAAGACCAGCTGGCTGGCGCGCGGATGCCTGTTTCTTGGGCCATTTTCAGGCCGTTTTCCAGTGCTCCAACACCCGCAAAGACCAGCTGCTGGAACAGCAGAAACCAGAAGACTAGCTGGCAATGGCGCAAGTGCCCACAGAGAGGCTCTACATGCCACCTCTGGCAAAGGTGCCATAGGTTCGCCATCACAGCTTTATTCTATTCATTTTCCTATTTAATTCCTCTCCAGCTCCACTCCATCCCAACTGGTTTCTTCCTTATAAAGTTCACAATCAGTGCAAATTTCAACAAAATGCCTGCCTAGAGCATCCCAAACAGCAAGATGGGTGATATATAAATTTAAACAATAAGTAAGTAAGTAGATAACCCTGTTCCCTAACTATCCATTCTCACGGTGGGCTATCAATAAGCCCACCCTTATTTTATAAGGTAAGTTCTGTCCAGTGTAAGCAGCCTTCAGACTACAGATGTCAAACTAGCGATGTTATGTTGTCATACTTTTTCCCCCTTCGCTAAACAGGGGGTGGGCATGGCTAGTATGTGACGCATCCGGCCTGTGGGCCATGAGTTTGATACTCCTGCTTCAGGCAAACAAATATACAGATAGTCCTCGTTTTATAACCACAATTAAGCCTAAAATTTTTGTTGCTAAGCAAGACAGTTCTTAAGCAGGGTGGATTTGATTTAAATCAAGAGCACCTGTCATTTCTGTCCTGGAGCGACTCCTTCTCTGACCTGCTGTGGACTCATCAACAATCCCAATATTGCAAAATATACAGCCTCATGCTATATAAATAAGCTCCATTTCGGGGGCTCCAGTGACGTCACCCTCCTGCTGGGTGCTCAAACAGAGCACTCCGTGTTAGAAGATTGTAAAAGTCAGTGAAACAGAAAATAAATCACTGTTCACTGAGCTTAGCATAATCTCTGGGTGAAAGAGATTATCAGAATTGTGGAAGAGTGGCAGGTCTGACAGGGGGTTTGCTCTTAAGAGCGAATTTTCCTGGATTTATGACCCCACCGAATTCCACTCCTTCCAACTTCAGCACGCCCCTGTTTTTATCAGGGAAAAGGAGAGGAATGTTGCTTCTGCTCTAGAGAACTTATTAAATTGATTGATATTCCAAGCAGACGGGAATTTCACAAGCGTTCGAACTTTGATGTAGAATCAGCACGGCAAGTACCGACTCCCTTTTTGAAATTTGAAACCTTTCTTTGTCTTTGATTAATTGACTTTTAAAATGGCGTCTAAAAGTGAAAGTAAAATTTTTTAGTACGATGAAGCAGCGTTACTTGTGGATTGTTACAAGCGGAGTTTTTTATACTGAAAGGAGGAAGGAGAGTTATTAAGTTTGAATTCCTGATTCTTTTGAAGACAGAATGGCAGCTAAACCTTTAAAGCCTTCTGGAAGAAGGGGATCTGAACCAAGTCTTGAGGAAATATTGAAAGAACAATTAAAACTTTCTGAAGATAGGCAAAAAGAGATGATGGAGAATTTTAATGCAAAAATAAGAGAAGATATTCTTATGGCAGTTCAAGGACTGAGTAAAAAAATTGAAGGATTGGAAGTGGAAATGCAACAGATCTCTCAGTCAAATAAGTATTTAGAAGATGAAATGAAAGGTGTTCAGAAAAAAGTGGATCAAAATGAAGATCAGGTTGTGATATTACAATATAAACTTATGGAAGGAGCTCTTAGAATTCGTGGTATGCTAGAAGAGCGTGAGAAGACTTAAGAAAAATTATATCAGAAGCATTGGCTGAATTTATTGAAGCGGACCCCAAGAGGTAGCTTACCAAATTGATAAAATATATAGAGTTAATTCTTGGATTGCAAGACAGAGAAAGCTTCCTCGGGACATTGTGGTTTATTTTGTGAAAAGGACTATGAGAAATCAAATTCTGCAAGTTTCATATCAGACAACTTTAAAAATTGGAGAACAGGAGTTGAAGGTGTTGAAGAGATTCCTTCAAAGATGTTAAGAGACAGGAAGGAATTTGCTTTTTACACAAGAACTTAAAAAACATCAGATTCAATTCAGATGGGAGGTGCCAGTTGGACTGACACTATTCTATCAAGGAAGGAGATATAGAATTGACACGGTTTTAAAGGCAAAGGATTTTCTTTCTACAGTTTTGAAAGTCGAAATAGAAGTGATAGAAAACTTCAAGAGACTCAAGAAGGCGTGGTGACCCAAGAGCCTTTATTGCTGCCAGTATTAGAGGAACCACAAGAGCAAAGGGTGACAAGAGGAGCCCTTAAGCGTAAAGAAGAGCAACAGTCTCAAAGTAAAAGTCAGGATCCCATTATGGAAGCTGTGGGAGGAGCTAGACGGAAGATACCGGAGGAGGAGCTTCGTTGTCTGCGGCAAAGGTTCAGGAGGCCAGTAATGGCAAATAGAATCTTGTCATGGAATGTTAATGGCTTGAATTCAGCTCAGAAAAGAAGGAAAATATTTCACTACTTGAAACAATTTAAAAATGATGTGATTTGTTTGCAAGAGACACATATAAAATTATCAGACCAAAAATATTTAATTAATTCAAAATTGGGTAACCATTTTGTTGCATCAGCTTTGGAAAAGAAGCATGGAATTGTTGTATATATCAGGAAGGATATACCAGCTAAGCTAATTGAGGCAGATATTCAAGGAAGATTTATTGCTATTGAACTGGTGATAGATGCAAAAAGACTTTGTTGATAGGTATTTATGCACCTAATCAGCAACAAGAAAAGTTTTACAAAATGTTACATGAGAGGTTGACCCTCTGGGATTATAGTTCGTTTATTTTATTAGGAGACTGGAATGGAGTAATTGATACAAGAAGGATAAGAGAACTCCTCCAAGAAGATACCTATACATGCAAAATTACCAAAATCCTTTTTGAAATGATGGAAGACTTTGAGTTTAGAGATATATGGAGGTTACGGAATCCAGATGAGAGAGATTTTACTTTTTTTCTGATAGGCATCAATCTTTTCACGCATTGATTTTATTTTAATTTCTAATGACTTGCTTTCTAGGGTGAAGAAAATGAAGATATTTCGAGGTGTTTAACTGACCATAGCCCAGTATGGATGGAATTATTACAAGGGAAAAAGGTGGTAGAACATGGAGGTTGAATGAAAATCTGTTTAGATATGAGGATAATGTAACTTATTGTAAGAAACAGTTAAAAGAATTTTTGATTTTAATATGTACAAAGGGACACCTATAGGAACTGTGTGGGAGGCGAGCAAAGCGTTTATTAGAGGATATTGATTTTATTTGGACAATAGGCAAATAATAAACAAAAGAAGAAATTCAAAGGAAGCAACAGTTATTAATTCAAAACCCACAAGATCATAAACTTAAAGAGGCTATAAAAATATTACAGAGTCAATTTAATATGTTAATGGCAGACCAGGTGGCAACGAATATACAATATGCTAAACATAATACTTTTTGTAATGCAAATAAACCTGGGAGATGGTTGGCATATAATTTAAGGAAGAAACAGAAAGCACGTGTCATACAAAAATAGAATATAAAGGTAAAGAGATATATCAACAGGATAAAATTAAAAGGCATTCTCAGAATTTTATACTGCACTATATGCAAAAGACAGATTATTGGATAGGGACATTTATGATTATTTGAAAGATTATAAGGTGAATATTCTAACATTAGAACAGAGGGAGGAGCTGAATCGGCCGATAGCTACTGGAGAAATAGTGGAGGCAATTAAACAATTAAAAATGGGGAAAACCCCTGGTACAGATGGTCTTACAGCATCTTATTATAAAAAAACACAGGATGAAATATTAGGCCCACTTAAAGAATTATTTAATCAGATACAATTAGGAGTGGAATACCCCGTCATGGAAAACATCTTTTATTTCACTGATACCAAAGAGGAGCAAGACTGCTCTAAACCTGGTAACTATAGGCCGATTTCACTTTTAAATAATGATTATAAGATTTTGTAAAAATAATCTGACAGTGTTGAGGAATTATTTGTTTAGCAGAGTGATGGCCTTCGGAAAAACTGTTCTTGTGTCTAGTTGTTCTGGTGTGCAGTGCTCTATAGCTGCTTTGAGGGTAGGAGTTGAAACAGTTTATGTCCAGGATGCGAGGGATCTGCAAATATTTTCACGGCTCTCTTCTTGATTCGTGCAGTATACAGGTCCTCAATGGAAGGCAGGTTGGTAGCAATTATTTTTTCTGCAGTTCTAATTATCCTCTGAAGTCTGTGTTTTTCTTGTTGGGTTGCAGAACCGAACCAGACAGTTATAGAGGTGCAAATGACAGACTCAATAATTCCTCTGTAGAACTGGATCAGCAGCTCCTTGGGCAGTTTGAGCTTACTGAGTTGGCGCAGAAAGAACATTCTTTGTTGTCCTTTTTTAATGATGTTTTTGATGTTAGCTGTCCATTTGAGATCTTGCGATATGATAGAACCCAGAAATTTGAAGGTTTCTACTGTTGATACTGTGTTGTCAAGTATTGTGAGAGGTGGAAGTATGGAAGGGTTTTTCCTAAAATCTACCACCATTTCTACGGTTTTGAGTGTGTTCAGTTCCAGATTGTTTTGGTTGCACCACAAGGCTAGTCGTTCGACCTCTCGTCTATATGCGGATTCGTCATTGTCTCGAATGAGACCAATCACTGTTGTGTCATCTGCGAACTTCAGTAGCTTAACAAATGGATCATTGGAGATGCAGTCATTGGTATACAGAGAGAAGAGAAGTGGGGAGAGCACACAGCCTTGGGGGGCCCCTGTGCTAATTGTACAGGTATTTGATGTGATCTTGCTTAGCTTCACCTGCTGCTTCCTGTTTGTTTACAGAAGTCTATGTAGATTGCATCTATTGCTTTGTCCTGATCAAGATTTGTAGTCCATATGTTTTTGCAGTGAAGAAGTTGTAAATTACATGATAATTTTTTTCTGAAACCAGATTGTTTATTAGCGAGTAGGTTGTTTGTTTCTAGGTGGAGGGTAATGGATTGGTTGATGATAGATTCCATTACTTTGCAGGTGACGCAGCATAGAGAGATCGGTCTGTAATTTTCAACTAGGCTGGGGTCTCCTTTTTTGAAGACAGGGATGACCGTGGCTAGTGACCAAAGTTTGGGAAGGGAACTGCTTGTGAAAGCTTTTTCAAAGATTATGCTTAGGGGTTCTGCTTTATTAGTGGAAAGCTTTTTTAAGAAGTATGCACATAGTCCATCAGGTCCAATAGATAGGGATGGTTTTACTTTGCAAAGAGCTTTTTCAACATTATCTTCTATGAAATCTATATGTGTTAGGTCGTTGTACTCATTGTTGGTACAATTGGGGAATGTCGGGTATAAGCCATTACTGTTAACAAAGACTGAGCCAAAGAATGTGTTAAAGAATGTGTTAAATTTTTCCTTGTCACAGCAGCTTTTCTGCTGTGACAGAGGACAGAGTGCGCACTACATTGTTCTATTATCCATCACTCACTTAGAAAAGGCAAAGAGAAGGGCATGGATTCTTTCTGCCCTTCTTTTTTGAAAATGCAAATCTATTGGGTAGAAAGTCCATCTATTGTCAGGCCTGGAAACCATATTAGACTTTAGGGTTCCAGACGCTGCCACATTTTTCTACTGAGGGGAGGAAGGGGGGCTGAGGGGTATGGTAACATTCTTCAAGCGGTCAAGGTCGGATGATGTTCACATCTGCAGGAAGAGTGGCAAGAAGATATTCGAATGAACTGGGAGAACGTGAGACCATGTGACCATCAAAGGGGTCAGGGGGGTGGGACTCTTGGGGTTTGTATAACTGGGAAAAGAATCCGGAAATTCAGTTTTGGAATTTCACTCATCGTGTGCCAGTTTCCTCATGCTAGTAAAGAACTCTGGAAAACAATGGCTTCTGAGTTTTTTTTTATGCAGAAGAGGTTTTTCTGGAACCTTGACAGTATTCCAAAACTCCTAACTTTCTTTTGCTAATGGTACCCTCTCCTCCGCTCAGAGGGGGCCCGTTAGGGGGGTGCTGGGCCCCAGCCTCCGCAACCTCCACAGCGGTGCAAAGACCCCAGTGAAGATGGAAGAGCAGCCAGCTGAAAGCATGGATGCAGCACAGAAACTTGGATCTAACAATTTAGTTGAAATCACCTACTTCCCATCGGAAGATATGACTCAAAAACCTGAAGTGGTAGACCCTGCTTGTCAGCTTGGAGAACGGCCCAAAGACTCCGATTCATGGGTAAGCTGTCGTTCGGGAGAAAATATTTCCCCGGGACGGAATGGAGAGCCCCCTCCCTCTTCTCAACCTCACTGGAGGACAGTAAAACCCGGAGAATCGAGAGAGTCACTGGATTGGGACCTGAGAAACCCCCTGAAATCCCAGTCCCTATTAGACCTCCCTGAAACTTTTGAGTGTTTGGAAGTGAGGCCTCGTATAAGCTCAGCTCACCTACCTCGAGAGCCTTTAGCTCAGCCTAAATTCACCTTCCCTCCCACCAGAGAGGGAGAAATTACTGAAGCTCAAAGCCATTCCGATGAACGCAGGAGGACCTCCCTTCCCTCCTTCAGACGGCAGGGAGTTCAGGCAGCACCAGGGACTTGGGGGGAATCGCAACTCCCCCCTCCAATTGACTTTTCCCGCCAACAGAGGCCTACGCTGCCTCCAGTTGCTTCTATTCCTCCTGGCTGGGTATTTTATCCTGGACAAGGGTGGATCCAGTACCAATGGCAACCAGCCAGTTCAGCACCTTTCTTTCCTGGGGGCCCCAGGCCGAGCTTTGCCTCGCAAGCTGAAGCATTTCAAGGACTTCCTTCTCAGCAGCCAGGGGGAATTCCACCCCCCTTCACAACTCAGCAACCAGCCACAACAGCAACGGCCCAAGCAGGCCAGTTAAACCCACCTGCACCCCATCACCCAGCCCCTCCCCCTTTCAAACCAACCTTTGATGGGAATCCACACCACCTGGCTTACTTTCTCAGCAGAATTGAGGCTTACGTTGAACAATATAGACATCAATACCCATCAGAAAGAAGCCTAATCAACACCATCTCGGATGGTATGAACGTGGGGCTAGCCTCAGAATGGATAGCTCAACTACACAATGAACGTGCACCAGAACTAAACGATGTTCACGCATTCATGGCACTGCTTCGCAACCGGTTTCAAGATGATGACCTAATTGCAGAATGTGAAACCACTTTAAAAACAATGAAGCAAGGTAACAAGCCCCTAAAACAATTTGTATGGGATTTCAGAAGGGTTGCTGGCAATCTTAGACATTGGCCAGAACGCATCGTCCTCCACTACTTCAAAGACGCGATTGATCAAAACATCAGAAAAGCCTGCTCCACCAGAGGAATCCCAGAACAACTAAATGACTGGTACAACGTGTCCATCACTCTGGACAGAGAATTCAACCCCCTCCAAAGCCAATCACCAACTACAACTCCACAACGACCACCTACAAGACCCTCCCTCTTAAGACCAACCACACCCTCCACCTTTCAGCCTTCAACAATAATCAAATGCTACCGTTGTGGAAAACTAGGACATCGGGCGTCAGTTTGCCTAGCCCCAACACCCCTCGCACAGTATCGCCCACCAACTGCTACCCAACCACGCAGACCCCCTCGAAGGAATCCGAATACCAGTCGCTTTGCGAGACAAGCCATAAACCTCCCTACTGACCTTCCGTCATCTAATTCACCTCCTGATGACTCAAACCAAGCAGAAAATGACCCAATGGTGAGTGCACCCATTCCTCCATTTGCTATCAAAGTAAACTTAGTAATTCCAGGGGGAGGGGCCAAAAAAGATTTAGAGGCTATTGTGGACACAGGATGCACCAGATGCCTAATTTCAACCTCTACGGTTGCCCAACTCTGTATAAAAACATTTACCTTAAAACACCCAATTAAATTCCACCAAGTAGATGGAACCTTGATTGGTGGCGTTCCTGCGACCCAAGTCACACAACTGGTTCGCTTAGAAATTGGAGCCTATCATGAACTTATAAGATTCATAGTAATTCCCAAGATGTCAGAATCCATCATCCTGGGTTTAGCTTGGTTGGACAAATGGGAACCCACAATCAAATGGGAGGATGGATTCAGGAAAATTATATGGACTTTCAGACCCTTAGACCCAATTCCCCCTATCGAAAAAAAAACCCTTATCCAAAATGACCACCAGAGGGAACCAACAACCACCATATCCAATCCATCTCCTAATGAACCACGCATCCCTAAAGCATACATGGATTTATCAGAAGTTTTTAGCAAGGATGAATGTAACCTCTTACCCCCCCACCGACAAACTGATTGCGCAATTGAATTGCACCCGGGGGCAAAATTACCAAAACCCAAAATGTATTCAATGACACCAGCCGAAATGTCTGAACTAAGAAAATACATTGACACTAACCTAGCCAGAGGGTTCATTGAACCAGCAAAATCACCTGTAGCTGCGCCTGTGCTATTTAAACAAAAGAAAGATGGTTCGCTTAGATTGTGTATTGACTTCAAAAATATCAATGCAATTTGCATACAAAACACATACCCTTATGCACGATTTGTTGAACCACTTATCAAAAGGCAAAATTTTCACCAGATTGGATTTAAGGGAAGCCTATTACCGGGTCCGCATCAAGGAATGGATGAATGGAAAACGGCTTTCAACTGCCCCTTGGGCAGTTTCCAATACCGTGTCATGCCTTTTGGCCTCCAAGGAGCTCCAGCTGTTTTTATGCAACTAATTAATGAAACCCTGCACCCCCACCTCTACAATGGAGTTCTTGTCTACTTAGACTATATTCTTATCTACACAAACAATATTGAAGAACACATCAAATTGGTCAGACAAGTCCTTAAAAAGCTCCTAGCGGCCAAACTATATGTCAAACTTTCCAAATGCGAATTCCATAAGGAATCCCTAGACTACCTAGGTTACTGGATATCAAACAAAGGTATCGAAATGGACCCAGGAAAAGTAAAAGCAGTGTTGGATTGGCAACCGCCACGCACACGTAAGCAACTTCAAAGTTTCTTGGGATTCGCGAATTTTTACCGCAAATTCATTCCTTCTTTCGCAGAAGTAGCTCTACCATTAACAGAATTGCTAAAAACTGGGCCATTACCCGCCAAACCCAAACCTACCCAACCCCTACCTTGGACAATGGACTGCCAACGTTCCTTTGAACACCTTAAATGCCTATTCTCCATGGAACCAATTCTTCAACACCCGGATCCAAATAAACCTTTTGTGGTCCAAGCTGATGCAAGTGATGTAGCAATAGCCGCTGTCTTATTACAACGGAATACCGACAACAATCTAATGCCCTGCGCGTACGTGTCTAAAAAACTGACGGACACTGAACGCAGATGGGCAGTTTGGGAAAAGGAAGCTTTTGCAGTACGCTGGGCACTCCTCTCCTGGAGACACTTCCTTGAAGGGGGAAAAGAACCATTCGAGGTGTGGACCGACCACAAAAACCTCGAATACTTAAAAACCCCTCGAAAGCTTTCTCCCAAACAAGTTCGATGGGCTCAGTTTTTCAAACGGTTCCATTTCACCCTCAAATACATCCCCGGCGACCAAAATCTACTGGCTGACGCCCTATCTAGGAAACCACAATTTGACAGCCAACGCGAAGAGGTAATACATGCGATGATTCCCGATAGCGAACCGGCCAGCCAAGCAATTACTCGACCGCGATCACGCCATAGTAGTAACATCCCACCAAATAAACTACTAGTGGAATTAAAATCAGCACTCACTGACGATGCTTGGTTTAAAGAAAACTTGCCACACCTCACCTTAAGGAATGGCATACCCTGGAAAGGAACCAAGATTTATGTACCCGTCGTTATGCGGCTGCCTATACTACAGAGAAGCCACGACTCTCGCCTAGGAGGTCACTTTGGATTTTTAAAGACTCTCCACTTGGCTAGAAGACAATTCTGGTGGCCAAAAATGAAATCAGATGTCGAAGACTATGTCCAGAGCTGTGCTACCTGCGCCACCATGAAGTCCAGACCAGGGAAACCCCCTGGACTCCTACAACCCGTAGCCGAACCCACCAGACCCTGGGAAGAGATTGCCATGGATTTTATTGTTGAACTCCCACCTAGTGGAGGAAATACAGTGATATGGACCGTAATAGACTTGTTCTCTAAACAGGCCCACTTCACTGCGTGCAGTGGATTGCCATCGGCGAGAAAATTAGCAAAGCTCTTCGTCAAACACATCTACAGACTGCATGGAGTTTCTAAAAGGATAATATCCGACAGGAGTGTTCAATTCACAGCCAAGTTCTGGAGGGAGTTCCTACGGTCCATTGGGTCGTCTCAAGGACTTAGTTCTGGGTTCCATCCGCAGACCAATGGAGCGGCTGAAAAATTAAACTCGATGGTAGAACAATACATACGGTGTTATGTAAATTACCAACAAGAAAACTGGTCAGATTTGTTACCATTTGCAGAAGTCGCATATAATTTATTTATTTATTTATTTATTGTTTATATTTATATACTGCCCTATCTCCCAAAGGACTCAGGGCGGTTTACAGGCATTTAAAAGCAATAAATACAATCTAAAAACAATTAAAAAACTTATTCAAAAGCCTAATAATTAAAAATATAAAAAATTAAAACCCAAGTTAAAACCCACAAACTAAAATCTAACTCAGTCCTGTAATAATGCTGTACACAGCAGCACGGGGTTAACCCCTTTTCAAGTAACCACCGGCATGGACTTCGTTCCAATGCCTGAACTCCCTGTGCCACCCCCCACTTCCGTTTCCCTAACGGACTGGATGAATTTGTTGAAAAAAGGTTGGGAGAATACAAAAAAGGCCTTAACTGTGACAGCTCGGAATTACAAAGCCCAAGCTGACAAACACCGTTCCCTTCAACCCCCTTTTCGCATTGGAGATAAAGTCTTTTTGTCTACTAAGTATCTGAGGTTGAGAATACCCAGCAGAAAATTCGGTCCAAAATTTTTGGGTCCTTTCCCCATTGAAAAAATTATTAATCCCGTTACCGTCCAACTCAAGCTCCCTCGAATGTTGGGGAAAATACACCCGGTATTCCATACCAGCTTATTAAAACCTGCTAGACAGTCTGGTCTGAGACCTCAACCTGCCGCTCCCCCCCCCCTTGATAATCCAAGGTGAAACCCACTATGAAATCAAGAAAATCCTTGACTTTAGACTATATAGAGGTCAATTACAATATTTAGTCCACTGGAAGGGATATCCATTATCTGAATCTACTTGGGTCAAAAGTTGGAAAGTAAATGCGGACAATTTGATTAAACAATTTCATGACACTTTCCCTGACAAACCTAAAAAACCTCTTGGAGAGGGGAGGGGGGGTAGGAGGAAAGTGTGGACCACTGACACTCTTCTTTATCGACTCTTTGTTTTCTTTCCTAGGATATAGCTTCTTTTCCAAGGGGGGATGCCTGTCAGGCCTGGAAATCATATTAGACTTTAGGGTTCCAGATGCTGCCACATTTTTCCCCTGAGGGGAGGAAGGGGGGCTGAGGGGTATGGTAACATTCTTCAAGCGGTCAAGGTCGGATGATGTTCACATCTGCAGGAAGAGTGGCAAGAAGATATTCGAATGAACTGGGAGAACGTGGGACCATGTGACCATCAAAGGGGTCAGGGGGGTGGGACTCTTGGGGTTTGTATAACTGGGAAAAGAATCCGGAAATTCAGTTTTGGAATTTCACTCATCGTGTGCCAGTTTCCTCATGCTAGTAAAGAACTCTGGAAAACAATGGCTTCTGAGTTTTTTTTTATGCAGAAGAGGTTTTTCTGGAACCTTGACATCTATCGTATCTTGCCTAGCTACTATAAGTTGTAGACTCTGCAGCCCGGAACATGTTTCTTTTGCTAAAGCCAGTCCTTCAAAGAATCCAAAGCAGTTTACTCCCAAGTTAAGTTTTTCTCTGATAACTAAAATACCCAGCACTCAACATAGAATTAAATCCATCTGGGTTTTTTTGAGTTTTTTTTTGAATTTTTTTTGAATTTTTAAGACATACAAACATAAAAACATCTTTCATTCAAATTTTAATACAATGTGTCGATACGTGGATTACATTTTTTGTGCAAAAACAATTATCTGTCATTAGCTTATTTAATCATCCATTTTATCATCTAACTATAATCGAATAATTTATTCAATTAATTTCTGGAACAGTATTTCTTATCATCCTATTTTATTCGTCATTTCAAAAGAATTATATTATTCATTCGTATAAATTCATTATCATCAATAATTTTTACCTTAAACCCTAAAGTCGTCTTTGTCATAATTTCTTTTTCAACCATTGGTAAAATAAATCCCATACTTTATAAAATTGCTTATCTTCCTGTTCCCTAATTTCAAAGATCAATTTACTCATTTCTGCGCAATCCATTATTTTCCCAATAATTTCATCTTGCAATGGCAATTTCTCATTTTTCCAGTTCCTTGCAAATACAATTCTAGCTGCTGTTATTATATTCACGATCAAATATCTCAGTTCTCTAGTATAGGTTTCAGGTATAATTCCCAATAGAAAATGTTCTGGTTTAAAGTCTATATGTTTCTTTATCATTTTCTCCAACCAGGTATGTATTTTAGTCCAATATCTTTTAGCTTCAATGCAAGTCCACCACATATTTATTTATTTTTATTTAATTTTTTTTAAAATTTGAATTTATATCCCGCCCTTCTCCGAAGACTCAGGGCGGCTTACATTGTGTACATATGGTAGTAGGATCCAGGAATCTGTTGACATTTCCAACATTTTTCAGATTTATTTTTGAACATTCTAGCTATCCTTGCTGGGGTAAGTGCCACCTGTAAAACATCTTATACAAATACTCTTTATATGCAGTAGACATTGTCATCCTATAATTTTGTGTCCACAGTTTCTGCAATACCATGTCCAAAGTTTTTCCCCCAAGCTATCATAGTCTCTTTTACTTGTTGTTCTTCTAATTTTATCTCTAATAAATAGCTATACAGCTTTCTTATTAGATTGTCATCCGTACCTGTTAAAATTTTATGTAGGTTAGTCAAATTATTATAGAAACCTTCTATTTTTACATCTTTATCATATCTAGAGCATATTTGCAAATATGTAAACCAATTCAATTTTATACCTAGTGTTTCTATATCCTGAATTGTTTTTAGTTCACCCTTTTCATTCAACAGTTGTATCTAACAATTTGTTTCTTTTTAAATATTAACGAATATGAAAATGCCTCAATCGTTGATACCCAAAGTGGAATTTTTAAATAATAATCTTTCTTAATTCTTTCTCAATTTAATAATAAATCCTCTCTTATAAAGTGTCTTCTGAAGTACCCTTGTAGTTTCACTTCTCCATACCATAAGAATGCATGCCACCCCAATAGTAAATCGTGACCTTCCAATGTAAGAATTCTAGAATTTCCTAAATTTCTCCATTCTTTTATCCACATTAAACTTGCAGCTTGCTAATATAACTCCCAGTTTGGCAGACCAAAACCATCTCTTAATCTTACATCTTGCAACAATTTTAATTTTATCCTTGCTTTCCTACCCTGCCAGATATATTTCAATATTATCTTATTCAGTTCATCAAAATAACCTTTACCCAACTTAATTGGAATAGTCTGAAACAAATATAAAATTCTAGGCAATATATTCATCTTAATTGTTGAGATTCTTTCAATCAATGATAATTGCAAGTTCTCCCATCTTGCCAGATCATATGTAATTTGTTGTTTTAATTTGTTATAATTATTCTCTTTCAGTGTACTGCATCTTGCTGTAAAATATATTCCAAGGTATTTAACCTTGTTTGTGATCTGCATCTCCGAGTGTTCTGCCAACTCCATTTTTTGTTTATTTAACATATTTTTTGTTAAAATCTTTGTTTTTTCTTTTATTTATTTATTTATTTATTTATTTATTTATTATTCAAATTTTTATACCGCCCTTCTCCGAGGACTCAAGGCAGTGTACATCACAAATAAATTCCCCTGCTAAGCGGCCAAGCCATCACACTCTCAACAACCTTCGCCACAAAGCAAAGATTGGAGACCGGATGGTAATTAGCCAAAACAGCCGAGTCCAGGGAAGGCTTCTTAAGGAGGGGCGTCACAACCGCCTCTTTCAAGGTGGCTGGGAAGACTCCCTCCACCAAAGAAGCACTTATAATACCCTGGAGCCAGCCTCGTGTAACCTCCTGAGTGGCCAGCACCAGCCAGGAGGGACACGGGTCCAATAAACATGTGGTGGCATTCAACCTCCCCAGTATCCTGTCCATGTCTTCGGGAGTCACAGAGTCAAATTCTGCCCAAATAACATTCTCAAGACCTGCCTCCGTTGTCCCGCCTGAATCCACCCAATCTGCGTCCAGCCCGTCTCGAATCTGAGCGATTTTATTGTGCAGATACCTTCCAAATTCCTCAGCACGACCCTGCAAGGGGTCCTCCTGTGCCCCCTGAAAAAGAAGGGATGGGTCACCCCAAACAAGGCGGCTGGGCGGTTATCTGCCGATGCGATAAGAGCGGAAAAGTATTCCTGCTTTGCCATCCCTATCGCCACTAGATAGGCCTGAATATGTGACCGAACTAGTGTTCGGTCAGATTCGGAACGGCTGGCTCTCCAGGCGCTCTCTAGGCGTCTTTTCCGGTGCTTCATCTCTCTCAGCTCCTCAGAGAACCAAGGAGCCGGTTGAGAGCAGCACCAGGTCAGAGGCCGCAGAGGCACAACATGGTCCAAAGCCCCCACCGCCGCCCTATCCCAGGCGGCAACAAGTTCTTCGGCCGAGCCGTGGGCTAGATCCTCGGGAATCAGCCCAAGCTCCATCAGGAACCTAATGGGGTCCATCAGGCGCCTGGGACGGAACCATCGAACTGGCTCCATCTCCCTGTGGTGTGGGTTAGCGGTTCGAAATTCCAGGCGAAGAAGCGAATGATCCGTCCATGGCAGGGGGGTGATGACTAAGTCCCCCACTTCCTGATCATTCAGCCACTGTCTCGAGACAAAAATCAGGTCCAGCGTGTGTCCCCCAATGTGTGTGGGACCATTCACTAACTGGGTCAGGTCCAAGGCTGCCATGGAGGCCATGAACTCCCGAGCTGTCAACGATGTTTCGCCTACCGACGGCAGGTTGAAATCCCCCATGACCATAAGCCTGGGGGTATCAACCGCCGTCTCGGCTATAACAACGAGCAGCTCAGACAGGGCTGCCGTCATGTGGCAGGGAGCCAGGTATGTGATCAGCAAGCCCACCTATAACCCCTGGCCCCACCATACAAAGAGAGACTCACATCCGGCTGTCTGCGGGACAGTGACCTCCCTCGGCTCCAAACTCTCGTTAATAATAACCGCCACCCCCCCACCCCTGCCCTGAACCCTTGGCTGATGAAATGCTCGGAAACCTGGTGGGCACATTTCAACGAGGGGAACCCCGCCTTCCATGCCCAACCAGGTCTCCGTAATGCCCATTAGGTCCGCACCCCCCTCTTGTATCAGATCACGGACCTGGCGTTGCATAGCATCAGCCGAAGGTCAGGGCCCCGGGAAATCCCGCCACTCGGGGAACAGAGTGCGCAATCGCTTGCAAACAGCGAGGGCGCGCTCCCCGAACATGATGTGGTCCCCCCCTTCCGCCATATCTGCTCCTCCCACAGACCGTGCCGATCGAATGGCCCCCCTGGACATGGGCACCAGCCTCCTCCTTTTATTTATTTTCAGTCCAGCCACTTTAAGTATTCTCCTATCTTATCTATCAGTCTAGTTATAGATTCTAATGGATCTTCCATAATAAAGACTAAGTCATCTGCAAAGCTTGTAGTTTATATTTTTCTTTTTGAATTTTCATACCCTTTATTTCTTTGTCCTTTCTTATATTTCTATTTAGAACTTTCAGTGTTAAAATGAACAATAAAGGTGACAGCGGACAACCTTGTTTTGTGCCTTTTTAAATTTGAATCGAATCTGTCAATTCCCCATTAATCATTATTTTAGCTGATTGTTTCGGGTATATGGCTTCTATAGCCTTGATAAACTTACCACCAAAGCCCATCTGCTCCAATTGCAAGAGCATAAAACGCCAGTTCACGTTGTCAAATGCTTTCTGTGCATCAAGAAAAATCAAGGCCATCTGTTTTTCCGGATGGACCTCATAGTATTCTAATGTATCTAATACTATCCTCATATTGTCTTTAATGTGTCTCTTGGACAGAAAGGCATTTTGTTCATGTTTTATACATGAAAGAATGTATAAAGTTATTTAAGTATCTTTTAAGTCTTTCTGCCAATATTAAAGCGAAGATTTTATAATCTGAGTTTAGCAAAGATATAGGTCTATAATTCTTAATTTGCTGGAAGTCCGTCTCTTCTTTCGGAATAAGTGTTATATAAGCCTCAGTCATGTCTCCAATAATTTCTTCTTTAACATTACTTCATTCATGACTTCTAGTAATGGGAGCCCCAATGATTCCTGAAATGTCTTATAGTGCTCTGCTGGCAGTCCATCAGGACCCGGTGCTTTCCCCTTTTTTTATTTTTTAAGTGCCTCTGTCAATTCCATCATTGTTATATTCCCTTCCAGCATCATTTGAGTTTCTTTGGAAATCTGTGGTAGATTCATTTTCTGTAGGTATTGTTTTACTTTTTCTTCTTCTATATTTTCTTGTTGATATAGCTTTGTATAGAATTCTTGTACAGTTTTTTTCTTCTCATCATTTCCGTATCTGAATTGGCCTTGATCATCTACTAGTCGTGTAATTTTCCGGGATTCTCTCTCCTTTTTCAGTTTATAGGCTAACCACCTACCCGGCCTGTTGGCATTTTCAAAGTAATTCTGCTTCGCATTTCTATTTTTTTGTGCAAGTTCTTCTTTTTCAATTAAAGTCATTTTATGTTTAATTAAGTCCATTTTCATTTTAATATCTTTTTTATCTAATTTTTTTTGTGAATCTTCCTCTAATTTCTTATAGTTGACTTCTAATGTTTTGTAAGTTTGTCTTTTTATTGCATTTCTTTTCCTAATATAGTTTATAATTAAGCCTCTTGCATAAGCCTTCATTGCATCCCATCGGTTCTGTAGTGTTGTATCCTCTTTTTTATTTTCCTTAAAAAAATAGGCCAACTATTATTATTATTATTATTATTATTATTATTATTATTATTATTATTATTATTATTATTATTATATAGTTTTTGTATAATTTTATATAATATAATATAAATATAATATATAATATAATATATTATATAAAATTATATAATTTTATATTATATAATATAATAATATTATATTATATTAATATATTATATATAATAATATTATTATTATTCATTATTACACTATAAGGGGCGCGCATAAGAGCACAATAGTGCCTACCGTTCCTGTCCTATTGTTCTCTTCATTATAATATTATATGCATACTTTTACTTATACTTTTACTTATATATACTTTTTTTCTCATGGTGAATTATTGTTTATGTTGATGATTGTATATACTGTTGTGACAAAATAAAAATTAAAAAAAAAAAGATTATGGTCCGACCAAGTGTTAATTTCTATATCAACTTCTTGAATATTAAGAGCCAATTCCATTGTCATCCATATCATATCTATCCCGGATAATGATAAATGTCTATCTGAATAAAAAGTATATTGTCTGTTTGTTAAGCTTCTTTCTCTCCAAACATCTTTTAAGTTTATTTCCTCCACCATCTTAAAAAAGGATTTTGGAAGAGTTTTCCTACTTTTTTCCTTGTCTTTTGTGTTCTATAATCAACATTTCCATCAACTACCCCATTTAGGTCTCCCAACATGCAAATATTTTCATATTCCAATTCTATAATTTTCATATGGAGTTTTCTGTAGAAGTTTTCTTGATTATCATTTGGGGCATATACTACTACTGTAAGTATTTTCATATTGTTTTCTATTATTTCTACCATCAGAATTCTACCATTTTCATCAGTATATATTTTCTTCGCCTCAATCCTATCTTTTATGTACAAAGCTATTCCCCTTTTCTTGCATTGTGGCAGTGAGGTAAATACTTTCCCCAATTTCAAATATGTCAATAAATGTTCATGTTGTCTTTTAATGTGAACTTCTTGTAAACAAATTATATCTAGCTTCAGTTTCTCTAATTTGTGAAATATTTTATTTCTTTTGGTTGCCGAATTAAGACCATTTATGTTTACTGTTAACCATTTTCTCTCTTCTATATTACACTTTGTAATTAGGATTTATCGCTCTAGTTGATCTTGGTTCACGTTGAGGTCTAGCTTCCGGCTTACCTCCCACTGCTCCTTGTTCTTTTGCAAGCAGCGCCAACAGTTCTGTCTCCTGTAGTTCAATCAGAGAGACTTCTCTATGTATCCATTTCTGTCTTCTTAAGGTGTTCTGCATGGAATTCTCTGGCTTTATCTAATGAATCAATTGTATATTTTTGCTGTTCCCAAGTAAACATCAGTCCTTCTGGAGCCAGCCATCTATAATTCACCTCTTTCTGTAATAAAATTTTGATCAAGAAAGAATATTCTTTTCGCATCTCTCTCACTCTCCTTGGGATTTGTTTCAGAACAACAATTTCATTGCCTTTATATTTCAGTGGCTTGTCTCTCACCACCTTTAGTATTTGCGCTTTAATAGACTTTTTGGTGAATCTGATATGGACCTCTCTTGGAAGATTGTGCCTTATCTCATATCTTGTGTAAACTCTAAAAAAATCTCGTCAGTATTATCCATCATCTTCTCCTTGTCAATTTCCAAAGCCTCAGACAGGATTTCTATCATTTTCTCTGCCAGATTTTCTCCCTTCTCTTCTTCAATATTTTGGAATCTAAGATAAAATTCTTCTCTATCCATCTCCCATCCTAAGGCTCCATTCCTGTCTCTTTCGACCTCTCCCAATCTACTGTCGATATCTCTGACATTTTTGTCTCTTTGTTCCTCTCTTTCCTCAATCCCCTGAAGTTTATCTTCATATTTTTTCATCATTTGGTGTATGTTCTCAATCTGTTTTTCATCTGTTTTCTCTGTTCTCTGCTCAATTGTTTGTGTTCTTTACTCAATTTTTTCTATTTTTTGTTCAATTTTCTCTGATTTCAATTCAATATTTCCCACGTCTGTCTGCAACTTTTGTATTTCCTGCCAAATTGTCTGAAGTGAGATTTCTTTCTCCTGTTGAAGCATTGTTTGTATCGAATGTTGACTACCAGATGGTGAAGAAGCAGGTCCATATGTCATGGCTTTCCTGCTCATTGTGATATAAAAAATATCCAAGATAGAGCCAAAAAGGAAAAAAAAAACCGAGACCAAAGAAAGGAAAAATAGGGAGGGAGGTGGAATGAGGAAGAGAGAAAAAGGGGAAAAAATACAAAAATTCCAATAAGGGTTCTTCAGACACTTGTACATCCTAATCCACTAATCTTCCCCTATCACAAAAAGGGAGAAGAAAAAAACTAAATAACAAGCCAATAATAATAATAATAATAATAATAGAAAAGTAAATGAAAATAAAGCAAAAAATGAAAAAGCAAAAAACTATCAATAAAAGAAAAATGAAGAAGAAAAAATTGCTAATAAAAAGTAAAACCCAAGGGAAGGGAGTAGAGAAAAAACAAAACAAAACCAAAATCTCTCTTTTAACAATTCACCAGTGTTTATCAAACAGGTCTCTTCGTGAGCCACTGTTCCTTAGAGATGAGTCCTCTTTCCCCCCCCCCCCCCAGGCTCTTACCACTGATAGTATCCGGTGGAGCACCTGTATAAACAGTGTTTCCCAATTTCTTTGAAGCTCTCACCCACTATCTAAATGTAACAGGGTATCAAGCCCTCCAAGGGTTACAAAGTTACAAAATACAGAGAGATAGTGAGAAAGTAAGATACAAAATAATAATAATAATAATTTTTCAGGCCAGTAGATGGCAATATTAGTTCATTTTTCATTGTTCCCTTCCCTTAAAAATTTATTACTTGCATAATAAGGCAAGGAAAAGAATGAAAACAATAAAAACAAAAAATAGCAATTGATCCAAGAAGAGCCTTAAATATCATTAATCCTTAAAGAGTACAAATTACAGTTCTAACAGACTTCAGTCCAGTTCCGATATTTTCTCCAATATGGGCATTCTCTCCAGCACAATTAAAAAAATAAATGGCAGAATAATAAACTTTCCTTCAAAGTCTTAATTTCACCGCTCACTTTCTTTTCCCTCTATTCCATTTCCTTCTTTAATTTCCAGGGTGTACCACAAAAAAGTTTTAATAAAAAGAATTCTCACCGCACCGGCACATTTACTTCCGTCTTTCTGTCAGGGAGCTGTCCCAACTTCAGCAGCTTGGGGCTGGATCTTCTTCGCCAGAAAAAGCAGCTTTTCCTGGGTCCACCGGGGAGTTTGCGATATCCCCGGAGTCCACAGGAGGTGCCCCAAACTATCACTGTCCCAACTGGACAGTGAGGTCCGGTTGGACCGTTTGGATAAAGAGAATATCAACGGTTATCCTGTAGCGACCAGGAAACTGGATGTGTTGCAGCGACGTCAGCTCTGCCTTCCCCTAAATGCATCTGTTTTAATAGTTACTTATTGCTTTTGTTGTGATGCCCCCATTTCAGAGCAAAAGAAGTCTGGGTGTTTCCAGTCCCTCCCTTTTTTTGGCACATAGTCTGGAAGATTGGAATATCTGGATTTAATTCAGATCAATGTTCTGAGGGTCTGGAAGTCAGTTCTAATCATCTTCTCACCTCTGTGAGTAACAAAAAGCATACAGTTTTTATCTGTCTGCAAGAGCAAAAAGTCACATCTTCCTTATCCAGATTAAATATGATTTTATCATTGTAATCTTCATCTGATCCATTGCTACTGTCAGACATTAATTCAGAAATTGAAATGATGGAAATGATAGAATATAGAATAGCAGAGTTGGAAGGGACCTTGGAGGTCTTCTAGTCCAACCCACTGCTTAGGCAGAAAACCTTGTACTAGTGATGGAGAGTGTGTGCATGTGGGCTGCACCAAGTGCCAAAAAAGGAGCACTTCACACGTCAGGGCTGCGACCAGGAAGAGGAGCTCCCTAGGGGGCATGCACACGTTGGATAAGGTATTTTTGGTATCCGGCGCATGCACATGCATGCCAGTTACTGTCGTGCACATACACACAGATTGATCAGCTGGCCGGCCTGCATGCTTACGCTGGAAAACAGAAGACCAGTGCTTCCGGAGAGGGGTGTGGTTGTCATGGTGGGATGGTTGTCCCCCGGGGCTCCGGCAGAAACGCCAATATCCCAGTTGTTTGGGGGTTCTTTTTGGACCATAGCTGTCTTGTAGAGACAGCGAAGCAGGGAGGCACGGATCAGCGCGAACAGGGAAGTGGCAAATTCCCTGAAGTGCTGACACTAGCCTTTGACTCAATGGCACGGGAAGACAACCATTAGAACTGTTAAAAGCTGGGGCGGCCACACAAAGAGATCTGAGCAGGAGCGGTGACTGAATGGAGTATTGTTAACGGATGAGTGATTGGCCAACTCATAGGTAAGAAGAAAATTTATTAAAGCTTAAAAGGAGTTTTCAACTTGAAACTAGCGGCTAATTGGCACATGGAAATATAAAGAGAAGAAAGTAAAAAGCAAAGTGGAACTTTGTAACTAAAGCCCCAAAAGGAAAGTTTCCATCTGAATTTAAAACTGGCTTTGGAAGAAACTAAAAATAATAAAAGAAAAAGAAAAAGAAAATTTAAAAAAACATTGGTTGCTAACGAAAGGATTGAGACAGGAAGTAATCAACTTTGTGGAGTAACAAGTGACATTTTGTTGCTGAAGCACTTGTGAATTGGAGAGAGACATCTACTGGAGGAAAGAAAGTATCGCATCATTTAGATCAACATGGGAAAGTCAGAAAGAGGCTTTGTTTATACAGCTGCAGTGAGATTGTAAAAAAAGAGAGTGGAATCGACAAAGACTTCAATTGGAATAGTTTAAAGGAGCATTTGAATTGGACATTTTCAGAAACAAAGAAGAAAAGAAGAAAAGGGATACTATATGGACTTGAATTTGGATTATATATATGTCAAAGTAAAAAACTTGAATTTGGACTATATATAAGTTAAGATAAACAAATCTAAAAAGTTTTTCTCCTTATATCGAAAATATGGAGAATTGGGAGGAATTATGGGAGATGCTTCAAATGGTGTGAGAGTCTATTAATGGGAACAAACAAGCAGAACTATGGCTTAAAAATAAAAAAAGAAATGATGAGAAAATTATGAGATGTTGAAAAAGAAATGAGTGAGGATAATATAGATGATCATATTGGGATCAATAGAGAAAAAATGAAAATGGAGAGAGGGAAAGATATCTTAAAAAAGAAGGGGGGAAAAGAAAAAAGGAAAAGATTATTGAGGGGGAAAATTAAAAGCATGAAAAAAATAGATTATTACACTGGGATTAGCAGTGCCAGAATAAAGAGAAGAAGAGGAAATAGAGAAAAATTGAGGGGGAACATTAAAAGAGTAAAAGTCAGAGAAAGGTGGAAAAGAGGATGCAAGAAAGGGAGGAAGAAGAAGATGAAAGAATGGGAGAAAGGGAGAAAAATATTAAGAGATGAGATTTTGGAGAGACTGAAAGAAAATGGTAAAAAAGTAGGAGAAAAATGAATAGAAGAAAAGAAACTAAAATAGTGGTAGAAACTTTCTTTTTTTCTTTTCTTTCTGAAATAATGGAAATTAGAAGAAATATATGGATTGTTGTAAAAAGATAGTAAAAAATGTTGAAATGAGTGAAGGAAATTAAAAATAGAGAAGAAGGAGAAGTAAATTAAATGTGGAATATATAATGGGATATATGTTTTCTTTTTCTGTTTGTGTCTGAGAATGCATGGAATGAGAGAGAATTAAAGTTGATGGTAAGGAAATAAATTTTAAATATATAAAAGAATGGAAAATCCAGCAGATGAAATGTGAAAGTTAGTATGGTTTATAAGTGAAAATGATTGAAATTAAAGATGTACAAGGGAATAAAATTGAAATGTTAGTAAATGATGTACACTATTGGAAGAAAACAATAAGTATTGAATTGTGAACAAAAACGTTAAGAAAATAAGAGGTGAAAAGTTGCATTAATTGATTGTATGATATAAATGGAATAAGATGAAGACACTGTTAATAACTAAAATATAGAATAGAATAGAATAGAATAGAATTTTATTGGCCAAGTGTGATTGGACACACAAGGAATTTGTCTTGGTGCATATGCTCTCAGTGTACATAAAAGAAAAGATACGTTCATCAAGGTACAACATTTACAACACAATTGATGGTCAGTATATCAATATGAATCATAAGGATTGCCAGCAACAAGTTACAGTCATACAGTCATAAGTCATAACTAAAATATAGGAGGGGAGGTTTGAGAAATATGCATAATAAATGAGAAAATCGGGATTGTCTGGACACCAGAAATATTGAAAATAAATACAGCAATGGAGAGAGATAAGAAGGAGAGAGATGGAAAGGGACAAGGAGGGAGAGAGAAAGAAGAAAGGGAAGGTAGGTAGGGAATAAGAGTAGGAGAGAAGGTTAGATAGAGAGGAAGTAGGGTGGAGGGGGAGAAAGGAAGGGGAAGTAGAGAAGGAGTAGGAGAGGATAGAAGAAAGTAGGTAGGAAGAAAGGAAGGAGGGAAAGGAGTGAGAGGAGAAGAAAGGACTGCTATGAAAAGGAAATGGAAGAAAGGCAACCACGAATATATTTGAGTATATTAGGATAAAAATTGAAATAGTTAAAAAAAAGAATGAAAGGGAATGAATATGAATAAAAATGGAGAAATTAGAACTTGAGGGCGAAAGAGGATGTGATTTAATAAAATGAGCAAGGAAATATTAGGAAATGAATAAAAACTATGCAAAAAGAATATTTTGGCAAAAACTGTAACTAAGTAAAATATATTTGAATATATTTAATTGTATAAGATATGATATGGCCAATACTCTGTTCATAAATCATGTATGTGTGTAGGGGGGAAACTAAAATATCAATTAAAACTTGTAATAATAAAAATAATAATAATAAAAAAGACCAGCACTTCCGGTTTCCGGCACTGCCACATGCACAAAGGCCAGCTGATCATCGCGTCCACATGCATGCTAAAAACACAGAAGAGGAACAGGCAACGCCACACATGCCAGGCGACATGGTTCCGTGTGCCACTTTGGGCACCACATCACCATTTCAGACAAATGGTTGTCCAGTCTCTTCTTAAAAACTTCCAATGTTGGAACATTCACAACTTCTGGAAAAAAGTTGTTCCACTGATTAATTGTTCTAACTGTCAGGAAATTTCTTTTTAGTTCTAGGTTGCTTGTGTCCTTCATTAGTTTCCATCCATTGCTTCTTGTCCTGCCCTTAGGTGCTTTGGAGAATACCAAAGCACCTAAGCTTAGCTTGACTCCCTCTTCTTTGTGGCAACCCCTGAGATATTGGAATACTGCTATCATGTCACCCCTTTTTTCATTAAAATTGACATAATTCCAGCAACCATTCTTTATATGTTTTAGCCTCCAGTCCCCTAGTCATATTTTTTGCTCTTCTCCGCACTCTTTCTAGAGACTCAACATCTTTTTTACATCATGGCGACCAAAATGGATGCAGTATTCCAAGTGTGGTCTTACCAAGGCATTATAAAGTGGTATTAATATTACACGTGATCTTGATTCTATCCCTCTGTCAATGCAACCTAGAACTGTGTTGGTTTTTTTGGCAGCTCATATTAAAGTGATTGGATACAAATTCTCCATTTCTAAAGACTAGCCTGTTCAATAGAATGATAAATATAACTCAAAGTGACATAATAATAGTGAAGAGGTACCTGATTACTCTGAACTAATTGAAAAACATCATGAACAAATAAATAAATTACAAGAAAAGACTAGGGCAATAGAGAGGGATGGTTGGAATCCCTTGAAAGGACACAGTGATTGGATCCCTAACTTGGCCAGATGGGTAAAACAATTAGTGATGTTGGGAATTTTAATACTGGGAACTGGAATGATTATGTGTTGTTGTATACAACTTGGACAAATAATGATGACTTGTCGTAAAGACTATTGAGGAAACATCCATTTTGGAAATATCGGTGACGCCACGAACGGGGGAGATGAATACCACCTCTGTTAGGATGGATTTTAGGACTGAGCTTTGCGCAGAGTAGCAATAACCTTTTACTACCAGACTGCATCTGCGACTCATACCAGCTTGTACCAGCTTTAAGCCAGCCACCATCTGAAGACATTTTGGAAGATGGGTATCCACTTGGACTTGGCATTACATCCTGCCACCCCAGACATTACATTGCTACCTCACATCGTCTACTTTCTCCTGTTTATGCTTTTAACTTATTTATGCGATATTCTGCCTTAGAACTCTTGCGCCTGCGAGGTGCCCCCGCCTCGCAGGAATGGCCCGCCGCATTATCAAGGGCCGGCCTCAATGATGGGTCTTGGGACCCACAGAGGTGGCATGCGAAAAAAAAGAGCCTTTGGGGGTTTTTAGATAGGGCTTTTTTAAGGGGTGGGAGGGTTAAGGCGGGCGTTGGGGGTAGCCCGTCGGGTGGGGAGCCAGTCCTTGCGCGTGCTCGTGACGGTTCTTTAAGAGGTTCGGAGGTTAGGGGGGGAGATTGCGTTCCTGCTGGTGAGGGCGGCTCGATTTGCACGGTAAGTGGGAGGGGCAGATATGGCGGAAGGGGATCATATCGTTCTGGGGGCGCGCACCGATGTTTGCAAGCGGTCGCGCCCGATCCTCGCCCTTTCCCGTTCCCGGATGGCCTAGACCCCAGAGCCTGGGCCTTGGCTGATGTTATGCAACGACGGTCCGTGTTAATAAGGCCCCTAATATACGATCTTATTCAGGGGGGCGCTGCGGACCTTATAGGCGTTACGGAAACCTGGCTGGGCATGGAAGGGGGAGTGCCCCTTGTCGAGATGTGCCCGCCGGGTTTCCGTGCATTCCATCAGCCGAGGGCTCAGGGTAGGAGTGGGGGGTGGCGGTTGTGATTAGAGAGAGTCTAGAGCCGAGGGAGACCACTGTACCTCAGATTGCCGGGTGCGAATCCCTCTTTGTGAGATGGGGTCATAGGTGTCAGATGGGTTTGCTGATCACGTACCTGGCTCCTTGCTACGTGACAGCTGCCCTGCCCGAGCTCCTGGAGGTGCTGGCCGGGGTGGCAGTGGAGACCCCCAGACTTTTAGTCATGGGGGACTTTAACTTGCCATCGTCCGGCTCGTCATCGACGGCAGCTCGGGAGTTCATCGCTTCCATGACGGCCTTGGACCTGACCCAAGTAGTTGATGGCCCTACTCACATTGGGGGTGGCACTCTGGACCTGATTTTTGTCTCTGGTCAGTGGTCGAGAGATCTGGACTTAAAGGAAATAGTCACTGAACCTTTGTCATGGTCAGATCACTCTTCTTCGCCTGGACTTTCTGACCGCCATTCACCACCGCAGGGAGACGGAGCCAACACGTTGGTTCCGTCCCAGGCGCCTGATGGACCGGAGGGGTTCCGGACGGAGCTTGGGCCATTTCCTGAGGGTCTGGCTCACGGTTCGGCTGAGGAACTTGTTGCGGCCTGGGAACGGGCCGCGGCGGGGGCCTTAGACCGTGTCGTGCCTTTGCGGCCTCTGACCCGGCGCAGGTCCCAACCGGCTCCTTGGTTCTCCGAGGAGCTGAGAGGGATGAAGCGCCGGAGAAGGCGCCTAGGGAGTTCCTGGAGGTCTAGCCGTTCAGAAGCTGATCGGACACTAGTGAAGTCCTATACTAGGGCTTACCTAGTGGCATTGAGGAAGCGGCGTAGCTCGCCTCCTCCCTCATTGCATCGGCAGATAACCGCCCAGCCGCCCTGTTTCGGGTGACCCGCTCCCTCCTACACCAGGGGGAGCGGGATGACCCGTTGCAGGGACGTGCTGAGGAGTTTAACGGTTATCTATACGATAAAATCGTTCAGCTTCGGGATGGTCTGGACCAAGATTGCGGTGATACGGGTGAGACGGCTGAGGGTGGTCTTGGTGACATTTTATGGGATGAGTTTGACCCTGTCGCTCCCGAGGACATGGACAGGTTGTTGGGGAGGCTGAATGCCACCACGTGTTTACTGGACCCGTGCCCCTCCTGGTTGGTGCTGGCCACGCAGGAGGTGACACGAGGCTGGCTCCAGGCGATTACGAGCGCTTCTTTGGTGGAGGGTGTCTTTCCGGCCGCCTTGAAAGAGGCGGTGGTGAGGCCCCTCCTCAAGAAGCCTTCCCTGGACCCGGCTGTTTTAGGTAATTATCGTCCGGTCTCCAACCCGCCGCGGCGAAGGTTGTAGAAATATGGTGGCATATCAGTTTCCTTGCACCTGGATGAAACTGTCTATCTAGACCCGTTCCAGTCCGGTTTCCGGCCCGGTTACAGCACGGAGCGGCTTTGGTCGCGTTGGTGGATGATCTCTGGAGGGCCAGGGATGAGGTTGTTCCTCTGCCCTGGTCCTATTAGACCTCTCAGCGGCTTTCGATACCATCGACCATGGTATCCTGCTGCGCCAGTTGGAGGGATTGGGAGTGGGAGGCACCGTTTATCGGTGGTTCTCCTCCTATCTCTCCGACCGGTCGCAGTCGGTGTTGACAGGGGGGCAGAGGTCGGCCCCGGGGGGCCTCACTTGTGGGGTGCCGCAGGGATCGATCCTCTCACCCCTTCTGTTCAACATCTACATGAAGCCGCTGGGTGAGATCATCAGTGGGTTCGGTGTGAGGTACCAGCTGTACGCGGATGACACCCAGCTGTACTTTTCCACACCGGACCACCCCAATGAAGCTATCGAAGTGCTGTCCCGGTGTCTGGAGGCCGTACGGGTCTGGATGGGGAGAAACAGGCTCAAGCTCAATCCCTCCAAGACAGAGTGGCTGTGGATGCCGGCATCCCGGTACAGTCAGCTAAATCCGCGGCTGACCATCGGTGGCGGGGCATTGGGCCCGGTGGGGAGGGGGCGCAACTTAGGCGTCCTCCTGGATGAACGGCTGTCTCTAGAAGATCATTTGACGGCCGTCTCCAGGAGAGCGTTCTACCAGGTTCGCCTGGTGCGCCAGTTGTGCCCCTTTCTGGACCGGGATGCCCTGTGCACAGTCACTCACGCTCTCGTGACGTCTCGCCTGTATTACTGCAACGCTCTCTACATGGGGCTCCCCTTGAAGGGCATCCGGAGGCTGCAGTTAGTCCAGAATGCGGCTGCGCGGGTTATAGATGGAGCCCCTCGTGGCTCCCGCATAACACCCATCCTGCGCAGGCTGCACTGGCTACCTGTGGCCTTCCGGGTGCGCTTCAAGGTTTTGGTGACCACCTTCAAAGCGCTCCATGGCATAGGGCCGGGTTATCTACGGGACCGCCTACTGCGACCAGATACCTCTCACCGACCCGTGCGCTCTCACAGAGAGGGACTCCTCAGGGTGCCGTCAGCTAGGCAGTGTCATCTGGCGACGCCCAGGGGAAGGGCCTTCTCTGTGGGGGCTCCCGCCCTCTGGAACAAACTCCCCCCAGGACTCCGTCAACTTCCGGACCTCCGAACCTTCCGTCGCGAGCTCAAGACACATTTATTCATCTGTGCAGGACTGGCTTAGATTTTAAATTTATAGGGGTTTTAAATTGGTATTAATATTTATATTTCCATTTTAATAATTGGGGCATTAGAATAAGTTTTTTAATGACTATTTTAATTTGTATATTGATGTTTTTATATGCCTGTGAACCGCCCTGAGTCCTTTGGGAGATAGGGCGGTATATAAATTCGAATAATAAATAAATAAATAAATAAATAAATAAAAAAGAAAAATGAGAGTGAAGTGGTTCAAAATATGTTGCAACAATTTGAGAAAAATGTATGTAAAAATCAATATTGATTGTAAAAAGAAAGTGGAGGGATTGTGGGAAACTGAGCATATTGTTTTTACAGAACTGTAAGAAGACATGCTGGCCTGTGAAGAAAATACATTGTATATGTTTCTAATCTCATGAGCTAGGCTGAAGCTTGAGAATTGTATGTAGGAAGGTCTCTGCTATGCTAGAAACCGGCCTCAACCAGAATTTACTGATATGATAGTTATTCTACAGACAACTCCTAGGAACTAGAACCATAAAAGGTAATTTGTAAATAAGAGCATAGGGCAATAGAATTAGAGTAATGGGAGATGTAATCGGGGTGGAGATAATGTATTCTCTTTAAATACTTTGGATAGGTTGTGACAGCATGAGTACTAAGCCAATGAGGAAAAGGTGGGAGGTAAATTTGTAACGACGCTAGAGAAAATAAGGCAAATGTATTGAATCTTTTTACCATTTATTATTTTGTTTTTATTTATAAAATACAAAAAAACCCGGAAAGAAATAGGAAATTAAGGAAGGGAAAGGGAATGGGGGAAAAGGGTTGTGAAAAAGAAGGGGGAAGGGAAAAAGAAAGAAAAGGGGGCATTGACTTCCAGTTCTTCCTGACACAATACAAGATAAACACACTCCAGCCTCAACTTTTTGCTGTTACACATTAATATATAACTAGCCATTTCTATAACACCAAATCTTTCTAATCAACAAAACCAAGATCAAAGTTTCATTTTTTTCTTCACAAGCACAAATTCCATAAGTGATATCCAAATAAGAACATATTTTCCTCTTTAAATAAAGCAATCAATTTAACCATTCCTGCTTTATCTTACTTGCTGTGGAAATAATGTGTATTTCTATTTGCAGCTAGTAACCTTTGTGAACTGTCACCATTTTTATTTACAAAATTTATTGTATTCTTTCAAATTCTTTGACCTTACTAAAAAAAGGGGGGGGAACCTCTTTTTTTCACCCTTTTTTCCTTCATAGTGTAAGGTCCAGTATTAATATGTTTAAGCTCATAACTGCCAAATAAGAAACTTAAACAGAGGCTTGAGTACCAAAGAAATAGACTTTTATTTTTTGATCAAAGTTAAAGTTCTGGGTAAAAAGTTCCAAACACATGTACAAGGGACATGAGAGGAAAATTCTACAAAGCACAAGACAAAGCAGTGTCCTTTCTTATACCCAAGAAAGATCTTTGTGGTATTTTAATTACTATATAGTAAAAGTCAGTAAATGTAATCTAACTTCAGATTTACATCTTTCTGCAATGTTATCTTTTCCTTTTGTCTTCTTAATTAGTCACTTGGTCCCCTATTAACAGCACAAAAGGCGACAGCACAAAAGGCATGTAGATTGCTCTGATATGTTCCAGATACTCTCAGGATGAGATATGTGCCAGACACTTTCAGGATGATAACAATCCAGGAATTTAGTCAGTGTGACTCCAATAACAATCCAGGAAGTTAGTCAACTTGACATGTTTGTCTTATGCTTCAAAGGCATAATATATATGTCAGCGCCACAGGAAACATACATTTACAGCATGCAGGTATACAAAGACATCAAACATCATTAGTAAGTTTCTACTAATTCTAGTATTTCAGTATATCTATTCTCTTACAATAGTATTAAACTTTTTTTTAAAAAAACACTTTTTTAAAAGTCAAAACTTTTTAATATATCTTTTTCTTTGACTTCTTAACATACACACTTTAAACCTCAGTATTGTGTTTAGATCCCTCCCTCCAAACTACTCTTATATATATTTTCTTTTATAAACAGGGCAAATGTATTGATGATTTAGGGTGTGTCCACTGTACCTGCGTGTGCGTGGTCCACCCTCTGGAAAGTGAGAATAAAATTACCATTGTTTTCTCATGTTTTGGCTGGTGATTGTTTATTTCCAAACTCAACAATGAATCCCACATCATGATTTGGTACTTAAATTCCAAACTATTGGACAGATTATTTCCACAATAATGATAATGTTCTTGTAGGCGTGCATACCCTTGCAACAATTTCTTGCTTTCTAATTTTGTTAAATACAAAAGCCATGGTATTTTCTTCCTTGAAGAATGGTACTTTAAGGAAGAGAACATACTTCTTTTAAAAGTGACAGCAACAACCAAGTGTTACTGCAATGGCATGCAGAGAATGTATGCCTCTTCTCAGACTCTTGTCCATTTGAAGTGTTGATTGCAAAGCATTTGTCTGTACTGTTTTGGAATGATTATTTTCTATTCCAAAAGCCTTTCAGCTTTTGAATAGCCCTAAGAGAAGGGAATAAGTTCTTTTCTACTATTTGGGAGTATTATTTATACCTCACAAGATGGGGTAATTTTTCTTGCATTTGAGTTGCAACAATGTTTTTATTATCTCTACTGTTTTTTCCTGAATATATATTTCTCATGTACAATAATTTTCCTTTTAATTATTGCTTAACTAATTTGATAATGTTTGCCAAAATTCAGTGGGGATTATCCACAATATTACAGTGGGAGTATGAAATACAGTAGCATGATTACATGAATATGAAGTATTCATTCCTGTTGCTGCTAAAATATGCCATAATTCAAGGTGTTGTTTGTCACTTTCAAAGTCCTACATAGTTTGGTACCAGATTATTTAAAGGACTCTCTTTTCCCAGCCACATCTACCCAATCTATAAAAGCAAGAAGACAGGGAATGTTACGGGTCCCTTCTCCTAAGGAGGTCCATCTAGCAGGACCAAGAAGAAGGGCCTTCTCTGTGGTGGCTCCCTCCCTATGGAACATCATTCACACTCTTTTGCAAAGCCATGAAGACATAGTTTTGCCAACAGGCCTGGGGACCCCAAAGTAGGATGGAACCTGTCAAATGGTTCATGTGATTGTTGTCACCGGAGACCGGGGGGGGGGGGATATTGCTTTCTTATTGTTTTTGTATTGGGTTTTTATCATTGCAAGCAGCCCAGTTGAGTCAGTTGAGCAGTCATATGAATTTTCACAAATAAATAATAGTGTGTTTTAATTTAATACCATTAATAAATAAGTCTGGGACAAATAAACTGTATGCAATAGAGTTCAGAAGTAGTTTGCTGAATTCAATTATTATATACATTGTTTTTGCATGGACCAAAATTATAGTTGAATTGACTCTGTTTTTTGCTTGGTTAGATTCTGAAACAAATCTATTCATTGTCATAAAAATAAGAATTACTTACTCCTGAATTCAGAACTGGTATAAATTATCTTCTGAACAAATATGACATTTATTCTGCCAGATAAATCAAATTTTGTTTGCCCATTGCTTTACTGAGGAAAGTAACCCAAATTCTGTTGTGGCTCCAGCCCCCGAACCTGGCCCCATGCCCGAAAGTGACTCTGAGAGTGAGGGGGAAGGGCCGGTAAGGCTTACCTCAGGAGCATCGATTCCTTTGGCCCGGCTCCAGGAGCCAGAACCAGGCCAGTTGGAGGACGTAATGAGGCTGACATCCCCTGATTCCTCCCTTCCTCAGGCTACGCCTACAGACACAGCTGATAACCATACTAATCAAGCCTGGACCGACCCGCGTTTCAGAAGATTAGAGAGGCGGCATCATCAAAGGGAAGGGTGGGGCAGGAGCCCCACCCCACAGGATATATAAGGAGCTTTGGGACTGCTCTCACTTCTACAGGAAGCAAATTAGCTGAACCGTGTCGAAGTGAGCTGAAGTCTTAATCTGTTTGAACTTTTTGGCAGGCAACTGCATTTTCTCGGCCAGGACTGATAGGAGCCGTGTAACCACTGGCTGTAGGCCAGCTCGTTACTCCAAAGTGAGGATGGAGACAGAACAAATTCCTAACCCTTTGGGCAGCTCCCTCACTCTAGAGGTTTCATTACTTTCCTATCTAGTCTCCCAGTTACTACCAGATGCCATCTATTTGATATCTGTTGAGCCAGATGCCTATTCGATACCTGTGCATGTGGCTATGAGTGTAAGGTGTAGCATTTTGCATGTCCATAATGTGCTAAAACAACTGCCTTCCATCTATAAACAGTGCCATGTGTAAAGTTGGCTTCAGACACTTCTTATTGGGGTCTACAGAGCACAGAAACAGGGAGCAGTAAGTAGTTCAAAACAACAACAAAGAGCAACCCAAGTATGTGAGGATGGAAAAGAACATAATAATATTGGTGGCCATAGTCATATGCATTGCCATTCCTCCAATCCCACCATTGCACATATCACACACCATCAAATTGTATCTTTGGCTTTCTTGCTGTGGGGAGGAGAGAAAAGCAGGCTAGAAAGTTAAACTAAGATGTGTCAACATGATGTGGTCAGCCCAAGCCCATCCCTAGCTCAGCCCAAAGTCCGGTCAAGGACAAGTGCAGAGGATATCCTAGAAGTATGATCTAGGCTCTGCGCATGCGCAAGATGGCGGCCCGATAGGAGATCAGAGCCGCCGACGGGGATTACCGGAGGAATGGCGGCGCCCAGGAGGCTTGCAGAGCAGTTTGCACCCCCCCCCCCCGGTCGGACTTGCCATCTCCCGAGCAGCCGTGGGAGGGGTCTGTTGACCTTCTCGGAACCACGGCTGCCGAGAACGAGACCGGAGGGTTGAGGGCGAACTGCGGATGGCGGCCATTTCCCTGGGCGTGAGGCGTGAGTCGAGGCCGCGACTTATCTCTCGCTGAAGGGCGAGACCGCGGCTTGTCTTTCTCTCCTGAATTCCATCCAGCGGTTTCTTGTCTGCTTCGGCTCTTCCCATTTCCCACTTCCGCTTTGGTGTGGGGGCGAAGAGCTGTATTGGGCCCCCCATGGCTCCTGCCCGAGACTTTCTACCTGTGCTCCTGGCCGCGGTTTCATCGGCGGCATTTTCCAGCAGCATTTTCCAGCGGGCTCGCCCCCTTTGGAGTGTCTGGTCGGGTCTGTGGTCAGGCCTGGCCCGGTGGAATGGGCAGACCTGGATAGGACCTGTGACCTAGGAGCGAGTGGCTGGCCTGGAGAGGCTTTTAGCCCTGGACTATCTAGGTGGAGACAGTGGAGGGAGTGTGGAGGTTTCCTGGCCTAATTAGGCCTGCTTCTTCCCGGGATTATAATTAGTTGCATTACAGTGCTGGAATAGTTGCTTTGTCATCTGCAACGTTTGTCATCTGGACCTTGTATTGTCATCTGTACTCGGCACAGGCCATTTGAGACTCTTTGGCCATGGCTGTTTTGCTAGAACTGCTCGGGAAGATCATTCGAGACACCGCTCATTGGACACCGCTGACGGAGGGAGAATTACCACCGTTTTCATGCTATGGATTTTAGGACTGTGCTTCGGGCAGAGTAGTAGTTCTTTTGTCATCATAGACTCTATCTGCCCATTTTTTCAATCTTTTCCATCTTTATGCCAGCCACCATCTGAAGAGTTGTCGGATGATGGGTATCCATATGAGCCTGATTTAATATTCTGCCACCCTGGACGGTACTACCTCTCGTCGGCCTCTATCTCCTATTTATGTACTTTATGCGATATTCAGCCTTGGAACTCTTGCGCCTGCGAGGTGCCCCTGCCTCGCAGGAATGGTCCATTTCTTTACCTAGGGCTGGCCTCAATGACGGGTCTTGGGACCCACAGAGGTGGCATGCGAAGAGAAAGATCCTTTGGGGTTTTTTAGATAGGGCGTTTTTAAGGGGTGGGAGGGTTAGGGCGGGTGTTGGGGGTAGCCCGTCGGGAGGGGAGCCAGTCCTTGCGTGCGCTCGTGGCGGTCATTTAACGGGTTCGGTGGTTGGGGGGGGATTGCGTTCCTTTTGATGAGGGTGGTTCCATTTGTACGGTAAGTGGGAGGGGCAGATATGGCAGAAGGGGGGATCGTATCATTTTGGGGGGGCGCGCGCTCAATGTCTGCAGGCGATCGCGTGCCCCGATCCCCCTTCCTTCTCCCGTTTCCCGGATGGTCAAGACCCTCAGAGCCTGGGCCTTCGGCTTATGTTGTGCAACGCCCAGTCCGTGGTCAATAAGGCCCCCCTAATACATGATCTTATCCAGGGGGGTGCCGGGGATCTTACAGGCGTTACGGAAACCTGGTTGGGCACTGAAGGGGGTGTACCCCTTGTGGAAATGTGCCCACCGGGTTTCCGTGCACTCCATCAGCCGAGGGCTCAGGGTAGGGGTGGGGGAGTGGTGGTGGTTATTAGAGAGAGTCTAGAGCCGAAGGAGACCACTGTACCTCAGATTGCCGGGTGTGAATCCCTCTTTGTGAGGTGGGGCCATAGGTGTCAGATGGGCTTGTTTGTCGCGTACCTGGCTCCTTGCTACGTGACAGCTGCCCTGCCCGAGCTCCTGGAGGTGCTGGCTGGGGTGGCAGTGGAGACCCCCAGACTTATTGTCATGGGGGATTTCAACTTGCCATCTTCCGGCACATCATCGACAGCAGCTCGGGAGTTCATGGCTTCCATGACGGCCTTGGACCTGACCCAAGTAGTCGATGGCCCTACTCACATTGGGGGTGGCACGCTGGACCTGATTTTTGTCTCTGGTCAGTGGTTGAAGGATCTGGACTTGAGGGATGTAGTCACTGAATCTTTGTCATGGTCAGATCACTCTCTCCTTCGCCTAGACTTTCTAACCGCTACTCATCGCCGCAGGGAGACGGAACCAATACGTTGGTTCTGTCCCAGGCGCCTGATGGACCCGGAGAGGTTCCAGACGAAGCTTGGGCCATTTCCTGAGGGTCTGGCTCACGGCACGGCTGAGGAACTAGTCACGGCCTGGGAACGGGCCGCGGCTGGGGCTTTAGACCGTGTCGTGCCTTTGCGGCCTCTGACCCGGCGCAGATCCCAACCGGCTCCTTGGTTCTCCGAGGAGCTGAGGGGGATGAAACGCTGGAGAAGACGCCTAGAGAGTTCATGGAGGTCCAGTCGTTCGGAGGCTGATCGGACACTAGTTAGGTCCTATAATAGGACCTACCTTGTGGCACTGAGGGAAGCGAGACGTGGCTACGTCTCGTCCCTCATTGCGTCGGCAGATAACCGCCCAGCCGCCCTACTTCGGGTGACTCGTTCCCTCCTTCACCAGGGGGAGCGGGATGACCCGTTGCAGGGACGTGCTGAGGAGTTTAACGGTTATCTATACTATAAAATGGCCTGACCTGACTTTTTAAATTCTAAATTTAAATTTTAAACTTTTAATGGTAATTTTATTGGGTATTTTTATGGTCAATCGACGGTTTTAATTTGGCCTTTTATTGAATAAGCTTTTTAATGGTTATTTTAATATGTATATTAATTGTTTTAAATGAAGGCTGTACACCGCCCTGAGTCCTTCGGGAGAAGGGCGGTATAGAAGTTTGATAAATAAATAAATAAATAAATAAATAAATAAAATCGTTCAGCTTCGGGACGGTCTGGACCAAAATTGCGGGGATCCGGATGGGGCATCTGAGGGCGGTCTTGGTGACATTGTTTGGGATGAGTTTGACCCTGTGGCTCCCGAGGACATGGACAGGTTGCTGGGTAGGTTGAATGCCACCACGTGTTTACTGGACCCGTGTCCCTCCTGGTTGGTACTGGCCACTCAGGAGGTGACACGAGGCTGGCTCCAGGCGATTACGAATGCTTCCTTGTTGGAGGGAGTCTTTCCGGCCGCCTTGAAAGAGGCGGTGGTGAGGCCCCTCCTCAAGAAGCCTTCCCTGGACCCGGCTGTTTTAGGTAATTATCGTCCGGTCTCCAACCTTCGCTTTGCGGCGAAGGTTGTAGAGAGTGTGGTGGCATGTCAGTTTCCCCAGCACCTGGATGAAACTGTCTATCTAGACCCGTTCCAGTCCGGTTTCCGGCCCGGATACAGCACTGAGACGGCTTTGGTCGCGTTGGTGGATGATCTCTGGGCCAGGGATAGGGGTTGTTCCTCTGCCCTGGTCCTATTAGTCCTCTCAGCGGCTTTTGATACCATCGACCGTGGTATCTTGCTGCACCGGTTGGAGGGATTAGGAGTGGGAGGCACCGTTTATCGGTGGTTCTCCTCCTATCTCTCCGATCGGTCGCAGATGGTGTTGACAGGGGGGCAGAGGTCGGCCCCGAGGCGCCTCACTTGTGGGGTGCCACAGAGGTCGATTCTCTCGCCCCTTCTGTTCAACATCTACATGAAGCCGCTGGGTGAGATCATCAGTGGCTTCGGTGTGAGGTACCAGCTGTACGCTGATGACACTCAGCTGTACTTTTCCACACCGGGCCACCCCAACGAAGCTATCGAAGTGCTGTCCCAGTGTCTGGAAGCCGTACGGGTCTGGATGGGGAGAAATAGGCTCAAGCTCAATCCCTCCAAGACAGAGTGGCTGTGGATGCCGGCATCCCGGTAGAGTCAGCTGAGTCCGCGGCTGACTATTGGGGGCGAGTCATTGGCCCCGATGGAGAGGGTGCGCAACTTGGGCGTCCTCCTGGATGAACGGCTGTCTTTTGAAGATCATTTGACGGCCGTCTCCAGGAGAGCTTTTCACCAGGTTCGCCTGGTTCACCAGTTGCGCCCCTTTCTAGACCGGGATGCCCTATGCACGGTCACTCACGCCCTCGTGACGTCTCGTCTGGATTACTGCAATGCTCTCTACATGGGGCTCCCCTTGAAGGGCACTCGGAGGCTTCAGTTAGTTCAGAATGCAGCTGCGCGGGTGATAGAGGGAGCCCCTCGTGGCTCCCATGTGACACCTCTCCTGCGCAGACTGCACTGGCTACCTGTGGCCTTCTGGGTGCGCTTCAAGGTTCTGGTAACTATCTTTAAAGCGCTCCATGGCATTGGGCCGGACTACTTACGGGACCGCCTGCTGCTACCGAATACCTCTCACCGACCCGTGCGCTCTCACAGAGAGGGACTCCTCAGGGTGCCGTCAGCTAGGCAGTGCCGTCTGGCGACACCCAGGGGAAGGGCCTTCTCTGTGGGGGCTCCCACCCTCTGGAATGAACTCCCCCCAGGACTTCGTCAACTTCCGGACCTCCGAACCTTCCGCCGCGAGCTTAAAACACATATATTCATCTGCGCAGGACTGGACTAGATTTTAAATTTAGGTTTTAAATGGGTTTTATTATTTTTCTTTTTAATCATTTGGCTATGTGGAATAAGTTTTTTAATGGATATTTTATTCTGTATTTATATGTATCTTTTATTTGCCTGTGAACCGCCCTGAGTCCCTAGGGAGATTGGGCGGTATATAAATACGAAAATATAAATAAATAAAAATAAATAAATAAATAAAGTACATGGGTAACATCATACTGTGTTAGAGCAGGGATCCCCAACCCTCTACAGTCTACAGCCCAGTAGTGGCTGTGGCCTGTTTGCATCTGGGCCATGCGAGCTGTGGGCAAACATGTGCCTGCTTGCATGAAGCTCCACTCGTGCAAAGCTCCACTCATGCAAGCGGAGGGTGCTCACACACAAAGCTCCATTCACATGAATAGAGCTTTGGGTGCGAGCACAAGTTCCCTTTGGTCACATGAGTGGAGCTTTGGGCACCTTTAAAGCGCTCCATGGCTTAGGACCGGGTTATTTACGAGACCGCCTTCTGCCACCGATAGCCTCCCAACGACCTGTGCGCTCCCACAGAGTGGGCTTCCTCAGGGTGCCGTCGACCAAACAATGTCGGTTGGCGGTCCCCAGGGGGAGGGCCTTCTCTGTGGCAGCACCGGCTCTTTGGAATGAGCTGCCTCCGGGGTTACACAACTACCCGACCTCCAGACCTTCAAACGTGAACTGAAGACTTTATTATTTCATCATGCGGGACTAGCCTAGGTATAATTTTAATTGTAATTTTAAATGGGTTTTATGTCGGTCTTTGACCGTTTTAGTTGATCTGGCCTATTAAATATTTGGTTTTAATTCGCTTTTAAAATTGTTATTTGTATTTGGTGTTTTAATATGGCTGTAAACCGCCCTGAGTCCTTCGGGAGAAGGGCGGTATAGAAATTAAATTATAAATAAATAAATAAAAAATAAACAAATAAATAAAAATAAACTGGGAAGTGGAGCTTCACAAGCAAGCACAAGTGTCCTCCACTCAAGTGCCCTCTGCTTACAATCCATCCATTCCCACCTCCACCCCTTCCACCATCCTATCAAAACCTATCCTTCCATCCCCCACCATCCAGCTGACGAAATTTCTTGGATGAGAAGCAAACCGTTGTCTTCCTCCTCCTCAAGGAAAAAAACAGTCGAGTTGCCTTTTTGAAAAAGCACCTTTGAGACTACTATGACCTGAATGACTAAGAATCTCCAAGGACATCCTGTAAAGGCTCTGCAGAGGTTAAAAGATAATTCCCACTGGTATTTCTGCCATGACTTTGGCCTACAGATTTGCAGAGGTAGTGACTGGGAAAAGATGATGGTTGTACCATGGCAGAATGGCGTCTATAAGCATGCATACCAATTCATGCTAATAATCCTCCTTCCTTACTTTGTAGAGTGGTGCATAGCACACATTTCTTTTGGTTGCCACCATATTGGCTGCTTATATCATCGTTGTGCAGCTGTGCAGAAACTAAGGCACACATGAGGGGAGATGAACCCACCGCCCACCCCACAGAATGACCAGATTTCCACTCACAAAACTACAATTAACTGAATGCAACCTGGGGGGAAGACAAATGCCAAGCATCTCGGTACAGCTGTGTAAGCTGAGATCTGTGGAACAATTTATTCATTCATTTGGTTGTCAATCTCAAATTCATAACTCTAGCTAATAACAATTAAAAAGTATGCAAAAACATTGAACAATATAAGCATGCAATCAGCAGCTGAGGTAAAAAAAATCAGCAAATTAACCCAAACATATGGGCTCTGACACAATATTAAGTCTGCAGTATGGACTTCTTCTTATGGGTAGCAGGCATCCAAAGCATAGCAGGAAAGCTATGAACAACATGGCTAACCTCTGTGGATGGGATTCCATTCTCCTGTATGAGGTTGGTCATGACAAAGTGAGAAGGGTGAAAAGGAGCAACCGTGTGTGAATAAGAATACTGAATACCAAGTGCTGGAATCTATGGAGCTCTGTTGAGCACTCAGTATACTAGTTCACCCCACCTACTTGAGTAGCAAGTGACTCAGTGACATCAACCATACAGACAAAATAAACAAAACACAAATCACGTTCAAAAACATTTTGTAGAAGTCTATCAGTGATTCATTATGTCTTTGAACCCACAATGTTTCTATTGACCCTTGGCTTTATTTGTCATAGCCTTAAAACAACAATGTTTAATAAGGAATAAAACAAAAAAATGAAGGAATTCAGGAAACGTGAGGCAGGTGGTTATTCTGTGTGCAAGCATTTGGAAAGTAGGAAAAGAAAGGGAATAGGGAGGAGGAAACAATTCCAAAAAGGAAGGCAGGTATATGCATCACTCAACAAGGCTTGCGTTTAGGCTTCCGGTGGTTTCGTTTTCCCTGGAGGACGTCTGGAATGGCGTCCCGAACTGAGATTCTGTAAAAGCTGGTGAAACAGCGGAGAACAGCTGTTAGCCAGCTTCAAAGCTTTTCTCTGGGTGAAAGAGATTAGCAAGAGCGGCTGGATAGCAGAAGATTGCCCCAGGGGCTCTGCTTTCTTATGCAGAGTCTCGGAGGGGTGCCTGCCTAACCCAGCCCTACTCCAGACTTGGCTCGATCCTGCTAATTAGGCAGGACAAGAGGAAGACGCCCACCTCTGCTCAATTGATTCCGTTTTGAATAACTAAAAGCAGACGGGACAAATACAAGTGAACGATTACTGGGGAAGCAAGAAGAGAGCTGACTTCTACTTCTTTTTAAAAAAGGGGAAAACTTTTTCTCACTTGAACTTAGTGAAGGAAGAAATGGCGTCTGAGAGGAAGTGGATTGGAGGCTGATTGTGAGAGAAAGGAAATTCGTTTTTGTGGATTTTGGCTGAATAGAAGCTCTCCATAGGAGGCAAGGTGAAAGTTTTTATTTTACAACTTTAATTTGAGACTTTTTGAGACGTTGAGATTTACAATTCTAATTAGAGACTTTACTTAAAATAAAATGGCTTCTAAGCCACCAAAAGCTCCCATGACGAGAAGGGGGTCTGAAACTAACTTAGAAGATATGTTAAAGGAACAGAACAGAGTTTCTGAAGAGCGATTTAAAGAAATTATGAATAATATTCATGGTGTGAAGGATCAACTTAGGGAAGAAATTAAAGAGACTAATAAAAAAATTAGAGAAGATTTATTGATGGTTTTTCAAGGTTTGGCAAAAAATTTGGAAGTAATGGAGGATAAAGTGGAAGTAATTAGTCAAGCAAATCAGTATTTGGATAATAAAGTTGGAGAGCGCCAAAATAAAGTGGATAAAAATGAGGACCATGTGGTGGTATTGCAATATAGAGCGTTGGAGAAGGCTTTGAGAATTAGGGGTCTTCAAGACCGGAAGGAAGAAGATCTTTAAAAAGTTATATCAGAAGCCTTAGCTGAAACGTTAGGAATGGACCCTTGAGAAGTTGATTTTCAAATTGATAAGGCATATAGGGTTAATTCTTGGGTAGCGAGGCAGAAAAAGCTCCCAAGAGACATTGTAATTTATTTTTTGACTTCTACAATAAGAAATCAGATTTTGCAAGCTACATACCAAAAGAAATTGCAAATAGCAGAACAGGAGGTGTTGGTTTTGAAAGAGATCCCTGCTAAAATGTTAAAGGATAGAAGGGATTTTAGGTTTTTTACACAAGAGCTTAAGAAGCATCAGATTCAATATAGATGGGAGGTTCCAATTGGCTTAACAGTATTTTTTCAAGGCAGGAGATATCGAATTGATACTGAATTGAAAGCAAAAGATTTTCTTTTTAATGTATTGAAAGTGGATGTAGAAACAGTGGATAAAAGTCTTCAAGAGAAACAGAGTGGGGAAGCTGAAACTGCACCTGTGATATCAGTACCTCAAGAACAACCTCAAGAACAAAGAGTGACAAGGGGAGCTATTAGGCATAAGGAGATGGAGGAACGACTTCAAAGACAGGAACGGGATTCTACTACTGAAGCTGTGGGAGGAGCCAAGCCGAAGAGTGAGGGTCTTCAGCTAATTGCTCAGAAGCTTCAAGAGGCCAGTGATGGCAAATAAATTTTTTGACATGGAATGTTAATGGTTTAAATTCAGCACAGAAAAGAAGAAAAATATTCCATTATTTGAAACAATTTAAAAATGATGTGATATGTTTACAAGAGACACATATAAAATTATCAGATCAGAAATATTTGATTAATTCGAAATTAAGTAAACATTTTGTTTCTTCTGCTCCAAATAAGAAAAATGGTATAGTTATATATTTGAAGAAAAATATATCAGCTAAATTAATTGAAACGGACATTCAAGGAAGATATATTGCTATTGAATTGATTTTAGAAGGAAAAAAGACACTTGTGATTGGCATGCATGCACCTAATCAACAACAAGAAAAATTTTATAAACTGTTACATGAAAAATTGACTCTTTGGGACTATAAAACATTTATTATATTAGGGGATTGGAATGGTGTAATGGACATTAGAAAAGATAAAAGAACTCTTTCTAAGAAAATTCCTATGCATGCAAAATTGCCTAAATCCTTTTTTGATTTGATGGAAGATTTTGAGTTGAAAGATATATGGAGAAGGCAGAATTTTGATGATAGAGATTATACTTATTTTTCGGATAGGCATCAATCTTTTTCACGTATTGATTTTATATTAATTACCAATGACTTGCTTTCTAGGGTTAGGAAAACAAAGATATTTCCAAGGTGTTTAACTGATCATAGTCCGGTATGGATGGAGTTGCAATATGAAGGTGGAAGAAGATCATGGAGAATAAATGAAAATTTGTTTAGATATGAGGATAATGTAAATCAATGTAAAAAACAAATGAAAGAAGTTTTTGATTATAATTTGGGTAAGGAACTTGATAGAAATGGTGTGGGACGCTAGCAAGGCCTTTATGAGAGGAAATTTGATATATATTAATAGTAGACAGAGGAGAAAATTACAAAAACAGCGTAGGGATTTAGAAGAGGAAATTCAGAGGAAACAACAATTATTGGTATATAACCCACATGATTTAAAAACTACTGAGGCGATAAAGATATTACAGAGTCAATTTAATATGTTAATGGCAGATCAGGTGGCAACCAATATACAATATGCTAAACATAATACTTTTTGTAATGCCAATAAATCAGGGAGGTGGTTGGCTTATATGCTAAAGAAAAGACAGAAAGCACGTACTATTGAAAGAATTGAATACAAGGGTAAAGTGCGATTTCAACAGGATAAAATTAAAAAAGCTTTCTTGGAATATTATACAAATTTATATGCCAGAGATACAATATTGAATATGGATATTGATAAATATTTGAAAGAATATAAGGTTAAAGGTTTAACTAATGAACAAAGGGAAGAGTTGAATCGGCCTATAACTTCTGAGGAAATTATTTGGGTAATAAAGCAATTAAAAATAGGGAAATCCCCGGGCACAAATGGACTTACAGCAATATATTATAAAAAGTTACAGGATGAGATAGTTGGTCTACTTATGGAGTTATTTAATCAGATACTGATGGGAGGAGAAGTGCCACCATCATGGAGGACTACTTTTATTTCATTGATACCAAAAGAGGATCAGGATTGTACTAAGCCTGGGAATTATAGACCGATTTCACTCTTGAATAATGATTATAAGATTTTTGTGAAAATAATGGCAAATAGGTTAATGGAATTTGTACAACAAAGGATTCACACTGACCAGTCTGGTTTTATAAAAGGGAGACAAATGAGGAATAACGTTAGGCAGATAGTGAATTTATTGGAATATTTGGAAAAGAAAAATCAGATTCCGGCAGCGTTTATATTCTTGGATGCAGAGAAAGCTTTTGATCGTTTGCATTGGGAATTTTTATTTAAATTAACAGACAAAATGCAATTTGGAAATGGTTTTATACGAATACTTAGGGCAATTTATGGAGAGCAAACAGCTCAGATAATAATTAATGGTAGTTTGACAGATAGTTTTAAAATTGCGAAAGGAACAAGGCAGGGGTGTCCTTTATCACCTTTATTGTTTATTTTATCTTTGGAACCTTTATTGGATAAGATAAGAGAGTTAAGGGTGGTGTCAGGCAGGATTTCTATAGCACAGTCCGTCGGTCGGTGAGGCGGAAGTTCATTGGTCTCTTTTTCACTGAACACCTCCCTTAAGTCCCGATACTCTTTAGGGATCATGGGGACATCCTTTTCCATCCCTGTGCTGCTGCCATTACTTTGCGCCATGGGAAGACTACTTTCTGGCTTTCCCTTATTCTCTTGGATGGCAATTCATTTGGATTTTTAAAGTCTTCTTCTCAAGTTTACATAAGGATTCCACTTCTTTAGTGAATACCAGGGGCCATTCCATCCCTGGAGCCATTATGAAGCTTAAAGTGTCTATAAGAGCCCCCATCAGCATTTCTTTTTTTAAAAGTTTTTTATTTTTTCTTTTCTTATACACATATTATAGATGTACATTTTCTTATTTATAAATAATCATACATATTCTCTCTAAAGAAAGCACAAAAATAAACCATTTTAATTACATTTGGAGTTGCTCTTCTACCCTTTCTTTCCTTCCGTTTTACAACAAACCTTCTTCTTCTCTTTCCTTCCCTCCTTTTTCTCCTTTTCTACCTTCTTCCTCCTCCTCTCCTTCCTCATACCTACTTCCCTTTCCTCTCCCCCACTCCTCTTTCCCTCATTTCTCACCTTCTCTCCTACTCTTATCCCCTGACTTATCCTCCTCTCCTTCTCCTTCCCTCCATCCCTCTCTCCTTCACCTCCTCTATCTTACCTTCTATTCCTCTCTTCTTTCTTCTTTGTTGTATGATATTTCCCTTGTTTGGTATCCAAGCAACTCCAATCTTCTGATAATATAACTTTCCTTTCGGTTTCTTTTCTATTTTAACCAATCCATCATTTCATAATTGTACATTTGTATCTATAATCTTCTCTTCTTCATTCCCCTCATCCCCCTTTTCCATTTACTCTGGCGATACCTGGGATTCTATTTCTTCATAACCGTTTTTCTCATTTATTTTCCATTTATTAGCATTGTTTATTTATCTATTGTCTTTTATTTCTGTCTCCTTTCTAACCATACATAAAATCTTTCCCATGTCTTGTAATACACCGATTCCTCTTTATCTTTTATTCTTAAAGTTAATCTATTCATTTCTGCACAGTCTAAGATCTTTTTTATTACTTCACCTTCTGATGGGATTCTCTCTAACTTCCAATTTTGCGCAAATACAAGTCTTGTTGCTGTTATTACGTGAATAATTAAATACATTTCTTCTTTGCTATATCTTTCTGGCAAAATACCCAATAAGAACATTTCTGGCTTTAATTCTATAGATTTTTGTAGCATTTCCTTTAACCATGTCTGTATTCTAAACCAATATTTTTCTGCTTCTATACATGTCCACCACATATGATAATATGACCCCGGCAAATTCGATCATTTCCAACATTTAGCTGATTTATCTTTAAACATTTTTGCTAGCTTTTCTGGTGGAATGTGCCATCTATAAAACATTTTATATAAGTTTTCCTTATATGTCATTGCCATTGTCAATTTATAATTCCATTCCCATAGTTGTTGCCATTTCTCTAATTCTATTGCATAATCAAAATTTTTCGCCCAAGTTATCATTGTCCTCATCTTCTAATCTAACTTGCAATAAGTAATTATACAGTTTTTTAATCATTTTTTCATCCTTTCCAGTCAGTATCTGATCCAACTCTGATTTCCCCAAATTAAAACCATATTGTTTCAAGTCTTTATCGTATCTTGATTGTATTTGCAATCTTTTTTTTTTTATTGAAAAGGTTTTACAACAATTAAATTTTCCCCCTCCCCCCTCCCTCCTAAACCCCCCTCCCCCCCCCGGACTTCCCGGAGGGTGGATGCCAGGGAGGGAGAGGGCCCAGGAGAAGCAGGCCTTGCCAGGTCTTCTTCCTCACTTTCTGAATCATCCAAGTCCAGGAGTCCGAGTCCAGGAACCTGGGTCACAACAGCTCCCAAATAGCGTGGTGGGAGGACCTGGGCGTAGAAAGGTTATACTGTATGAACAGGTATCTAAACAGGCCGTGGCAGCTGTTCTTATTCATGCTACTCAGATAAGGCAAGAGTCAGCTGCGAAAATGAAAAGCTGAAGTATCCACATGGAAAATAGTTACAAGACAGTAATGGGAAGTAAACTGAAGCAGGCTTAAGATGAGTTGGAGACCAGAAAACTGCTGTCAAACTAAGGTCATAACAAGTCGAAGTTGCCTATCTTCTATGCCACTCTCAGCCATTATTGAAGCTGAGGTAGCAAGTTCCAGTCCAGATTCCAATGGTTTGTCTGTTCTTGTGCTTCTCACCTGTGTGAGAAAACGCAAGCCTTGTTGTTGTTTTTTTTAATTGAAAAAGTTTTACAACAACAATTAAATTTTCCCCCCCTCCCCCCTCCCTCCAAAACCCCCCTCCCCCCCTGGACTTCCCGGAGCAAACACAAGGTATAGTTCATTAAACAAAACAGTCATACATTAAATTTTTAAAATCTAACACAATTATAATCCTTCTCTCTCACATAACCTGACTTCTTCCATTAAAATCAAAAACAACATCCTTCATTCAAAGGCAATCCGAAATTTCTTAATCTGATATCTATTTTGAATATAGTCAATCCAGTTCTTCCATTCATTTAAATATTTTTCTTGAGTACTGTCTTTCAAGAAGGCTGAGATTTTAGCCATCTCAGCCAAATTGGAAACTTTCAATATCCATTCTTCTATTGTGGGTAATTCTTTTTTCTTCCAATATTGTCCAATCAACAGTCTTGCTGCTGTTATTAAGTTCAAAATCAACTTAATCTCAATCACTGTACAGTCCGTTGTTATTCCCAAAAGAAAAAATTGCGGTAGGAACTTTATCTTCTTCTTCAGAACATTCTGCATAATCCACCAGATTCTTATCCAGAAAGACTTAATTTTCTTACAAGTCCACCATACATGAAAATATGTAGCATCATCACAATTACATCTTCAACATTTCGCTTGCATATCTGGATACTTACATGATAATTTCTTAGGATCTAAATGCCATCTATAAAACATCTTATAAAAATTTTCCCTTAAATTCTGCGCTTGCGTAAATTTAACATTTCTAACCCAATTTTTTTCCCATGTTTCCAACATTATTGGTTCTTGAATATTCTCTGCCCATTTTATCATACAATCCTTTATTAAATCTCTTTCAGAATCTATTTCTATCAACACAGTATACAATCTCTTTATTTATTTATTTATTTATTTTTTATTGAAAGAGTTTTAAAAAAAACAAAAACATTTTTCCCCCTTTTTTTCCCCTCCCTCCCAAAAAAAAAACAAAACACCCCCCTCCCTCCCCCACCCCCCGGCTTCCCGGGTCAATCACAAGGTAAAGTCCAATCCAAATAACCACATCCAAAGCTTTTCGTCTCCCAACCCCCTCCCCATTACATAAAATAACTTTCTAATTATTCAAAGGCAATCTGATATTTCTTAATCTGATATCTGTTTTGTAGATAATCAATCCATTTTTTCCATTCAATTAAATATCTTTCCTGCGTATTGTCTTTTAAAAACGCTGAGATTTTAGCCATCTCAGCCAAATTAATAACTTTCAATATCCATTCTTCTATTGTAGGTATCTCTTCTTTCTTCCAGTATTGTCCAATCAACAGTCTTGCTGCTGTTATTAAGTTCAAAATCAATTTAGTCTCAATCCCTGTACAATCCATTATAATTCCCAAAAGGAAAAATTGTGGCAGGAACTTTATCTTCTTCTTCAGTACATTTTGAATAATCCACCAAATTCTTATCCAAAAGACCTTAATTTTCTTGCAGGTCCACCAAATATGAAAATATGTAGCATCATCACAATCACACCTCCAACATTTCGCTTGGATATTAGGATACATACATGATAATTTTTTGGGATCTAAATGCCATCTATAAAACATCTTATAAAAATTTTCCCTTAAATTCTGTGCTTGTGTAAACTTAACATTTCTAACCCAGATTTTCTCCCATGTTTCCAACATTATTGGTTCCTGAATATTCTGTGCCCATTTTATCATACAATCCTTTACCAAATCCTTTTCCGAATCTATTTCAAGCAACACATTATACAATCTCTTTATATGCTCCTGGGTCTGATTTCTAATTTGCTTTATTAAATTTTCCTCCTTTGCATTATACCAATTTTTGATCTTCTTTCCATCTAGCACTTATTTGCCCATATTGAAACCAAGTATAATTCTCCTTCTTCATTTTAATACCTGTAATGATTTTAATTGCAATCTACCTCCTTCAGCATACAAAAGTTCTTTATATGTAATCATTTCCTGTTTCTGTTCTATATTTATATTCTCTATTGCATGTCTAGGGCTCCCATATAGGAATCTTGTAATCTAATTTATAGGAATATTTATTCCAGACCAAAAGAGCACTTCTCAACACATGATTCTTAAAAGCCCTATCCACTTTTTCCATAAAATAAGTACGCATGCCATCCATATAACAAGTCATAACCTTCTATATTCAAAATTCTTTCCTCTGTTAAGTTAAACCAGTCACTTATTACTGAAAGGGTTACTGCTTCATAATATAGTATAAAGTTAGGCATTCTTAAACCACCTCTTTCCGTGAATCCTGTATTATTTTCATTTTAACCTCGCCTTTTACCCTGCCATATAAATTTATTAATCCCACTCTGCCAATCTTCCAAATTTTATCCTTTTTAATTATAGGTATCATCTGGAACAGAAACAAAAATCTAGGTAACATTCATTTTAATAGCCGCAATCCTTCCCAATAGGGATAACTGCAATTTCTTCCAGCCACTCATATCATTCTGAACTTTTTGCCATAGCAAGTCATAATTATTCTTATAAAGTTTCTTGTTCGATGAGCTAATATAGACCCCTAAATATTTAACCTTTTTTACTACCTCAAATCCTGTCATTTCCTCTAGTTTTTGTTTCTGTTGTATAGACATATTTTTAATTATCACTTTTGTTTTATTCTGATTTATTTTAAATCCTGATACCTTTCCATATTTATCAATTACCTCCAACAAAAATCTACTTGAATTTATAGGATTAGATTAACGTAACCACTACATCATCTGCAAAAGCTCTAACTTTGTACTCATATTGTCTAATCTTAATTCCCGCTATTTTCATTAATTTCGTATTTTATCTAATAATGGTTCCAGAGTCAAAACAAACAATAATGGTGATAAGGGACATCCCTGTCTTGTTCCTTTCATAATCTTAATAACTTCTGTCAAACTACCATTTACTATAATCTGTGCTGTTTGCTCTCCATAAATCGCTTTAATTATTCTAATAAAACAGTCTCCAAATTGCATTTTCTCTATTAATTTAAATAAAAAATCCCAATGCAATCGATCAAAGGCTTTCTCTGCATCCAAAAAAATAAGTGCCGCTGAAGTATTCTTCTTTTCCAAATATTCCAATATATTAATAATCTGTCTAACATTATTCCTCATCTGCCTCCCTTTTATAAAACCAGATTGATCAGTATGAATTCTTTGTTGTAAAACTAACATTAATCTATTTGCTATTATTTTTACAAAAATCTTATAATCATTATTTAAAAGTGAAATCGGCCTATAGTTACCAGGTTTAGAGCAGTCTTGCTCCTCTTTCAGTATCAGTGAAATAAAAGATGTTTTCCATGACGGGGGTATTCCCACTCTAATTGTATCTGATTAAATAATTCTTTAAGTGGGCCTAATATTTCATCCTGTGTTTTTATAATAAGTTGCTGTAAGACCATCTGTACCAGGGTTTTCCCATTTTAATTGTTTAATTGCCTCCACTATTTCTCCAGTAGCTATCGGCGGTTCAGCTCCTCCTCTGTTCTAATGTTAGAATATTCACCTTATAATCTTTCAAATAATCATAAATGTCCCTATCAATATTTTGTCTTTTGCATATAGGCAGTATAAAATTCTGAGAATGCCTTTTAATTTTATCCTGTTGGTATATCTCTTTACCTTTATATTCTATTTTTTGTATGACACGTGCTTTCTGTTTCTTCCTTAAATTATATGCCAACCATCTCCCAGGTTTATTTGCATTACAAAAGGTATTATGTTTAGCATATTGTATATTCGTTGCCACCTGGCCTGCCATTAACATATTAAATTGACTCTGTAATATTTTTATAGCCTCTTTAAGTTTATGATCTTGTGGGTTTTGAATTAATAACTGTTGCTTCCTTTGAATTTCTTCTTCCAAATATCTACACTGCCTTTGTTTATTATTCCTTTGCCTGTTGTCCAAATAAATCAATATCCCTCTAATAAACGCTTTGCTCGCTTCCCACACAGTTCCTATAGGTGTCCCTTTGTACATATTAAAATCAAAGAATTCTTTTAACTGTTTCTTACAATAAGTTACATTATCCTCATATCTAAACAGATTTTCATTCAACCTCCATGTTCTACCACCTTTTTTCCCTTGTAATAATTCCATCCATACTGGGCTATGGTCAGTTAAACACCTCGGAAATATCTTCGTTTTCTTCACCCTAGAAAGCAAGTCATTAGAAATTAAAATAAAATCAATGCGTGAAAAAGATTGATGTCTATCAGAAAAAAAAGTAAAATCTCTCTCATCTGGATTCCGTAACCTCCATATATCTCCAAACTCAGTCTTCCATCATTTCAAAAAAGGATTTTGGTAATTTTGCATGTATAGGTATCTTCTTGGAGGAGGTTCTCTTATCCCTTCTTGTATCAATTACTCCATTCCAGTCTCCTAATAAGATAAACGAACTATAATCCCAGAGGGTCAACCTCTCATGTAACATTTTGTAAAACTTTTCTTGTTGCTGATTAGGTGCATAAATACCTATCAACAAAGTCTTTTTTGCATCTATCACCAGTTCAATAGCAATAAATCTTCCTTGAATATCTGCCTCAATTAGCTTAGCTGGTAAATCCTTCCTGATATATACAACAATTCCATGCTTCTTTTCCAAAGCTGATACAACAAAATGGTTACCCAATTTTGAATTAATTAAATATTTTTGGTCTGATAATTTTATATGTGTCTCTTGCAGGCAAATCACATCATTTTTAAATTGTTTCAAGTAGTGAAATATTTTCCTTCTTTTCTGAGCTGAATTCAAGCCATTAACATTCCATGACAAGATTCTATTTGCCATTACTGGCCTCCTGAAGCTTTGAAGCAGACAACGGAAGCTCCTCCTCCGGTATCTTCCGTCTAGCTCCTCCCACAGCTTCCATAATGGGATCCTGACTTTTACTTTGAGACTGTTGCTCTTCTTTACGCTTAAGGGCTCCTCTTGTCACCCTTTGCTCTTGTGGTTCCTCTAATACTGGCAGCAATAAAGGCTCTTGGGTCACCACGCCTTCTTGAGTCTCTTGAAGTTTTTCTATCACTTCTATTTCGACTTTCAAAACTGTAGAAAGAAAAACCTTTGCCTTTAAAACCGTGTCAATTCTATATCTCCTTCCTTGATAGAATAGTGTCAGTCCAACTGGCACCTCCCATCTGAATTGAATCTGATGTTTTTTAAGTTCTTGTGTAAAAAAAGCAAATTCCTTCCTGTCTCTTAACATCTTTGAAGGAATCTCTTTCAACACCTTCAACTCCTGTTCTCCAATTTTTAAAGTTGTCTGATATGAAACTTGCAGAATTTGATTTCTCATAGTCCTTTTCACAAAATAAACCACAATGTCCCGAGGAAGCTTTCTCTGTCTTGCAATCCAAGAATTAACTCTATATATTTTATCAATTTGGTAAGCTACCTCTTGGGGGTCCGCTTCAATAAATTCAGCCAATGCTTCTGATATAATTTTTCTTAAGTCTTCTCCACGCTCTTCTCGCATACCACGAATTCTAAGAGCTCCTTCCATAAGTTTATATTGTAATATCACAACCTGATCTTCATTTTGATCCACTTTTTTCTGAACACCTTTCATTTCGTCTTCTAAATGCTTATTTGACTGAGAGATCTGTTGCATTTCCACTTCCAATCCTTCAATTTTTTTACTCAGTCCTTGAACTGCCATAAGAATATCTTCTCTTATTTTTGCATTAAAATTCTCCATCATCTCTTTTTGCCTATCTTCAGAAAGTTTTAATTGTTCTTTCAATATTTCCTCAAGACTTGGTTCAGATCCCCTTCTTCCAGAAGGCTTTAAAGGTTTAGCTGCCATTCTGTCTTCAAAAGAATCAGGAATTCAAAGTTAATAACTCTCCTTCCCTCCTTTCAGTATAAAACCTCCGTTTGTAACAATCCACAAGTAACGCTGCTTCATCGTACTAAAAAATTTTTACTTTCACTTTTAGACGCCATTTTAAAAGTCAATTAATCAAAGACAAAGAAAGGTTTCAAATTTCAAAAAGGGAGTCGGTACTTGCCGTACTGATTCTGCATCAAAGTTCGAACGCTTGTGAAATTCCCGTCTGCTTGGAATATCAATCAATTTAATAAGTTCTCTAGAGCAGAAGCGACATTCCTCTCCTTTTCCCTGATAAAAACAGGGGCGTGCTGAAGTTGGAAGGAGTGGAATTCGGTGGGGTCATAAATCCAGGAAAGTTCGCTCTTGAGAGCAAACCCCCTGTCAGACCTGCCACTCTTCCACAATTCTGATAATCTCTTTCACCCAGAGATTATGCTAAGCTCAGTGAACAGTGATTTATTTTCTGTTTCACTGACTTTTACAATCTTCTAACACGGAGTGCTCTGTTTGAGCACCCAGCAGGAGGGTGACGTCACTGGAGCCTAGTATACAATCTCTTTATATGCCCCTGAGTTTGATTTCTAATTTGTTTAACCAAATTTTCTTCATTTTGAATGATACCAATTTTCTGATCTTCTTTCCATCTAGCCTTTAACTGTCCATATTGAAACCAAGTATAATTCCTCCCTTCTTCTTTTAATGTATCCAAAGATTTTAGTTGTAAATTTCCCCTCTCATTGTATAAAAGATCTTTATAAGTAATCATTTCTTGTTCCTGTTCTATATTTATATTCTCTACTGCGTGCCGAGGACTTGCCCATATAGGAATTTTATAATTTAACTTATAATAATATTTTTTCCAGACACGCAGAAGAGAAATTCTCAACACATGATTCTTAAAAGCTTTATCTACTTTCTTATCATACAATAAATATGCATGCCAACCATATAATAAATCATAACCTTCTATATTCAAAATCCTTTCCTCTGTTAAATTAATCCAATCACTTATTACCGAAAGAACAACTGCTTCATAATACAGTTTTAAATTAGGCATTTTAATCCTCCTCTTTCCGTGTATCTTGCATTATTTTCATTTTGACTCTCGCTTTTTCCTTCCATACAAATTTATTAATCCCTTTTTGCCATTCATCCAAATTTTTATCTTTCTTAATTATTGGTATCATCTGAAACAAGAACAAGAATTTAGGCAAAACATTCATTTTATAGCTGCTATTCTCCCAACAAAGATAATTGTAATTTTTCCAAGTATTCATTTCCTTCTGAATTTTTTCCATAACACATCATAATTATTCTTATACAATTTTCCATTTGATGAAGTAAGAAAGACTCTAAATATTTAACCTTTTTACAATTTCAAATCCTGTTATTTCCTCTAGTTTTTCTTTCTGGTTCTTAATCATATTTTTGGTTAACACTTTTGTTTTATTTTGATTCACTTTAAACCCTGAGACCCTTCCATATTGATTAATTACTTCCAACAAATATACACTCGAATTTATAGGCTGAGTCAACATAACAACCAAATCATCTGCAAATGCTCTGACTTTATATTCATATCTTCTAATTCTAATACCCTCTATCTCCTTAACTCTCTTATCTTATCCAATAAAGGTTCCAAAGATAAAATAAACAATAAAGGTGATAAAGAACACCCTGCCTTGTTCCTTTCGCAATTTTAAAACTATCTGTCAAACTACCATTAATTATTATCTGAGCTGTTTGCTCTCCATAAATTGCCCTAAGTATTCGTATAAAACCATTTCCAAATTGCATTTTGTCTGTTAATTTAAATAAAATTCCCAATGCAAACGATCAAAAGCTTTCTCTGCATCCAAGAATATAAACGCTGCCGAATCTGATTTTCTTTTCCAAATATTCCAATAAATTCACTATCTGCCTAACGTTATTCCTCATTTGTCTCCCTTTTATAAAACCAGACTGGTCAGTGTGAATCCTTTGTTGTACAATTTCCATTAACCTATTTGCCATTATTTTCAAAATCTTATAATCATTATTCAAGAGTGAAATCGGTCTATAATTCCCAGGCTTAGTACAATCCTGATCCTCTTTTGGTATCAATGAAATAAAAGTAGTCCTCCATGATGGTGGTACTCCTCCTCCCATCAGTATCTGATTAAATAACTCCATAAGTGGACCAACTATCTCATCCTGTAACTTTTATAATATATTGCTGTAAGTCCATCTGTGCCTGATTTCCTATTTTTAATTGCTTTATTACCAAAATAATTTCCTCAGAAGTTATAGGCGATTCAACTCTTCCTTTGCTCATTAGTTAAACCTTTAACCTTATATTCTTTCAAATATTTATCAATATCCATATTCAATATTGTATCTCTGGCATATAAATTTGTATAATATTCCAAGAAAGCTTTTTTAATTTTATCCTGTTGAAATCGCACTTTACCCTTGTATTCAATTCCTTCAATAGTACGTGCTTTCTGTCTTTTCCTTAACATATAAGCCAACCTCCTCCCTGATTTATTGGCATTACAAAAAGTATTATGTTTAGTATATTGTATATTGGTTGCCACCTGATCTGCCATTAACATATTAAATTGACTCTGTAATATCTTTATCGCTCAGTAGTTTTTAAATCATGTGGGTTATATACCAATAATTGTTGTTTCCTCTGAATTTCTCTTCTAAATCCCACGCTGTTTTTGTAGTTTTCTCCTCTGTCTACTATTAATATATATCAAATTTCCTCTCATAAAGGCCTTGCTCACGTCCCACACCATTTCTATCAAGTTCCTTTCCCAAATTATAATCAAAAAATTCTTTCATTTGTTTTTTACATTGATTTACATTATCCTCATATCTAAACAAATTTTCATTTATTCTCCATGATCTTCTTCCACCTTCATGTTGCAACTCCATCCATACCGGACTATGATCAGTTAAACACCTTGGAAATATCTTTGTTTTCCTAACCCTAGAAAGCAAGTCATTGGTAATTAATATAAAATCAATACGTGAAAAAGATTGATGCCTATCCGAAAAATAAGTATAATCTCTATCATCAAAATTCTGCCTTCTCCATATATCTTTCAACTCAAAATCTTCCATCAAATCAAAAAAAGATTTAGGCAATTTTGCATGCATAGGAATTTTCTTAGAAAGAGTTCTTTTATCTTTTCTAATGTCCATTACACCATTCCAATCCCCTAATATAATAAATGTTTTATAGTCCCAAAAAGTCAATTTTTCATGTAACAGTTTATAAAATTTTTCTTGTTGTTGATTAGGTGCATGCATGCCAATCACAAGTGTCTTTTTTCCTTCTAAAATCAATTCAATAGCAATATATCTTCCTTGAATGTCCGTTTCAATTAATTTACTTGATATATTTTTCTTCAAATATATAACTATACCATTTTTCTTATTCGGAGCAGAAGGAACAAAATGTTTACCTAATTTCGAATTAATCAAATATTTCTGATCTGATAATTTTATATGTGTCTCTTGTAAACATATCACATCATTTTTAAATTGTTTCAAATAATGGAATATTTTTCTTCTTTTCTGTGCTGAATTTAAACCATTAACATTCCATGTCAAAAATTTATTTGCCATCACTGGCCTCTTGAAGCTTCTGAGCAATTAGCTGAAGACCCTCACTCTTCGGCTTGGCTCCTCCCACAGCTTCAGTAGTAGAATCCCGTTCCTGTCTTTGAAGTCGTTCCTCCATCTCCTTACGCCTAATAGCTCCCCTTGTCACTCTTTGTTCTTGAGATTGTTCTTGAGGTACTGATATCACAGGTGCAGTTTCAGCTTCCCCACTCTGTTTCTCTTGAAGACTTTTATCCACTGTTTCTACATCCACTTTCAATACATTAAAAAGAAAATCCTTTGCTTTCAATTCAGTATCAATTCGATATCTCCTGCCTTGAAAAAATACTGTTAAACCAATTGGAACCTCCCATCTATATTGAATCTGATGCTTCTTAAGCTCTTGTGTAAAAAACCTAAAATCCCTTCTATCCTTTAACATTTTAGCAGGGATCTCTTTCAAAACCAACACCTCCTGTTCTGCTATTTGCAATTTCTTTTGGTATGTAGCTTGCAAAATCTGATTTCTTATTGTAGAAGTTAAAAAATAAATTACAATATCTCTTGGGAGCTTTTTCTGCCTTGCTACCCAAGAATTAACCCTATATGCCTTATCAATTTGAAAATCAACTTCTCGAGGGTCCATGCCTAACATTTCAGCTAAGGCTTCTGATATAACTTTTTAAAGATCTTCTTCCTTCCGGTCTTGAAGACCCTAATTCTCAAAGCCTTCCCCAACGCTCTATATTGCAATACCACCACATGATCCTCATTTTTATCCACTTTATTTTGGAGCTCTCCAACTTTATTATCCAAATACTGATTTGCTTGACTAATTACTTCCACTTTATCCTCCATTACTTCCAAATTTTTTGCCAAACCTTGAAAAACCATCAATAAATCTTCTCTAATTTTTTTATTAGTCTCTTTAATTTCTTCCCTAAGTTGATCCTTCACACCATGAATATTATTCATAATTTCTTTAAATCGCTCTTCAGAAACTCTGTTCTGTTCCTTTAATATATCTTCTAAATTAGTTTCAGACCCCCTTCTCGTCATGGGAGCTTTTGGTGGCTTAGAAGCCATTTTAATTTAAGTAAAGTCTCTAATTAGAATTATAAAATCTCAGTCTCAAAAAGTCTCCAATTAAAGTTGTAAAATAAAAACTTTCACCTTGCCTCCTATGGAAAGCTTCTATTCAGCTAAAATCCACAAAGACGAACTTCGCTTTCTCTCACAAGCAGCCTCCAATCCACTTCCTCTCAGACGCCATTTCTTCCTTCACTAAGTTCAAGTGAGAAAAAGTTTTCCCCTTTTTTAAAAAGGAGTAGAAGTCAGCTCTCTTCTTGCTTCCCCAGTAATCGATCACTTGTATTTGTCCCGTCTGCTTTTAGTTATTCAAAACGGAATCAATTGAGCAGAGGTGGGCGTTTTCCTCTTGTCCTGCTTAATTAGCAGGATCGAGCCGAGTCTGGAGTGGGGCTGGGTTAGGCAGGCACCCCTCCGAGACTCTGCATAAGAAAGCAGAGCCCCTGGGGCAATCTTCTGCTATCCAGCCGCTCTTGCTAATCTCTTTCACCCAGAGAAAAGCTTTGAAGCTGGCTAACAGCCGTTCTCCGCTGTTTCACCAGCTTTTACAGAATCTCAGTTCGGGACGCCATTCCAGACGTCCTCCCGGGGAAAACGAAACCACCGGAAGCCCCGCAATCTTGTGTACCAATCAGTCTCAATCCCTTGTTTTTCTAAGTCTTGCTTCTGTTTTAACTCTCCCTTCTCAGTTAAAATGTCTTTATAACATACAATATTGTTCATGTTCATCATATTCGGATGTGTCAACGCTTCTGTTGTTGAAAGCCACATTGGTATTTCCATGTAATGTTTTTCTTTCACTCTCCCCCATGTTGTTAACAAGCCATTTCTTACCCAATGTCTCTGAAAATATCCATGTATCCTATTTTTGCCATACCATAGGAAAGTGTGCCAACCTAGTTGCAAATCATGTCCTTCCAAAGTCAATAATCTTGTATTTCTCAATAAAATCCATTCTTTAACCCAGGTTAACATCGCTGCTTGATGATAAATTCCCAATTTGGTAGACCAAATCGTCCTCTAGTCTTAGAGTCTTGAAGCAATTTAATATTAATTCTTGCTTTTTTTTCTTGCCATATATATTTCCACATCATTTTATTCAGAGTCTCAAAATATTTCTTCTCCAATTTAATTGGAATTGTTTGAAAGAAAAACAAAATTCTTGGCAGTACATTCAGATTGGCAGCTCATTCATTTCATGAGCTTGGGTCTTCGGTTGATGTTATGCAATGCTCGGTCCGTGGTTAATAAAGCCCCCCTGATTTGCTTTCTCATTCAGGGAGAGTCCGTGGACCTCATGGGCATTACGGAGACCTAGTTGGGCTCGGAAGGGGGTGTTCCCCTTGTCGAGTTGTGCCCTCTGGATTTCCGAGCATTCCATCAACCGAGAGCCCAAGGTAGAGGTGGAGAGGTGGCGGTTGTTATTAGGGAAGGCCTAGAACCGAGGGAGTCCACTGTACCTCAGACAGCCGGTTGTGAATCCCTCTTTGTGAGGTGGGGTCATAGGAATCAGATGGGCTGCTTGATCACGTACCTGGCTCCTTGCTGCGTGACTACAGCCCTACCCGAGTTGTTGGAGGTGCTTGCCGGAGTGGCAGTTGAGACCCCCAGACTTATGGTCATGGGGGATTTCAACCTGCCATCGACCGGTTTGTCATCGACGGCGGCCCGGGAGTTTCAGGCCTTCATGACGGCCTTGGACCTGATTCAAGTAATTGATGGCCCTACGCACACTGGGGGAAGCACACTGGACCGGATTTATATCTCTGGACAGTGGTTAAATGATCTGGAATTAGGAGATTTAGTAACAGAACCTGTGTCATGGTCAGATCATTTTCTCCTTCGCCTGGACTTTTGGACCGCCACCCACCACCGCAGGGAGACGGAACCAATGCGTTGGTTCCGTCCCAGGTGCCTGATGGATCCTGAGAGGTTCCTGATGGAGCTTGGGCCATTTCCTGAGGATCTGGCCCATGGCACGGCTGAAGAAGTAGTTCGTGCCTTTGCGGCCTCTGACCTGGCGCAGATCTCAGCCGGCCCCTTGGTTCTCCAAGGGGCTGAGGGAGATGAAACGCCGGAGAAGACGCCTAGAGAGTACCTGGAGGTCCAGCTGTTCCGAAGCTGACCGGACACTAGTTAGGTCTTATTCTAAGGCCTACCTAGTGGCATTGAGGGAGGCGAAGCGTTCTTAGGTTTCCACCCTCATTGCGTCGGCAGATAACCGCCCGGCCGCCCTGTTTCGGGTGACCCGCTCTCTCCTTCACCAGGAGGCGCGGGATGACCCTTTACAGGGACGTGCCGAGGAGTTTAGTGGTTATCTATACGATAAAATCGTTCAGTTCTGGGATGGTTTGGACTGAAATTGGGATGATCCAAGTGAGAGGGCGGAGTCACGTCTTGTCGAGATTGTTTGGAATGAGTTTGACCCTGTGGCTCTTGAGGACGTGGACAGGTTGTTGGGGAGGCTGCACGCCGCCACATGTTTACTGGACCCGTGCCCTTCCTGGTTGGTGCTGGCCACACAGGAGGTGACACGAGTCTGGCTCGGGGGATTATTAATGCTTCCTTGTTGGAAGGGGTTTTCCCTGCCGCCTTGAAAGAGGCGGTAGTGAGACCCCTCCTCAAGAAGCCTTCCCTGGACCCAGCTATTTTGGGTAATTATCGTCCGGTCTCCAACCTTCGCTTTGTTGCGAAGGTTGTAGAGAGTGCTGTGGCGTGGCAGCTACCCCAATACCTGGATGAAGCTGTCTATCTAGACCCGTTCCAGTCCGGCTTCCGACCCGGATATAGTATGGAGACAGCTTTGGTCGCGTTGGTGGATGATCTCTGGAGGGCCAGAGACAGGGGTTGTTCCTCTGCCCTGGTCCTATTAGATCTCTCAGCGGTTTTTGATACCATCGACCATGGTATCTTGCTGCACCGGTTGGAGGGTTTGGGAGTGGGAGGCACCGTTTATCGGTGGTTCTCCTCCTATCTCTCTGACCGGTCGCAGATGGTGTTGACAGGGGGGCAGAGGTCGACCGTGAGGCACCTTACTTGTGGGGTGCCACAGGGGTCGATTCTCTCGCCCTTCCTGTTCAACATCTATATGAAGCCGCTGGGTGAGATCATCAGTGGCTTTGGGGTGAGATACCAACTGTACGCTGATGACACGCAGCTGTACTTCTCCACCCCGGGCCACCCCAACGAAGCTGTTGGAAGTGCTGTCCCGGTGCTTGGAAGCCATACGGGTCTGGATGGGGAGGAACAGGCTCAAGCTCAATCCCTCCAAGACGGAGTGGCTGTGGATGCCAGCACCCCGATACAGTCAGCTGCAGCCGCAGCTGACTGTTGGGGGCGAGTCATTGGCCCCAATGGAAAGGGTGCGCAACTTGGGTGTTCTCCTGGATGGACGGCTGTCGTTTGAAGATCATTTGACGGCCGTCTCCAGGAGAGCTTTTCACCTGGTTCGCCAGTTGCACCCCTTCCTTGATCGGGATGCCTTATGCACGGTCACTCATGCTCTTGTTACCTCTCGCTTGGATTATTGCAATGCTCTCTACATGGGGCTCTCCTTGAAGTGCACTCGGAGGCTTCAGTTAGTTCAGAATGCAGCTACGCGGGTGATAGAGGGAGCCGCACGCGGATCCCATGTAACACCCCTCCTGCGCAGGCTGCACTGGCTGCCTGTGGTCTTTCGAGTGCACTTTAAGGTTTTGGTTACTACCTTTAAAGCGCTCCATGGCTTGGGGCCTGGGTACTTACGGGACTGCCTACTGTTACCTCACGCCTCCCACCGACCCGTACGCTCACACAGAGAGGGACTTCTCAGGGTGCCGTCCGCCAAGCAATGTCGGCTGGCAGCCCCCAGGGGAAGATCCTTCTCTGTGGGGGCTCCTACCCTCTGGAACGAACTTCCCCCTGGCTTGCGCCAAGTGCCTGATCTTTGGACCTTTCGCCACGAGCTGAAAACGTATTTATTTACTCGCGCGGGGCTGGCTTAAATTTTAAATTTTAAATTTTAAAATTTTAAATTTCTAGATGAATTTTAAGGGTTTTTAGATTTTAAATGTTTTAAATTTCGGCCAATTATTTAATAAGTTTTTTAATTTTTGTTTTAATTGTATATTGCTTGTGTTCTTATTTTTGGCTGTAAACCGCCCTCAGTCCTTCGGGAGAAGAGCGGTATAAAAATCTAATAAATAATAATAATAAATAATAATTTTAATTAATGCTATTTTTCCCATTAACGATAATTGCAGATTTTTCCATTTTTCCAAATCTGTTTCAATTTGGTTCCTCAAAGTTAATTGGATGCCCAGATATCTCATTTTCTTCACTATTTGAGTATCTAAATACTGCATTAGTTGCCTCTTTTGTTTTTCTCTTATGTTTTTGACAATGATTTTAGTTTTATCTTCGTTTATTTTCAATCCAGCTACCTCTCCATATTCCTCTATTTGTTGCATTAACTTTAAGCCCGTTTCCATTGGTTCTTCCATAATAAATACTAAATCATCCGCAAATGCTTATAGCTTATATTCTTCTCTTTAATTTTCATTCCTTTTATTTCTTTATCTTATCTTATTTTTCTGTTTAAAACCTCTAACGTCAAGATAAATAACAATGGAGATAATGAACATCCTTGTCTAGTTCCTTTTCTGATATCTACTTTTTCTGTCATTTCACCATTTATTATTACCTTTGCTAATTGGTCTTTATATATAGTCTTAACCATGTTTACAAATCTGTCCCCCAAATCCATCTTTTGTAATTGTTTAGTCATAAATTGCCACTTCACGTTATCAAATGCCTTCTACGCATCTAAAAATAACACCATTTGTTTTTCTGAATGAGAAAATATTCCAATGTGTCCAATATAATTCGTATATTATCTCTAATTTGTCTGTTAGGTATCTGAATGTATAAATTCATTCAGCAACCTCTTCAGTCTTTCCGCCATAATTGATGAAAATACTTTATAATCTGCATTTAATAATGAGATTGGTCAATAATTCTTTATTTGTTGCAGGTCTGATTTTTCTTTTGGTATAAGAGTTATATATGCCTCCATCTATGATTTCGGTGCCTTGGCTTCTATTAGTAAATCATTAAATACTTGTAGCATTTTATCACTTAATACATCTTGCAATTCTTTATATAATTCTGCAGGTAATCTATCGGGCCCCAGGGTTTTTCCATTTTTCTGTCTTTTGATTCCCTCTATCAATTCCATCATTGATATTCTTTCTTCGTGCTTTTTTGAATTCTTCTGATATTTTAGGAATCTTTGGTTTTTTTCAGATATTGTTCTACTTTCCCTTCTGATATCTGCTCTTGATGGTAAAGTTTCTTGTAAAAATTCAAGAAACTCAATTATTTTTTTCTTTTCCTCATTTAGATAACATATCTTTCCATCTTGGTTTAATAGTTGTGTTGTTAATTTATTTAACAACGTCCAGTCTCCAACCTTCGCTTTGTTGCGAAGGTTGTAGAGAGTGCCGTGGCGCGACAGCTACCCCAATACCTGGATGAAGATGTCTATCTAGACCCGTTCCAGTCCGGCTTCCGACGCGGATACAGCACGGAGACAGCTTTGGTCGCATTGGTGAATGATCTCTGGAGGGCCAGGGACAGGGGTTATTCCTCTGCCCTGGTCCTATTAGACCTCTCGGCGGCGTTCGATACCATCGACCATGGTATCTTGCTGCGCCGGCTGGGGGGATTGGGAGTGGGAGGCACCGTATATCGGTGGTTCTCCTCCTATCTCTCCGACCGGACGCAGACGGTGTTGACGGGGGCAGAGGTCGACCGCAAGGGGCCTCACTTGTGGGTCCCACAGGGTCGATTCTCTCGCCCCTGCTGTTCAACATCTACATGAAGCCGTTGGGTGAGATCATCAGTGGTTTCGGGGTGAGATACCAGCAGTACGCTGATGATACCCAGCTGTACTTTTCCACCCCGGGCCACCCCAATGAAGTTGTTGAAGTGCTGTCCCGGTGTTTGGAAGCCGTACGGGTCTGGATGGGGAGAAACAGGCTCAAGCTTAATCCCTCCAAGACGGAGTGGCTGTGGATGCTGGCATCCCGATTCAGTCAGCTGCAGCCGCAGCTGGCTGTCGGAGGCGAGTTATTGGCCCCAAAGGATAGGGTGCGCAACTTAGGCGTCCTCCTGGATGAACGGCTGTCGTTTGAAGATCATTTGACGGCCGTCTCCAGGAGGGCCTTCCACCAGGTTCGCCTGGTTCGGCAGTTGCGCCCCTTCCTTGATCGGGATGCCTTATGCACAGTCACTCATGCGCTCGTTACCTCTCGCTTGGATTACTGTAATGCTCTCTACATGGGGCTCCCCTTGAGGTGCACTCGGAGGCTTCAGTTAGTCCAGAATGCAGCTGCGCGGGTGATAGAGGGAGCTACACGTATGTCGTGTCCCACTCCTCCGCTGACGGCTGGGTCCGGAAAATCCGAATCAGGCGTGCCTCTGCAGCTCTGCCCAAAGTCCTAGCAAAGTCCTCAGAGCAGGCAGGAGACCAGTAAGTGACTTCAGCAAGATAAGTTTGACTTTTGCCTGACTCAGAGACTGCCAGAAAGTAGATCCTTTATATAGGCCATGGGGTGTGGCTCCATGACTCAGCACTCATTAAGGCCTGCCCTCCTTCCTCTGTAGCCTCCGCCTCTCCAATCTTCTGATGCGAGGGTCACACCAATCAGCTGTTGGTAATAAACCCTCCTCAGGCTCACCTGCTGTGGAGGAGGGGGAGGGGTCTAGCTGCTCCGTTTGCCTGGGCATGGAGTCAGGGCTGGGGCAGGGAGATTCTCCTTCTGCAGTTTGTGTGGGCATGGAGCCAGGACTGGGACCGGGAGGCATACATTCCTCAGTGTGCGGGAGCAGGTAAGAAGGCCCCGGCTGCTCTGAAGGCGGGCAAGACACAACAACGTAGCTCCCATGTAACACCGCTCCTGCGCAGACTGCACTGGCTGCCTGTGGCCTTTCGAGTGCACTTTAAGGTGTTGGTTACGACCTTTAAAGCGCTTCATGGCTTAGGACCTGGGTACTTACGCGACCGCCTGCTGTTACCACATGCCTCCCATACGCTCCCATAGAGAGGGACTTCTCAGGGTGCCGTCCGCCAAACAATGTCGGCTGGCGGCCCCCAGGGGAAGGGCCTTCTCTGTGGGGGCTCCCACACTCTGGAACGAGCTTCCCCCGGGTTTACGTCAAATACCTGACCTTCGGACATTCCGTCGCGAACTGAAGACACATCTTTTTATTCGCGCGGGGCTGGCTTAAATTGGATTTTAAAAGTGAATTTTAGTAATTTTAAATGGGGTTTTAATTGACGGTAATTTTTAATTCCAGGCTAATTTTTGAATAAGTTTTTTAAAGGTATTTTAATGTGTATATTTGTATTGTTGGTTTTATCTTGCCTGTACACCGCCCTGAGTCCTTCGGGAGAAGGGCGGTATAAAAATCAAATAAAATAAATAAATAAAATAAATTTTCTTTTTCCTTTTTCCTTGTATGTGCCAACCACCTTCCTGGTTTATTTGCATTTTCAAAAAAAAATTGCTTTGTTGATTTTATTTTTCTTGCCAAATCTTCATTTTCAATTAGATTCAATTAGTGTTTTTTCAAGTCCATTAAGTTTTTATTTTTTTTTATCTTGTGGATTTCTTTGTAAGTCTTTCTCTAATTTCTTATATTCCTCCTCTATTTCCCTTTGTGTTTGTTTATTCTTTTTATTTCTTTTCCCTGCATAAGTCATTGCCAAGCCTCTTATATATGCTTTACTGGTGTCCCATACATTTTGCAATGATATATCTTCTTTCTTATTCTTTTTGGAAAAAAAAGTCAATTCTTTTTCCGTGTATTGTATAAAGTCTTTTTCATTTAATAAGCTTTGATTTAATGTCCATTTCATTCTTTTTCTTTGGCTTTTCCATACCATCGTTATCGGATTGTGGTCTGGCCATATATTTGTCTCTATATCAATCTTGTCTATCTTAGATATTAAATCTGTAGACTTTCACATCATATCTATTCTTGACCATGACATATGCCTATTTGAATAAAACGTATACTGCCTTTCTTTTAAATTTCTCTTTTTCCAAGCATCTTGTAGACTTAATTCATCTACTATTGTGTGAAATGTTTTTGGAAGTGTTTTCCTTGGTTTTTTACTCATTTTTGTAGATTTATAATCCAATTCATTACCCACTATTGTATTATAATCCCCCATTATACAAATATTTTCATAGTCATATTCTAATATTTTTCTGTGTAATTTTGCATAGAATTCTTCTTGATTATTATTCGGAGCATAATATTTTTTTATAGTTCATTACAATTTCTACCATTAACACTCTTCTCTCCTCATCTTCAAATATTTGTTTTGATTGAATTGTTTGTTTGATATAAAATACCACACTCTTTTACTTTGAGAGACCAATGTTTCATACAACTTCCCTAATTTTGTTCTTTCCAAAAAAATGTTATGTTGTTCTCTAATATGAACTTCATTCCAACTTGTTTAATTCTACCATTATTCCTGTACAATGGCAATCAATCAATTTATAAGCTTCCCCTTCCCCCCCCCCATTTCCCCCCTCCCCCCCCCCACCTTGAGACTTCCCAGAACAGAATACAGGGTATTGTAACTAACAAACATAATCTAAAATATAACATAAAACATATTCCATTTCACACCATCACACCATCACACTATCAATTCCCTTCTTTCTTAAACTCTAATACATAGCAATTCCTAACTTCACTCAAAAACTAATTGATATTTTTTAATCTGATACTTATTTTGAATATAATCAATCCACTTTCTCCATTCCAAAATATATTTTTCTTGTGTACAGTCTTTCAAGTAGGCAGAAATTTTTGCCATTTCTGCTAAATTTGATACTTTACTAATCCATTCTCCAATTGTAGGTAAGTCTTCTTTCTTCCAATATTGTGCAATCAATTGTCTTGCAGCAGTTATTAAGTTCAAAATCAGTTTTGTCTCTATAACAGTGCAATCTGGAATTATTCCTAATAAAAAGAACTGTGGAACAAACTTGATCTTCTTTTTCAAAATGTTCTGCATAATCCACCATAATTTAATCCAAAAGGCTTTAACTTTTTTGCAAGTCCACCATATATGATAATAGGTAGCATCCTCACAATCACATCTCTAACATTTTGCTTTCACATTTGGATACATACATGAAAGTTTTTTAGGATCTAAAAAACATATAAAACATTTTATAAAACATATAAAACATTTTATAAAAATTTTCTCTTAAATTTTGTGCTTGCGTGAATTTAACATTCCTCACCCAAATTTTTTCCCATGTTTCTAACATTATAGGTTGTTGAAAATTTTGTGCCCATTTTACCATACAATCTTTAACCAACTCCATTTCTGAATCAATTTCAACCAATACATTATATAATCTCTTTATATGCTGTTGACCTTGATCTTTTATTTGTTTTACCAAATTATCATCACTTTGCCTTATACCAATTTTCTGATCTATTTTCCATCTAGATTGCAATTGTCCATACTGGAACCATGTATAATTTCTCCTTTCATCTCTCAATTTCTCCCTAGATTTTAACTGTAATTCCCCTTTTTCCATAGTCAAAAGCTCTTTGTAAGTGATAACCTCCATTTTTTGTAATATATTTATATTCTCTATCATATGTCTGGGGATGGTCCATATTGGTATCTTTCCATCTAACTTATATTGATATTTTTTCCAAACCCTCAACAAAGCACTTCTGACCATATTATTCTTAAATGTCTTATCAATTTTCTTGTCATATATTACATATGCATGCCATCCATATAACAAACCATAACCTTCTATATTCAAAATCCTTTCCTCTGCTAAATTAATCCAATCAGAAATTAAAGCTAAAACAACTGCATCATAGTACAATTTCAAGTTAGGCATTTTTAAACCCCCTCTTTCCCTAACGTCTTGCATTATTTTTAACTTTATTCTCGGTTTTTTACCCTTCCATACAAAATTATTAATCCCTTTTTGCCATTCTTGTAAATTTGCATCTTTCTTCAATATTGGAATCATTTGAAACAAAAATAAAAATCTAGGCAAAACATTAATTTTTATAGCTGCCACTCTTCCCAACAATGATAATTGTAACTTCTTTCAATTCTTCATTTCTTTCAATTCTTCATTTCTTTAATTACTTTTCCCCACAATACCTCATAATTATTTTTATATAATAATTATATAAATAATTATATATCTTTTTATATAATTTTACATTCGATGCTGTAATATATATTCCTAGGTATTTAACCTTTTTAACTACTTCATATCCAGTTATTCTTTCTAGTTCTTCCCTTTGATGTGTATTCATATTTTTAATTATCATTTTTGTCTTCTGTTGATTCACTTTAAACCCAGATACCTTACTATACTGATCAATTGTCTCCTTCAGATATACAGCTGAATGTATTGGTTGAGATAAAGAAACAACCAGATCATCTGCAAACGCTCTTAATTTATAATCTTGATTTTTAATTCTAATTCCTTTTATTCGATCTAAACCACGTATATTACTCAATAATATTTCCAAAGTTAGAATGAATAATAATGGTGACAAGGGACATCCTTGTCTAGTCCCTTTCTCAATCTTGAAAGATTCTGTTAATCCACCATTTACTATTATTTGAGCTGTTTGCTTTTGATATATAGCCTTAATTGCTTGAATAAAATAATCCCCAAATTGCATTTTTTCTATTACTTTAAACAAAAACTGCCAATCCAATCTATCAAAAGCTTTTTCCGCATCCAAAAAGAAGAATGCTGCTGAGACCTGGCTGTTTCTTTCCAAATATTCAAGTAAATTTACAATTTGTCTCATATTATATCTCATCTGTCTCCCCTTAATAAATCCTGTTTGATCATTATGAATTAATTGAGTCATCAGTGGCATCAATCTATTTGCTAATATCTTAGCAAATATCTTATAATCAGTATTTAAAAGCGATATTGGCCTATAATTCTCTGGTTTAACACCATCTCGATCTTCTTTAGATATTAATGAAATAAAAGCTGTCCTCCATGAGGGAGGAGCTTCTCCTCCCCTTTGTATTCTGTTAAATAACTCCTTAAGTGGTACAATCATCTCATTTTGTAAATTTTTATAATAAGTAGTTGTCAAACCATCTGTACCTGGTGCTTTATTCGCTTTAAGCTGCTTAATTGCAAACACTATTTCCTCTGAAGAAATTAATTGATTCAACTCTTCCCTTTGATCTACTGTAATTTCTAAGATACCGTGGTCCTGTAAATATCTATCTATATCTTTATCAATAATCACATCTCTAGAATATAACTTAGTATAATATTCTAAAAAAGCTTTTTTAATCAAATCTTGCTGATATACTTCCTTACCTCTATATTCTATTTTATCAATTATACGTCGTTTCTGTTTCTTTCTTAATAAATATGCTAACCACCTTCCAGGTTTATTAGAATTATTAAACAAATTGTGATTTGCATATTGTAAATTAGTTGCCACCTGATCTGCCATTAGCATATTAAATTGACCTCTTAATACATTTATTGACTCTTTTATTTTACTATCTCCTGGATTACATACCAATAACTGCTCCTTCCTTTTAATTTCCTCTTCTAATTCTTTTCGCCTTTTGTGCAATCTATTTCTATATTTATTATTCATCTCTAATAAAATTCCCCTCATATAAGCCTTGCTGATGTCCCAAACGATCTCTATAGGTGTCCCTTTATCCATATTCAAAGAAAAAAATTCCTTCATTAGAATTTTACATTCATTTACATTTTGTTCATATTTAAACAAGTTCTCATTCATCCTCCATGACCTCCTGGCCTCTTTTTCCCGATCTAGCTCAATCCAAACCGGGCTATGATCAGACAAATTTCTAGAACAAATTTTTGTCTTCTTCACTCTGAAAAACAAATCATTAGTAATTAAAATAAAATCGATCCTAGAAAAAGATTGATGTCTGTCAGAAAAAATAGTAAAATCTCTCTCTTTTTCATTGCATTCTCGCCATACATCTCTCAATTCTAAATCTTCCATCAAATCAAAGAAGGCCTTTGGCAGTTTTACACAATTGGAAATATTTCTAAGACTTCTTTTATCTTTCTGGATATCCATCACTCCATTCCAATCACCCATTAATATATAAATTTTATAATCCCAAGATGTTATTCTTTTATGTAAAAACTTATAAAATTTTTCTTGTTGTTGATTTGGTGCATAAACTCCTATTAAAAGTATTTTTCTCCCCTCCGATAAAAGTTCAATAGCAATATATCTTCCTTGATTATCCGCCTCAATTAATGTTGCAGATAAATTACTCTTTATATAAACAACTAGTCCATTCTTCTTTTCTGTAGCAGATGCAACAAAATGTATTCCCAATTTTGAATTTATCAAATATTTCTGGTCTAATGTTCTAATATGTGTTTCTTGTAAACATACAATGTCATTTTTAAATTGCTTCAAATAATGAAATATCTTTCTTCTCTTTTGTGGTGAGTTTAATCCATTCCATTCCAAGATATTGGAATATCTTGATATAACATTCCAAGATAAAAGTCTAATTGCCATTATCAGCAATCGGAAACTTTTGAAACACCAGCCGCAAATCATATCTTTCTTTGGGCCTTGCTCCTCCCACTGTTTCTGTCTTGGTAATAGCAGATTGAGCCTGTTGAGCCTTTTCTTCTTGTTCCTTGAGTTTGACAGCCGCTCTTGTCATCCTTGGCTCTTCTGGAATCTCTGATCCCATCTTAGACACATCCAACACTTGTAAAAGGTCTTCTTCCATTACTATCACTTCTTTTTCTTTAATTTCGCCTTCCTTTCTCCTACCATCCGGAGATGGTGGACTTCCAGCTTTAAGCACATAAGCATAAAAGTCTCGTGCTTTACTGACTGTATTAAGACGATGTGCTTTCCCTTCATAGTAAACTATTATACCAGTTGAGATGTCCCATCTACATCTCAATCTGACGTTTTTTAAGTTCACCAAAAAAGCAAACTCCTTCCTACCTCTCAACATTTTTGGGGGAATTTCCTTTAGTATTAAAATATCTTGGCCAGCCACTTGAATCTTGTCTCCTTTAAAAGAAGCTTGTAAAATCTCATTTCTCACTGTTCTAGTAGTAAAATAAATAACAATGTCTCTCGGAAGATTTCTTTATCTTGCTATCCAGGAATTCACACGATAATTTTTATCAATATGAAAAGCCTCATCTGCTGGCCGAACTGCCAAAATCTCTGCAAAGGCCTCAGAAAAAAATTGCTTTAAATTGTCTTGTTTATGTTCTTTCAGGCCACGTATTCGTAAAGCAAGTTCCATAGCTCTATATTGTATCAAAACAATTTCATCATCAACTTTATCCATTTTACTTTGAACTACCTCAATCTTATTTTCCAATTTTAAATTAACTTTCTTTATTTCTTCTACTTCCTGCTCCAGTAAAATCACATTTGATGCCAGACCCTGTACTGCTGACACCAAACCTTCTTTGACTTCTTTATTTCCAATTTGAATTTCTAACATCTGTTTTTTCATCTCTGACATTTCTTCTGTAATTAATTTAAACTTATCTTCTATCTGAGAAGTTTGCAAATTCATAGCATCATTAAGAGATTCTTTCATAAAATCTTTCAGATTATCCTGAAGTGCTTCCAAATTTAGTGATTTTGTATCTGCTATATGTGCTGGAGAGACTCCCGGTGTTGATGTTCCTGGGGTTTTTGTAACAGTTGTCTTTAATTGTTTTGCTGCCATCTCTTAAAATTTCTCTTTAACTTAATGTTACATATAAATCTTCTAAGTCTTTTTTTTAAAAAACAGTCTCAATATCTCTTCTCCGTTCTCATTACAATGTTTTAAAAAATCTCCAGCTGGTCTTCAGCAATAAACAGCAAACAGTGAGAATTGTAACACTTTCATTTTCAACTGCGTAGCTCATTAAAGAACAACCGCCATTTTCGCTTTAAAGTCAACTCCAAAACTTAAAAAAAAAATAACAGGGAATTGATTTAATTACTTGCTTTTATAGTTAGAGCTCTCCTGTTTCTGTTCAGTCCGGTATTTTCTTCTTTAAGTTAAAATTGGTCCCGGCAGTTGGTCGCGGCAATTAGGTCTGCCGAAGCAGGAAAAAAGCCTCAGATCTGGAGCGCTTTGAATTTCTGAGGGGGCTTAACCCTTCGAGCCCCCTGGTGTCTTCCAGGAGTTCTAGGGAAGCTCTACCTCTGCTTCTTTCGCTCACCTCTTCTTCTTCGCCCGAAGAGGGGGAATTTTGAACCGCTGGACAGCTGATTGTCGCTGTCTTAGCGGTCCAACACGATCCAGAGGTTGGTGATCAAACAGATCACCTCCATTGCCAACGGAGCCAACCAGGAAGTCCCTCTAATATGAACTTCTTGTAAACATATAATTTATAATTTTAACTTCTCTAATTTGTTTAACATCTTCCTTCTTTTTATTGCCGAATTTAACCTGTTTATATTCAAAGATATTACACTGATTTCTTCCTCCATTTCTTATTTATTTACTTGTGCTGTTGATCTAGTCTTATCTCTCTTTGTTCTCCAATTTCTTTTGGTCGAGCTCCTTCTCTTATTACTTTCTCTTCTTGTTCTTTAGTTGTCTCCCTTGACTGCTCTTTCTTTTCCTCCTGTTGTCCATCTCTCCTTTCTTCTCTCAATCTCTCTTGTTCTTGAAGACCTATGTGTTGTTCATAAAATCTCTCTGCTTTTTCTATTGAGTCTAATCTGAATTTTTGCTCTTGCCAGTTCACCAATATTCCTTCTGGAATCAGCCATCTGAAATTTATCCCTTTTTTTAATCAGACATTTTGTAAGAAATTGGTATTCTCTTCTCAGGTCTCTCACTCTTCTTGGGATTTGTTTCAGTGCCACCACTTCTCTCCCTTTGTGCTTTATTGTTGTTTTTCTCATCATTTGCAATATTTCTGTTCTCAAAGTTTTCTTCGGAAATCTGACATTAATTTCTCTGGGTAGATTATTTTTCATCGCATATCTTGTATATATGCTCTATATTTCTTATAAATTCCATTTAGAATTATTTCTTTACTTTCTTCCATCACCACTGCTAATATCTCTGCCATCTTCTCTGGCAGATTTTCTCCTTTTTCCTCCTCAATGTTTTGGAATCTTAATTAAAAGTCAGCTTTGTCCATTTCCAGGGTTAAAATTGTTTTTTCTTGATATTTTCCAATGGTTGTAAGTCTGCAATCCATCTCTTCCACCTTTTTCTCCGTTGCCTCTGCTTTTTCTTCCATTAGTTGCAATCGTTGTTCATTTTTCCCTATTATCCCATTAGCGTTTCTACAAGTTCAGTGACATAGATTGTGGGAATGCCCCCAGTACCAATCCATCTAGCTGGCAAAATGTAATTGGGACTTTCAATCGCCTCAAGTGGATTCCCAATTTTTTGGCTAGGGCTGGAATAACCAAGGTACCTGGTACAGCCTGAGTCTAGCAAGGCCCACAAGATGGCCTTTAGTCCAAAATACACACATGGTTGGAAAAAATGATTAAAGAGCACATAGATTTTAAACCAGAAGTCTTTCTACTTGGGATCATACCAGAAATTTATAATAGAGAAGTGAGATATTTGATGGTAAATATCATAACAGCAGCTAGAATAGTGTTTGTTAAAAATTGGAAAAGTGAGAAAATACCTTTGCAAAATAAAATAATTAGGATAATAATGGAACATGATGAAATGAGTAAATTGACATTTGAAATAAGAGAACAGGAAGAAAAGCAATATTATAAGATATGGGATATATTTTATCAATGGCTAGAAGGGAAGATATGTTAGTAAAGATTGGAGAAAGAATACTATTAATTGAAATATTAAAATGAATGGTGTAGAACGATAGAATTAATGATATCAGATAAAATATTTATTAGCGGATATGCATATGGAATGAGAAAAATAAAGATTATAGCCATTGGTTAATTTAAAGTTCTGGATACAAGATGGTGATGATACAAATTTAGATAAATTAAGGATATTTGTAAATTGTGAAGGCACAAGAGATTGGTAATCACCGTGCCGACACACAGTATTGGGATTGAAAATGTTATCATGTATATGTGTTTTGTCTTAAAAGAAAATTTTAAAAAATTGTAAAAATAAAAAGGTGGCCTTTAGTCCCAAAGCTTGGAAAATTAGCTCTATGGGAATTATTAGTGGCGTGATTGGGCCACTTCTTTGGATTTACTAGTGGTTAGTCCCTGGCCATCAGCTGGTGGAGTCAGAGTTCCCTTGTCCAACTTTGGTGATGGGATGAACTCAGCAACTTCCACTCCCTTCATTGCGGTTTCCCTTGCCTGCTGTGGTGCCTTGCTGGCCTTCTCCACAGGTGTCAGGGTGGTCTTCTTGGCAGGGTGGCAATTGACGTCCTTCCTGGCTGCATTTAAGTAGACAGTGGAGTATGGTTGCGGGTTTTGTGGTTTCGTTGCCTCTCTTTTCCAGAGGTGACATTTTCCGTGGCCGAGTTGAGTGGTAGTTATGTGCTTGGTCGATTTCCACCTCTTAAGCCAGGGCATAACAATCGTGTAGGGAGGCAGCCCCCCACCAAGACACAAGCATTGTATAATGTGTCATTCAATCCATCCTTGAAGCAGCTGATGAGGATGTCCTCTGGCCAGTCGTTAAATCAGCATGCCAGGTCACGGAATTCCTCCGTGTACTCTGCCACCACTCTATGGCCTTGATGGTTTTAATGCAGTCCCTGGTTTTTAGTCTTCAAGGTTTGGAAGGCACTCATCATGAACCACATGGCTTGCTTTAGCTGGTCTGCATGGTCAGCTTCGTCTTCTTCCTCATCCTCAAGCACTTCTAGCTCTATCTGCTGCTCTTGTTGCCGGCCACCATGGCTGTCTCCTGGTGAGGGTCACCCGCTTGGTCCTTCATTCCTAGTCTTCATTCTTTCTGACTCCAATGGACCACCTGGGTCTCAATCAGTCTTCTAGGGCTCCAACCTCTTCCGTTCACTCAAAGTGATCATCTTCCTCCTGATCACTGCCTTACACTGACATCAAGTGCACAGTCCCCATGGTAGTATTGTGGGCTTTTCTGGGTTGACTGATTTGCAGATTCTGCCTAATGTAAGGACTGTTAACTCTCAAAATGACTCTAGCTGAAGCCATATTTTTCTTGCTTGGTTTCTTACTTATGGGGGGGAGCAGGGATTTATGGAATGTAGAATGTTTTCCTCCAATGTGCCAAACATAACAACAATAAGGCTCCTGCAAACCAAGGCCAAATCAGCATGCCCTAACAACAGCAGGAAGGAGTGCTGAGAAGTTCATCACCTACTTGGTTGGCTAATGTGACCTGTGATACGAGGCGGGTGGACAGTATTCTTTAATTATACTAAAAATGTGGGAATTATTCCATGTTGGTTTCACCTTTGACTGTGCTGGTATGATATACGCAATAAACCAGATCTTTGAGGAAGCCAAGGCCTCAGAGTCTTGATTGGTTGGGAGTATTACTCGGAACCATGACATTAAACCAATACTCTTAAAACTCGTCAAACTTCTGGGACTCTTGAGCCCTGGGGCTCCACCCCAGTGGAGATATTTACCAAGTTAGATTTGAAAGAAGTGTACTATCGCGTCACAATCAGGAGGGAGATGAATGGAAGACTGCATTTAATTGCCCTCTGGGAAGCTTCCAGTTCAAAGTGATACCATTGGACAGTGGGTTCCAGTGGTGTTCATGCAGCTGATCAACAAGGTGCTGCATGAGTACTTGTATAAGAGGGTCCTAGTTTACCTGAACAACATTCTCATTTTCACCAAGATGATGGAGGAGCATGTCAAGCTAGTCTGCCAAGTCCTTAAGAAGTTTCTGGCAGCAAATGTATACGCTAAGCTGTCCAAATGTGAGTTCCACCATACCTGGCTGGACTATCTGGGATATCGAATATTGAGTGAAGGGGTGGGAATGGATCCAGGGAAGGTAAAAGCCATTTTAAAATGGCAAGTTCCTCGAACCTGTAAACAATTAAAAGCTTTTTGAGGTTTGCTAACTTCTGTAGGCAATTCATCCCATCTTTTGTGAGAATAGCCTTCCTGATCACAGAGCTGCTGAAAACAAGAAAAACCAGGGCTAAACCCTGCCCAAACCAGCCGCTCCAATTGGCAATGGAATGCCAATAGGCGTTCAAAACTCTGAAAAGGCTATTTGCAAAGAAACTGGTTCTGAAGCACCCCGATCCCGAGAAACCCTTAGTGATCCAAGCTGACACCAATGACATGGCTGTAGGGGCCATCCTCCTCCAGAGGCATGAGGAGGGGAACCTGCAACCGTGTGCCTACATTTCTCAAAAACTCATTGACATGTAGAGACGCTGGGCTGTATGGGAAAAGAAGGCTTTTGCGGTCTGGTGGACACAAGAATAGAATAGAATATAATTTTTTATTGGCCAAGTGTGTTTGGACACCCAAGGAATTTTTCTTGGTTCATATGCTCTCAGTGTAAATAAAAGAAACAATACATTCATCAAGAATCATAAGGTACAACACTTAATGATAGTCATAGGGTACAAATAAGCAATCAGAAAACAATCAATATAAATATAAATCTTCAGGATACAAGCAACAAAGTTACAGTCATACAGTCATAAATAGAAGGAGATGGGTGATGGGAATGATGAGAAGATTAATAGTAGTGCAGACTTAGTAAATAGTTTAACAGTGTTGAGGGACTTATTTGTTTAGCAGAGTGATGGCGTTCGGGGAAAAAACTGTTCTTGTATCTAGTTGTTCTGGTGTGCAGTGCTTTATAGCATGTTTATAGCAGTGCTCTATATAGTTTTTTTTAGAAAGTTTTTAATTTTTTTTTAAAAAAATACATAAAAACATTTTCCATTCAAATTTCAAATACAATGTGCCAGTGTGTGTATTACATTTTTGTGCATACAATTACCTATCATTAATTTGTTTAATCATCCATTTTATCATCCAATTATAATCAAATATTTTGGTTAATCAATCTCTAATGTTCCTTCTGGAAAAATATTTTATCTTATTACCCTATTTTGTCCATCATTTTGAGACAATTATATTATTCAATTTTTAACCTATTAAAAACTGCGCCTTTCTTTATCATAATTTCCCTTCTAACCATTGGTAAAATAAGTTCCATACTTTATAAAATTGCTTGTCTTCCTGTTCTCTAATTTCAAACGTCAATTTACTCATTTCTGCACAATCCATAATTTTCTTCATAATTTCATCCTACAGTGGCAATTTCTCATTTTTCCAATTCCTTGCAAATGCTGTTGTTCAGGGGTGAATTCTAAATTTTTTTACTACCGGTTCTGTGGGTGTGGCTTGATGGTCATATGATAGTTGGCCTGGCTTGGTCATGTGACTGGGTAGGCGTGGTTTTGGTGGTCATGTGACTGGTGGGCGTAGCTGGGTAATCATGTGACTGGGTGGGTGTGGCCAACTTGATGTCACTCACGTCAAAGGTTGATGTTACTGACGTCAATTTCCCTGTCTATTTATTTACTACTACTGAACATCCAAAATATACTATGTTTATATGCCATATGTGTACATACATATTACATAGTTACATACATATTATATAGTATAGCGTGTATAGGCACACAAAAAAATACATTATCTACTATATATATAGTATGTACATACACATACATACACACCTCTTCTCAAACTATACACATTCAACCTCATTTACTACATTTGGAAAAACACACCTAGAGTCCACTTTCTGCCACACATTTAACCATAACTTCTGTACATTTAGAACATTACACACACTTCAGATGTTCTTCCCTAACTTGCACATGACTGTTAGAGCCAGAAGAGATCATGGATTGAGTAAAATGTGGTGAAACTCACTTAACAACGCTCTTGCTTAGCAACCAAAATTTTGGACTCAATTCTGGTCATAAGACAAGGACTATCTCTGCCTTCCTCTGCATGGCAGCCTTGACCTAGTAAACTCCTTCTCCTTTCTGGCAATTTTCCTCTCCATTAGAGGCACCAAAATAATGTAGAAATGTATAATCTAGAGAGGTTTCCTGCTGGAGGAGGGGGTTGAATTAGATGGCCTCTAAGGTCCCTTTCAGCCCTAGATTGCTGTCCTGTTTCAAAGCATCTTCTGAAGCCACGTCTAGTGCCAGGGTTTGTGGTCCTTCCTTCCTCTTCTTTCTCTCTCTCTCTCTCCCTTCCTTTCTCTTTCTTCTTTCTTTATCTCTTTCTTGTCTCTCCCTTTCTTTCTCTTTTACTTTCTTTCTTTCTCTCTTTCTTTCTTCTCTCCCTTTCTTTCTTTTTCTCTTTCTCTTTTTCTTTCTCTATTGCATTATTTTGTGCCACAAATCAAATTGGATTATTTGTGCCATCAATCAACCATCCATGAATCAATCTTTCTTTCTTTCTCTTTCTTTCTTTCTTTCTTTCTTTCTTTCTTTCTTTCTTTCTTTCTTTCTTTCTTTCTTTCTTTTCTCTCCCTTTATTTCTCTTTTTCTCTCTTTCTTTCCTTCTCTCTCTCTCTCCCTCCCTCTCTCCTTCAAAGTCTAGGACAGGGGTCTGCAAACTTGGCTCCTTTAAGACTTGTGGACTTCAATTCTGGGAGCAACATGGCCGAGGTTGGAGACCCCTGCCTTGGAGTTCTTTCCACCCGTGGCTGGGCGAAGAGCCCCTTGCTCCCCCTCCCTTACCAGGGAGGCCCTTCAGGTTCGGTCGTGGCAACCTCAAAGGCGCTCGGCACCCCTCGGAGTGAAGGGGAGCAGCACTGTGGGCACCTCCCGGATCAGCGGAGCCCCCACGGGCCCCCCTCCCCAGAAACCCCCTGACTCTTTGGAAGGGCAGCCTCGAGCGTCACCTCATGATGACACACTTGCCCTTCACGTCAACTTTATTGAGGGTGAGCTTGTGGGAGAGCGACATCTTGGCGGCTCTGGTGTAGCAAGCGACCTCCGGCTGAGCAAGCGAGTGAGGCAGAGAAAGAGCAAGGGAGGCGGCGGGTCTCTTCGGCAAGGTCGGGGGAGGCCACGCCCCACCTCCTCTGGATAGGCTAACCCACCTCCCAGGATTCACGCAATTAGCTGAGCAAGGCCGTCAATCTCGGCCAGGGGGCTGCTCAGCCGATTTGGAAAGTTTGACATGTTTGGAAAGCTCCGTGTCCCCCAGCCACCTGCCTCATCCTCTTCTTTTGCCAAATCCAGATTGGTAGCCGTCGGTGTCACTCAGGGCAATGTGTGTTCAAGTTGGATGGTTGGTCTGGGAGTTGATTGGTGGTGGCAGCGGCGGCGGCAGCAGAGGTGGCGGTGGCGGTGGTGGCAGGGGCGGCAGAGGTGGTAGTGGCAGGGGTGGTAGGGGCAGCGGCGGCATGGCAGAGGTGGCAGCAGCGGCAGCAAAGGTGGTGGCGGCAGCGGGGGTGGTGGTGGCAGAGGTGGCGGGGGTGGCGGCAGCAGCAGAGGTGGCGGGGCAGTGGTAGCGGCGGTAGCAGCGGTAGCGGCGGGGAGGAGTCCTGGGAACTTTTCCTGTGTGGCTTTTTGCTGCGGCAGGCATCGGCGGCAGGCAAGCATGGCAGGGCCATAGGGAAGGGAATAGGCGGCCGGGGCAAGCAACTGGCGACTGGTTCGGGGGCGTGGCCAGCCATCTTTTCCTACCGGTTCTGCGAACTACTAAATATTTTTACTACCGGTTCTCCTGAACCGGTGCGAACCGGTAGCAACCCACCACTGCTGCTATTATTCACAATCAAATACCTCAGTTCTCTACTATAGGTTTCAGGTATAATTCCCAATAAAAAGACTTCTGGTTTAAAATCTATATATTTATCATTTTCTCCAACCATGTAATCTCTAATAAATAACTATAGAGCTTTCTAATTAAGTTATCATCCGTACCTGTTAAAATTTTATCTAGGTCAAGTTATTATAGAAACCTTCTATTTTAGCATCTTTATCATGTCTAGAACATATTTGCAAATATGAAAACCAATTTTATACCTTGTTTCCTGAATTGTTTTTAATTCACCCTTTTCATTTAACAGTTCATTATATCTAACAATTTGTTTTTTTCTAAATATTAATGAATATGTGAATGCCTCAATCGTTGATACCCAAAGTGGAGTTTTTAAATAATGGTCTTTCTTGATTCTTTCCCAATTTAGTAATAAAGCCTCTCTTATAAAGTGTCTTCTGAAGTACCCTTGTATTTTCACTTCTCCATACCACAAAAATGTATGCCAACCCAGTAATAAATCATGACCTTCCAATGTAAGAGTTCTAGTATTTCTTAACTTTATCCATTCTTTTATCCACATTAAACTTGCAGCTTGATAGTATAACTCCCAGTCTGGCAGACCAAAACCACCTCTTAACCTTACATCTTGTAACAATTTTAGTTTTAGTTTTTAGTTTTATCCTTGCTTTCCTGCCCTGCCAAATGTATTTCAATATTATCTTATTCAATTCTTTAAAATAACCTTTACCCAACTTAATTGGAATAGTCTGAAACAAATATTAAACTCTAGGCAATATGTTATCTTAATTGTTGAAATTCTTCCAATCAATGATAATTGCAAATTCTCCCACCTTAAAAATATGGAACGCTTCACGAATTTGCATGTCATCCTTGTTCAGGGGCCATGCTAATCTTCTCTGTATCGTTCCAATTTTAGTATATGTGCTGCCGAAGCAAGCACATTATGGGCCGTGGTGGCTCAGGCTGTAAGATAGCCTGTTATTAAAACACAGCTGCCTGCAATTACTGCAGGTTCTAGTCCCACCAGGCCCAAGGTTGACTCAGCCTTCCATCCTTTATAAGGTAGGTAAAATGAGGACCCAGATTGTTGGGGGGGCAATAAGTTGACTTTGTAAATATACAAATAGAATGAGACTATTGCCTTACATACTGTAAGTCGCCCTGAGTCTTCGGAGAAGGGCGGGATATAAATGTAAACAAAAATTTTAAAAAAAAATCTCTATATAGTGTTTTGAGGATAGGAGTTGAAACAGTTTATGTCCAGGATGTGAGAGATCTGTAAATATTTCCACTGCCCTCTTTTTGACTCGTGCAGTATACAGGTCCTCAATGGAAGGCAGGTTGGTAGCAATTGTTTTCTCCATGGTGCCAGGGAAGATCGTCCAGGAATGGGTAATGCTCTGCTTTTCTGTTTAGAGACCAAATTACTTTTTTTCTTTAGCCACGCCTCCCTTGCCTGAGTCCTCCCCAGTTCAACTCTGTCTTCCGCAAGTTGAGACTGAGAATGCAGAGGCTCACCCTAAATAGAAAAAAAATTGAATTACTTGAAGAATTTTTTTTTACCGAGCAAGGCTCAGTGATCGCTGGATCGCGATCCAGGGGGTTACGAGGCCATGGTAACACTCCCTTTTGGCTTAGATATCAGCTGGGGGCCTGGCTACTCCCGCAATCAGCGGAGGGGATATTGTCCTTTAACGGACTGCCCCTGGCATTTAGTCTACAAATTCAGTCCCTGTCTGGGGTCGTCCAGGCACACTGACAGCGGCAGCACCTTTGGCGCCTCAGGACCTGCGGCAGGAATGCTCATGGTGAGCCAATTGGCCAGCAGATGTGATGAGAAAAGCAGCTCGGCATTTTGGCGCCATTATGCCTGAGGGAGGAATGCTCTTTATGAGCCAGTCTGCCGGTTTCCACATGAAGATGCAGCGCACTTACAGCCATGGCAGGAGCACTCAGTTTGAGTGACTCTGCCTCATCTGTCAAAGATATGGCGGTGACAGCGCTCTGTGCTATGACAGTTGTAGCAGGAGAGCTCTGGCGAGCCAGTCTGCTATATCTGATGGGTAACATGGCGGTCGGGCCCGGTGGCATCACACGCAGGCCTTGCTGTTTAAATTGGCAACTCCTGTCAAGTCACCTAGTAAGTCTTCCATTGAGCTGCAGGCACTCCGGTTAGGCGTGAGTGGAGTCTTGCGCTTCCCCTTGATAGCGTGGGCTGACCAGAGGAGCTCTGCGCTCCCAATCATCATACGAAGGGGAAGCGCTTTCAGAGGTGTCTCGCACTCCCGTCACAGGTGGGTCGGATGGCCATTTGCTATTTGTTTTTTTGTTTTTTTTTTATTGAAAAGGTTTTACAACAACAATTAAATTTTTCCCCTCCCCTCCCCCTCCCCCTCCTTCCCCCCTCCCTCCAAAACCCCCCTCCCCCCTCCGACTTCCCGGAGCAAACACAAGGTATAGTTCAATAAACAAACAGTCATACATTAAATTTTTAAAATCTAACACAATTATAATCCTTCTCTCTCACATAACCTGACTTCTTCCATTAAAATTCCGACGCTGGAGGAATTCAGTTGGTGGAGCTTCGCACTCCTGAGAGGCCAGCCTTCCATTGGCCTTTGCCCTGCGCTTACCCCACGGTAGACAGAGCGCCTTGCTGATTTTCAGCCTATTTGCGCCATCACCTTCCAGCCTCCCACCGCTGACAGGCATCGCGCCGTTGACAGGCGCTTGTATATCGGTGCGGAATTTCATGCTCTGACAAGGGCCACGGAAAGAGGCTTGCACTGTTTGGAGTTTCCGCGGCCATTTGTGAGTAGCTCACTATTTTGGATGCCTGCCGCACTAAAGCTCATTGTGGCATTCTGCTGCTGTAATTTCAGAGCGACGAGAGGCAGGATGCCTCCAGCAGCATTTAGCTCCAAGTAGAGCAGCCATTGCCTAAACAGCAGCCAGTCTGACTTACATCACAAGGTAAGTTGATGGAAGTCCCATGCACTATGGCAGCTGCGGCAGGAGAGCTCTTCTTGAGCCAATCTACCTTGTCTCCACTGGCTTAATGTTATTTGAATTTGGGCGACAGTCACTCCATGCAACCCAGTCTGAATGGTTATGGCTGGAGAAGGTTGGTAAAAGCCCGGGGCACTATTGACAGGCGGCCTAGGGGTGAGTGTTGCTCTTGCTAGCCCCACTAACAATGACAGGGAGAGCCCTGATGGGTGATAGACAGTTCCCCTGACAGGGCAGACTAGCCAGTGCTACTCCTAAACAGCTCCCTTTAATGGGACAGCACTTGGAAAATTCATCGAGGGGAAGCTGTCATTTTTAATGCAAAACTTTATCAGAAGGTAGATTCCAGATTGTTATTGTATGTCTGTTATCACGTCAGGCCTCCAGGTGGCGTCAGAGAGCAAGCCTTTCACAGACAGTAGACACATTTGGCATATCTGCTCTACTTTTACCTGCAGATTTCAGTTTATTTATGTCTGACGCAAAGGATCTGCTTCCTCTAGGGAGACCTAGTTCCATCTGCCTTTCACTTCGCCTCACAAGGTAGTTAGTCTGTCATGGGGGAGGAGCAGCACCAGGATAGGAATGTTACATCTATTGCCCATAGGGCAGGTACAGAGCTAGAACAGCCTGTTCTTGGAGTGTTAGGCCCAGTTGCATGGGCCACGTTTTGGCTACTTCTACCTTTTACAAGGCTCCCCCAAGTCAGCTGGCTTCCTAACCTGGAGGTGTGCAAAATCTCACGTGGTCTACACTGACGGCTAGACCTTGGTTCTACTGCCATGGCCTTAGCAATAACCATCCTGGGAACAGAATTCCAGGATCCTCTCCAGAGTCCATAAGCCTGCCGATCTGCTGGTCTCTTAATCAACTAACCGCTCCCTAAATCTGATAAAGGACATGGAGTTAACCAAAACAGGGAACTTTGTATTCCCTGGTTCTGAACTGGAGCTACATATGGTAGCAAAAGACTTTGTGGTTATTCTGACAGCTCTGGAGATGGAATCTTCGGTACTGACAAAAGGGGAGGACTCATGCATTAGAGGTTAATACAGCTGCCTTATATCCAAGCAGCCTGAGTTTTACTTCAAGGGTATAGTTTGCGGAGGAGATTCAGAGCTAGATAGCTGGAATTCGATCTATACTAGTTTCCATTTATTATTAGCCTCTCCTCCCTCCCTCTCCCCATCCACAGCTACTAAGGGGCAATCTTGCCACGGAGGATAGGAAGGCAGTGTTGGACCTCTTCTGGTGACCACCATCAAGCCAGAATGTCACAGCTTTTGTGATTAGGTATTGTGAGCTTGGTATGTCTGCTGCTGGAATTTGGTTCTGCTGGTGCTTGGGATGCACCAGCCCTTTGTCCTTCTGGAGTTCATTGAATTGGGGCCCAGATTGTTCTGGACAAGGTGTTAACTCGATACACGGTTACAGTTGTCTGTACCGCACAGTGAAGCAGTAGGTGGTACCTGCCACTGGGGTTCGGCTGAAGCCACTCTTGAAACAGCACAATGGGCGGCCATGTTCATAACTTCCCAGGTGATGGCCTGGGAAGACCATCTGTTTTTTCAACAAAGGCTAATGTTGGCGACTGGTTACTAGCGGTGGACTAGTGGACCCTTAACGGTTCTACCCTCCTTAGGGTAATGTTGGACCTGGTCTTCACTGGTAGGCAAAGGTACACCCATACCAGCCTGATACAGATGTGGTAGTCAATTCCCTCCAGTGTGTTGTCAGCCATTCTTCAGTCCAGGCTTCAACAGGGCTAGTAGCAATTACATGACAAGTGGCGGTTGGCCAGGGATGTCCTTTAGAGGTTCTCCCTTCCCCCCTTTTTTTAGCAGAACACACTTGGACAGTCTGGATTGACATAAAGATCACCAGGGAAGACGAGCCTGCATGGTGCAGCCGTCCCTGTCTTCCCCCACTTTCTTTTCCTTGAGGGAAGTTATAGAACCCAGAGAGGAGTTGGTTTGCGGTTTCCCTCAGTTGATCCTCCAGCCAGATGACTGTGGCAAGGCAGTTTCAAGGCTTGATATCGGTACCTCTCTCAGGGTAGGAGTTCATGTTAGGCTAGGGGCCTCAACCCTTCATCAAACATAGTAACTGCTGGTTTGTTGTGGATATGCACCAACTGGCCGGTTGCTCCAGGGATCCTTCCCCTATTTAAGGTCCTTATGATCTCAGGGATCTGGGGGATACCCAGTTTCAGCCGTTCCTCCTCCCTTGGGAAGACAGACATTTCCATAAGACGACGATGTAGTCGACATCACTTCATCTCGCCTGGGGCCTGTAATAGTTGGTATCCTTCCCAGCTCACCTTAGGCGTGACCATTATGGGACCTGCAGTACCTGCGGCTCCCCTCTACAATCATCCTCTAGCAACCTGGCATGATACGGATCGTAATCCATTTGCGGAGTCCATGCATGGGTATATCACTGAACAGAGCAGGTAGTCGGGCTTCCATGCAACCTTCCCGCTTGGGGGGTATCTGGGAAACCCTTGGCTGGGGTGGTGCCTTTCCCCAGAGAAGTCTTCAGGTTACTGCCTTTTCCTCAGGAAAGTCTTCCGGCTTCCAGTTTCACAGCCAATCTAAGGCATGCTTCCCAGGCAGTACGCTGCAGGCAGCCTTCTGCTTGCCCATAGTCAACAAGGGAGGGCCTTACCTTCCTAGGCTGGGATTCCCTATGCAGGGGTGACTATTACCCGAGGTTGCTCTTCCCGGTTATTCCATGGGAGTTCTTCCACGGCTGCATTAGCCCTATGTTTTAGCCGCCCTGTTTAGGGTGACCCGCTCGCTCCTCCATCAGGGAGCGGTAGAGGATCCCTTAGAGGATCCTCTACCGTCTGCGGTGCCGGTGGTGTGAGCAGCCTGGCCTTTTCCAGCAGTGGCGGCGGCGGCCGAGTTCTTCGGTGGTGGCGGCGGCCTGGCCTGGAGGCTCTTTCCCCCCGGCAGCGGTAGTGTCGGTGTTGGTGGCGGCGATGGCGGCGGCCTGGTTGGACCGGCTTGGCCAGGGCCTAGCCTGTTGGTGGTTGACTGGGTCCGGCGAACTGTGGCATGACCCAGCAAACCCGGCGGGTGAGTGGCCTATTCCAGCTGGAGGCCTGGCTTAGTGGCCACGAAGAGGCCCGATGGTCGCCTTCTTTGCCATCTTGAAGGTTGTCCACGGGTCTAGGGGACGCCCTCGCTACCATCTAGAGGACGTCTATGGACCGTCTATGGGGGCTTTCTGAGTCCTTTGCCCCCCCCCCCCGGACTTTTGGAGAGAGATGCCTCGTCGGTGGAGCAGCTTGGCCCATTAGGCGCGTGTTTCGGCCTCTTTGTCAACTTGAAGGACGATCACGGGCCATGTAGGCACCTTTTTACCATCTTCAAGGATGCCCATGGGCTGGCTGCAAGGGGATCTTCTGAAGACCTTTGGTCCCCAGCGGGGGGAATTGAGGATGGTCCTGGACAATCCTAGCTTGTCTATTGTAGGACTATATCCTTCTCCCCAGCCCATAGACCACCCCTCGGGATTGGAGATGAGGGGTTGGAGCTCTGACTGAATCATGGCGGTTTGTTTATCTACCGCCCAAGACCTATATCCCGTCTGTCTTCCACTCGGAATTACTGGTGCGTCAATTTCCATCTTGACAGGTCCAGGATGGGTCTGTTTGCCGAACTTTTATCATGCGGACATTTACAGTGGCTGACCTTCTTGCCCTGCGAGATTCCCTCTCTCATGGTCTGGCCCCCACATTATCGAGGCCCATCTTGAGGACGGGTTTTGGAACCCGAGATGGCATGCCAAAATAGGAGACTCAGGGATTTTAATTAATTATTTTAATAGGGTTTTAAAGGAATTTTAATGGGAATTTTAAGGAGGATGGGAACTGACGGGTCTGGGTTGGAGGGGAGGGTAGTGTCGGGTGGGGTGGGAGGGTTAGGGCGGGTGATGGGGTAGCCCGTCGGGAGGAAACCAGTTCCAGCGCATGCTCGTGGCGACTATCAAATGGGTTCGGAGGTTGTGGGGGAGTGTGTTCCTTTGTGTGAGGTGAGTCTATTTGCACGGTAAGTGGGAGGGGCAGATATGGCGGAAGGGGGGGATCGTATCAACATAGGGGGTCACGCGTTCGATGTATGCAGGCGATCGCGTGGCCCGATCCCCCTGACTTCTCCCCTTCCCCGGATGGTCAAGGCCCTCAGAGGCTGGGCCCTCGTCTGATGTTATGCAACGCACGGTCCGTGGCCAATAAGGCCCCCCTAATACATGATCTGATTCAGGGGGGTGCCGCGGATATTATAGGCGCACGGAGACCTGGTTGGGCACTGAAGGGGTGTGCCCTGGTCGAGATGTGCCCACCAGGTTTCCGTGCATTCCATCAGCCGAGGCCCAGGGTAGGGGTGGAGGGTGGCGGTTGCTATTAAAGAGAGTCTAGAGCCGAGGGAGACCACTGTACCTCAGATTGCCGGGTGTGAATCCTCTTGTGAGGTGGGGTCATAGATGTCAGATGGGCTTGCTGGTCGCACCTGGCTCCTTGCTGCGTGACAGCTGCCCTGCCCGAGCTCCTGGAGGTGCTTGCCGGGGTGGCAGTGGAGACCCCCAGACTTTTAGTCATGGGGGACTTTAACTTGCCATCTGCCAGCTCGTCATCGACGGTAGCTCGGGAGTTCTTGGCCTCCATGACGGCCTTGGACCTGACTCAAGTAGTGGATGGCCCCACTCACATCGGGGGAGGCACACTGGACCTGATTTTTGTCTCTGGTCAGTGGTTGAGAGATCTGGACTTAAAGGAAATAGTCATTGAACCTTTGTCATGGTCAGATCACTCTCCTTCGCCTGGACTTTCTGACCGCTACCCAACACCGCAGGGAGACGGAACCATTACGTTGGTACCGTCCCAGGCGCCTGATGGACCCAGAGAGGTTTCGGACGGAGCTTGGGCCACTTCCTGAGGGTCTGGCTCACGGCACGGCAGAGGAACTAGCTGCAGCCTGGGAACGGGCTGCGGCTGGGGCTTTAGACCGTGTTGTGCCTTTGCGGCCTCTGACCCGGCGCAGATCCCAACCGGCTCCTTGGTTCTCCGAGGAGCTGAGGGGGATGAAACGCCGGAGAAGACGCCTAGAGAGTTCCTGGAGGTCCAGCCGTTCAGAGGCTGATCGGACACTAGTTAGATCCTATACTAGGGTCTACCTAGTGGCACTGAGGGAAGCGAGGCGTTGCTACGCCTCCTCCCTCATTGCGTCGGCAGATAACCGCCCAGCTGCCCTGTTTGGTGACCCGCTCCTCCTTCACCAGGGGAGCGGGATGACCCGCAGGGACGTGCTGAGGAGTTTAACGGTTATCTATACGATAAAATCGTTCAGCTTAGGGACGGTCTGGACCAAAATTGTGGCGATTCAGATGGGGTATCTGAGGGCGGTCTTGGTGATGTTGTTTGGGATGAGTTTGACCCTGTGACTCCCGAGGACATGGACAGGTTGCTGGGTAGATTGAATGCCACCACGTGTTTACTGGACCCGTGCCCCTCCTGGCTGGTGCTGGCCACTCAGGAGGTGACACGAGGCTGGCTCCAGGGGATTACGAGTGCTTCTTTGTTGGAGGGAGTCTTTCCGGCCGCCTTGAAAGAGGCGGTGGTGAGGCCCCTCCTCAAGAAGCCTTCCCTGGACCCGGCTGTTTTAGGTAATTATCGTCGGTCTCCAACCCGCCGCGGCGAAGGTTGTAGAAATATGGTGGCATATCAGTTTCCCCTGCACCTGGAGGAAACTGTCTATCTGGACCCGTTCAGTCCGGCTTCCGACCGGTTACAGCACTGAGGCGGCTTTGGTCGCGTTGGTGGATGATCTCTGGAGGGCCAGGGATAGGGGTTATTCCTCTGCCCTGGTCCTATTAGACCTCTCAGCGGCTTTTGATACCATCGACCATGGTATCCTGCTGCGCGGTTGGAGGATTGGGAGTGGGAGGCACCGTTTATCGGTGGTTCTCCTCCTATCTCTCCGACCGGTCGCAGACAGTGTTGACGGGGGCAGAGGTCGGCCCGCGGCGCCTCACTTGTGGGTGCCGCGGGGTCGATTCTCTCGCCTTCTGTTCAACATCTATATGAAGCCGCTGGGTGAGATCATCAGTGGCTTCGTGTGAGGTACCAGCTGTCGCTGATGACACCCAGCTGTACTTTTCCACACGGGCCACCCCAATGAAGCTATCGAAGTGCTGTCCCGGTGTTTGGAAGCCGTCGGGTCTGGATGGGGAGAAACAGGCTCAAGCTCAATCCTCCAAGACGGAGTGGCTGAGGATGCCGGCATCCCGGTACAGTCAGCTGAGTCCACGGCGGACTGTCGGGGCGAGTCATTGGCCCGATGGAGAGGGTGCGCAATTTGGGCGTTCTCCTGGATGCACGGCTGTCTTTTGAAGACCATTTGACGGCCGTCTCCAGGAGAGCTTTCCACCAGGTTCGCCTGGTGCGCCAGTTGCGCCCCTTTCTAGACCGGGATGCCTTGTGCACAGTCACTCACGCCCTTGTGACGTCTCGTCTGGACTACTGCAATGCTCTCTACATGGGGCTCCCCTTGAAGGGCATCCGGAGGCTGCAGTTGGTCCAGAATGCAGCTGCGCGGGTGATAGAGGGGGCCCCTCGGGTGACACCTATCCTGCGCAGGCTGCACTGGCTACCTGTGGCCTTCCGGGTGCGCTTCAAGGTGTTGGTGAACGTCTTTAAAGCGCTCCATGGCATAGGGCCGGGTTACTTACGGGACCGCCTGCTGCTACCGAATACCTCTCACCGACCCGTGCGCTCTCACAGAGAGGGACTCCTCAGGGTGCCGTCGGCGCGACAGTGTCGTCTGGCGAGACCCACGCGAAGAGCCTTCTCTGTGGGGCTCCGCCCTCTGGAACGAACTCCCCAGGACTTCGTCAACTTCGGACCTCCGAACCTTTCATGAGCTTAAAACTTACTTATTTATCTGCGCTGGACTGGGTTAGTTTTTTAAGTTATGGGTTTTTAATGGGTTTTATCTCCAAATTTTAATTGTGGCCAATTTAATAAGTTTTTTAAATTGTATTTTAATTGTATTTATAATGTATTGTGTGTTTTTACTTGGCTGTGAACCGCCCTGAGTCCTTCGGGAGAAGGGCGGTATACAAATTTAAATAATAAATAAATAAATAAATAAATAGAGGGTCGAGCTGAGGAATTTGGACAATATCTGTTTGATAAAATCGCTCAGATTCGGGAAGGGTTGGACACAGATTGGGTAGATCCGGGTGGGATGGGGGAGGCAGGTCTTGATGTTACTATCTGGGATGAGTTTGATTCTGTGGCTCCTGAGGACATGGACAGGTTAATGGGAGGATTGAATGCGACCACATGTTTATTGGACCCATGTCCCTCCTGGTTGGTACTGGCCACTCGGGAGGTGACACGAGGCTGGCTCCAGAAAATTGTGAACGCTTCTTTGATGGAGGGTGTTTTCCCTGCCGCCTTGAAAGAGGCGGTGGTGAGGCCCCTCCTCAAGAAGCCTTCCCTGGACCCAGCTATTTTAGCAAATTATCGTCCGGTCTCCAACCTTCGCTTTGTGGCAAAGGTTGTTGAGAGTGTGGTTGCACGACAGTTGCCCCAGTACCTGGATGAAACTGTCTATCTTGATCTGTTCCAGTCCGGTTTCCGGCCTGGTTACAGCACGGAAACAGCCTTGGTCGTGTTGGTTGATGATCTCTTGAGGGCTCGGGACAGAGGTTGTTCCTCTGTCCTGGTCCTATTAGATCTCTCAGCGGCTTTTGATACCATCGATCATGGTATTCTGCTGCGCCGGCTCGGGGGACTTGGAATGGGGGGCACTGTTCATCAGTGGTTCTCCTCCTACCTCTCCGACCGGTCGCAGACGGTGTTGACGGGAGGACAGAGATCGACTCCAAGGCGCCTCTTATGTGGGGTGCCGCAAGGGTCGGTTCTCTCGCCTCTTCTGTTCAACATCTATATGAAGCCGCTGGATGAGATCATCCGTGGTCTTGGGGTGAGTTGTCATCTATACGCTGATGATACTCAGCTCTATATTTCCACCCCTAACCACCCCAATGAGGCTGTTGAAGTGATGTCCCAGTGCCTGGAGGCTGTACGGGTCTGGATGGGGAGGAACAGACTCAGACTCAATCCCACCAAGATCGAGTGGCTGTGGATGCCAGCGGCCCGGTACAGTCAGCTAATTCCATCGCTGACCATTGGGGGCGAGCTATTGGCCCCTAAAGAAAGGGCTCGCAATCTGGGCGTTCTCCTGGATGCACGGCTGTCTTTAGAAGATCATATGGCGGCCGTCACCAGGGGAGCTTTTCATCAGGTTCGCCTGATACGCCAGTTACGCCCCTTTCTGGATCGGGCTTCCTTATGCACGGTCGCTCATGCCCTTGTTACATCCCGCCTGGACTACTGTAATGCTTTCTACATGGGGCTCCCCTTGAAGGGTACCCGGAGACTCCAACTGGTCCAGAAAGCGGCTGCGCGGGTGATAGAGGGAGCTCCTTGTGGCTCCCATATAACATCCCTCCTGCGTAATCTGCACTGGCTCCCGGTGATCTTCCGAGTTCACTTCAAGGTACTTGTTATCACATTTAAAGCGCTCCATGGCTTAGGGCCGGGATATTTATGGGACCGCCTACTGCCACCATTAGCCTCTCACCGACCAGTGCGCTCTCACAGAGAGGGCCTCCTTCGGATACCGTCAGCTAAACAATGTCGGCTGGCGACCTCCAGGGGGAGGGCCTTCTCTGTGGGGGCTCCTACCCTCTGGAACGAGCTACCTCTGGGGCTTCGTCAACTCCCCGACCTCAGGTCCTTCCGCCGCGAGCTGAAGACGTTGCTGTTTCGAAGAGCAGGACTAGCGTGAACGTAGTTTTAAATTGGGGTTTTAAATCAGGGGTTTTAAACGGGGTTTTAAATTTGTATTTAAAAGTTTTAGGCCATCAATTGAATTAATTTTCTATTCTTTTTGCTGTTTTATATGTATTATATATTTTATGTTGTTTTATTGGCTGTGAACCGCCCTGAGTCCTTCGGGAGATGGGCGGTATACAAATATAATAATAAATAATAAATAAATAAATAAAATGTTAGCAACAACCATAGGCTGGACAGGTGGACATTCTTGCACTGTTACCTACAGGCATTCTTGTCTGATTTCTTAGTGGACCTGTAGCTACCAGAGTGTGATAACTCGGCTTAGGACTGGCACATGCTCTAGCCCCAGCCTTGTCCACAGCTCCAACTCCCTGGTTCTTGGGGGGGGTGCTATTAGTTTCTGGGACAAATAGGTCTGCCATGCCTTGTTTAGCGGTCTAATACTACCGACTCACGGGGATGGTTACTGTAGCCATTTCTGGTCCCTCCTGCAACAACTAGTGTTTGCCGGCCAGAACAGGTTCGGATCCAATGACACACTGCCCATGGTCAGCTTCAAAGTCATACTTGCAGGTCAACCATGAAATCGGCTGGAGAGCATAGTCTCACTTTCAGGGCCCGGGAGTGAGGCCCTTCAGCTGCCTTTTGGCCTGTCTGGGCTTCTGGTCCATTCAGATCGTAGAGTTTGGGCGGTCTGCCCTGTGCTGCTGGGGGATCATGTGCTGGGGTTCTTCCTTTCCAGGTACTTCCTGTCATCAAGGTCTTGAGATGTCCATTCCACTGGCAGTCATTCAGGTTTCCTGGACAGCCTTCACTGGGGAAATCCTGCTTAGAACTTTCCCTGCACACAAGGTATAAAGTTTAGGTCCTTGTAAGGTCCCCACACTGTCCTACACATTTGAGGAGCCTATGACAACTACAGTCTTGCTGGATGGTTAGATTTTCTTTTCCCAGTAACCGCTCCGCTTTGGTGTCTCAGGGTCAGTCTGTTCAAACATCCTTCTATGGCCCTTATTCAACACGCCTGGTTACTGATGTGGGGTTGGTCTCCTCCTAGACATCAACTCAGCCAGCGGGTTCCCGCAACTAATGTTTCCTCAGTGGGGGCGGCCCTGTCAAACTATGACCCACCTGATCGGGTTTCTGCTGGTTCTGTCCTTATCTCCATTGGCTGTGTCAGAGGCCACAGACTTTCCTTGGATTGAGTGGCCTACCAGAACATCACACCATCTGATCCAGTTTCCAGTGGCCTTTCCCTTGTCTCTGGGGATGGTTCCTGGGGCTAAAGAGCGCACGGCTCCTCATCTGTCTTCCAGGCTGCTGTGCCACCTTGCACAGTTGGGAGTCCACAACATTGTCTGGTGGAGCCTCCTCCTCTTTTGGGAGCCAGGGTTCTTCCTTCTTGTTTCAGGTACCCTCGGGGAGCGGCAACATGGTCCAGTTCCTCTGGGAGGTTGCCGTTGAGCAGGCAGGACTTCGCAGGAGACCTTTCAGACAGTTCGTGACATAATGCTTCACTGCCCTACTACCAACTGCACATCCTCGGCATGGTGTGTGATGCACGGTATTCTCTTGGTGATGTTGGTAGAGCCGTTTCACTTCTCATTCAACTGCGACAGTGGTGGGCAGGTAAGTCCTCTGGCGGCCTTGCATGGAGTGGGGACCGTGGACCAGAGTACTGCTGTCCTGTACAACTGACCTGCTTTGGTAAGTCCCATTCCTGGATGATCTTCCCCAGCACCATGGAGAAGGGGCGTTGGTCTTACCTGATACGCTCCTTCTCAGGGTGCGGGGAAGATCATCCAGCCCCACTATAGTCCAGGAGGGATTTCTTTTTTTGCAGGTTGTGAGCTTCATTATCAGTGCGCCCTCATCAAACTGGGGAGACCCAGGCAAGGGAGGTGTGTCTAAAGAAAAAACTAACTCGGTCTTCAAGCAGAGAAGCAGAGCATTACCCATTCCTGGATGATCTTCCTTGCACCCTGCGAAGGAGCGTATCAGATAAGTGTCAGCTTTGGAAGCCATACTAGGCTGAAGGCAGTTCGACCAGTTCTAATTATCCTCTGAAGTCTGTGTCTTTCTTGTTGGGTTGCAGAACCAAACCAGACAATTATAGAGGCGCAGATGACAGACTCAATAATTCCTCTATAGAATTGTATCAGCAGCTCCTTGGGCAGTTTGAGTTTTCTGAGTTGGCGCAGAAAGAACATACATTGTTGTGCTTTTTTGATGACATTTTTGATGTTAGCTGTCCATTTTAGATCTTCCGATATGGTAGAATCTAGAAATTTGACGGTCTCTACTGTTGATACTGTGTTTTCTAGTATAGTGAGAGGTGGAAGTATGGAAGGGTTTCTCCTAAAGTCTACCACCATTTGTACGGTTTTGAGTGGATTCAGTTGCAGATTGTTCCGGTCGCATCATGAGGCTAGTTGTTCAACCTCCTGTCTGTATGTGGATTCATCATTGTCTCGAATGAGACCAATCACTGTTGTGTCATCTGAGAACTTCAGTAGTTTAACAGATGGCTTGTTAGAGATGCAGTCATTGTTATACAGAGAGAAGAGAAGTGGGAAGAGCACACAGCCTTTGGGGGCCCCTGTACTAATTGTACAGGTATCTGATGTTATTCTGCTTAGCTTCACCTGCTGCTTCCTGTTTGTTAGGAAGCTTACCAAAATACTTTCAGCATGTCAATTGTCCCACCAGAGGCAAGAATACTCTAGACCATTGCTACACAACACTAAAAGATGCTTATCGGTCTTTACCACGTGCAGCTGTAGGACACTCTGATCATTGCATGATTCACCTTGTACCTGCTTACAGGCAAAGACTTAAAACCACAAAATCAACAATTAAATCAGTGAAGACCTGGATGGAGGAGGCAAAATTAAAGCTGCAGGCATGCTTTGACTGCACTGATTGGAATATCTTTGAAGATACCTCTGCAGACTTGGATGAACTCACAGATACTGTAACATCATATGTCAGCTTCTGTGAAGACCTATGTGTATCTACAAGGAACTTGGGAATATACAGTAACAACAAACCTTGGTTCACACCTAAACATAAGCAGCTACGACATTCCAAAGAGGAAGCCTACAGAAAAGGTGATAAAATGCTGTACAATCAGGCCAGAAACAAGGGAGATCAGAGCAGCAAAAAGAAGCTACTCTGAAAAGCTAAAGAATCAGTTTTCAGCAAATGAACCAGCAAACATGTGGAAAACTCTTAAAAATATCACCGGCTATGGCAAACCACCTTCCCTGGCTGAAGGTAATCAACAACTGGCAGATGACCTGAATGAGTTTTACTGCAGGTTTGAAAGGAAACTACAGCCACCTATCTCCACAACATCCATCTCAGACACACCAACAACAGCCAAGCCTCCTACAACTTGATTCCTACTACAATGAAAATCCATTTCATTGGGTTCACAACCCCTAGTGATCACAGAAAAGGAAGTGCAGGACCTATTTCACAGACAAAAGCCAGTTAAAGCTCCAGGCCCAGACAAGATAACTCCTTCTTGCTTAAAAGTCTGTGCTGACCAATTGGCCCCCATCTTCACCCATATTTTCAATAAATCACTAGAGATGTGCTATGTTCCTTCTTGCTTCAAACGCTCTACCATCATCCCAGTGCTGAAGAAGCCCACCATCAAGGAACTGAGTGACTACAGACCAGTTGCTTTAACATCTGTAGTCATGAAAACCTTTGAAAGGCTAGTGCTTTCCTACTTGAAAACCATCACGGATCCGCTATTAGACCCCTTGCAATTTGCATACCGAGCAAATAGATCAACAGATGATGCTGTTAATATGGCTCTGCACTACATCCTACAACATCTTGAGTCTCCAAAGACCTATGCAAGGGTCCTTTTTGTGGACTTTAGTTCAGCATTCAATACCATCATTCCAGACATTCTTCTAACTAAGCTAAACCAGCTACAGGTACCGGAACAGACTTGTAAGTGGATCACAAGCTTCCTAAGAAACATGAAGCAGCAGGTGAAGCTAAGGAAGATCACATCAAATACCTGTACAATTAGCACAGGGACCCCCAAGGCTGTGTGCTCTCCCCACTTCTCTTTTCTCTGTATACCAATGACTGCATCTCCAACGATCCATCTGTTAAGCTACTGAAGTTCGCAGATGACACAACAGTGATCGGTCTCATTCGAGACTGACGAATCCGCATATAGACGAGAGGTCGAACGACTAGCCTTGTGGTGCAACCAAAACAATCTAGAACTGAACACACTCAAAACCATAGAAATGGTGGTAGACTTTAGGAGAAACCCTTCCATACTTCCACCTCTCACAATACTAGACAACACAGTATCAACAGTAGAAACCTTCAAATTTCTAGGTTCTATCATATCGCAAGATCTAAAATGGACAGCTAACATCAAAAACATCATTAAAAAAGGACAACAAAGAATGTTCTTTCTGCGCCAACTCAGTAAGCTCAAACTGCCCAAGGAGCTGCTGATTCAGTTCTATAGAGGAATTATTGAGTGTGTCATTTGCACCTCTATAACTGTCTGGTTCGGTTCTGCAACCCAACAAGAAAGACACAGACTTCAGAGGATAATTAGAACTGCAGAAAAAATAATAGCTACCAACCTACCTTCCATTGAGGACCTGTATACTGCACGAATCAAGAAGAGGGTCGTGAAAATATTTACAGATCCCTCACATCCAGGACATAAACTGTTTCAACTCCTACCCTCAAAACGACGCTATAGAGCACTGCACAACAGAACAACTAGACACAAGAACAGTTTTTTCCTGAAGGCCATCACTCTGCTAAACAAATAATTCCCTCAACACTGTCAAACTATTTACTAAATCTGCACTACTATTAATCTTCTCACATAGTTCCCATCACCAATCTCTTTCCACTTATGACTGTATGACTGTAACTTTGTTGCTGGCAATCCTTATGATTTATATTGATATATTGACCATCAATTCTGTTGTAAATGTTGTACCTTGATGAACGTATCTTTTCTTTTATGTACACTGAGAGCATATGCACCAAGACAAATTCCTTGTATGTCCAATCACACTTGGCCAATAAAAAATCTATTCTATTCTATTCTATTATGATCCACTTACAAGTGTGTTCAGGTACCACTAGCTGGTTTAGCTTAGTTAGAAGAGTGTCTGGAATGATAGTATTGAATGCTGAACTAAAGTCTACAAAAAGGACCCTTGCGTAGGTCGTTGGAGATTCAAGATGTTGTTGTCAGGCCTGGAAACCATACTAGGCCTTAGGTTTCCAGACGCTGCCACATTTTTCCCCTGAGGGGAAGAAGGGGGGTTGAGGGGTATGGTAACATTCTTCAAGCGGTCAAGGTTGGATGATGTTCACATCTGCAGGAAGAGTGGCAAGAAGATATTCGAATGAACTGGGAGAACGTGGGATCATGTGACCAGCCAAGGGGTTAGTGGGGTGGGACTCTTGGTGTTTGTATAACTGGGGGGAAAAAATCCGGAAGTTCAGTTTTGGAATTTCACTCATTGTGTGCCAGTTTCCTTATGCTAGTAAAGTTCAGTTTTGGAATAATGTCAAGGTTCCAGAAAAACCTCCTCTGCATAAAAAAAACTCAGAAGCCATTGTCTTTCAGAGTTCTTTACTAGCATAAGGAAACTGGCTTCCCTGGAAACAGGGAAACTTCCCTGGAAACAGGGAAAGATTAAGCAATACTGCCACCTAGTGGATTGGAAATATTATTTTTTTTCTCTTCTTTCTCCTGGTGCAAGAAAATTGTTATTTTGTACCCTTCAAGGACTCTATATTTGTTTCAGATAGATAGTGGGTGAGAGCATCAAAGAGACTTTGCAACATTGTTTATGCAGGTGCTCTGCCAGGTACTATCAGCCAAAAGAGTCTGAAAGTGGGGAAAACTTTCTGAGAAGATTGCAGCAACTCTGGAAAGAGAGCTTATAAAAGAGGCCTTTTTTCCTCTCCCCCCCTTTCTCTTTTTGGTTGGAAAAAAAGCAAAGTGCCTAATATCTTTCTTCCTTTTTCTTTTTTTCTCTTTTTTGTCCCTCCGCTCTTTTTCTTTTTGGGACTAATCGGATTATTGGATTAAGACATATAAGAGTCTGAAGAATTTTTACTATATTTTTCTTTTTTCTTTTCTCTTTCTTCTCTTTCCTTTTTTTATTTTTTCCCGTCTTCAATTACTATTTGAGGCTACTTTTTTCTATTGTGCTTTTTTGGACTCACCTTGACTTTTCCTATACTACAATGAGTAGAAAAGGAACAACATTTGGATCAGCCACTTCAACTCCTTCCTCACCGTCAGGCGGTCAAAGGTCGATACAAATGATGTTTTAACAGGAAAAGGACAAGGAAATTACCTTACAAATGATTTGGCAAGGAATTCAAAAGCTACAAACAGAAGTGGAAAACATTGAATTGCAATCAGAAAAAATTGAACAAAGAACAGAAAAAATTGAGCAAAGAACAGAAAATACAGATGAAAAGGTGGAGAATATACATAAAATGATGAAAAAATATGAGGATAGGCTCAAAAAATTGAGGAAAGAGAAGAGCAAAGAGATAAAAAAATTAGAAATATTGACAGCAGACTAGAGGAGGTTCAACGAGATAAAAGCGGAATATTGGGATGGGAGATGGACAGAGCAGAATTTTACCTTGGATTCCAAAACAGAAGAGGAGAAGGGAGAAAACTTGACAGAGAAAATGGTAGAAATCTTGGCTAAAGCCCTAGAAATTAATAAAGAAAAGATGATGGATGGTATTGACAAGATTTTTAGAGTACATACAAGATACAAAACAAGGCATAACCTCCCAAGGGAAGTTCATACCAGATTCACCAAAAAGTCGATTAAAGTGCAAATATTGCAGGTTGCAAGAAACAAAACATTGAAATATAAAGACAAGGAAATTGTGGTGTTGAAGCAAGTCCTGAGAAGAGAGAGAGATGAGAAGAGAATATCATTTTTTGACCAAAATTTTATTGCAGAAAGGTGTGAATTACAGATGGCTGGCACCAGAAGGCCTGGTGTTTTAATGGCAACAACAAAAATACAGGATTGATTCAATAGATAAAGCTAAAGAATTTTATGCAGAATATCTTAAAGAGAAAGAAATGGACTCAAGTGGAGAAGTCACACTGATTGAATTACAGGAGACAGAATTCCTAGTGATGATTGGAAAAGAACAAGGTGCTGTGGGTGGCAAGGTGGAAGTTAGACCACAATGTGAACCAAGATGGACTAGAGCTATAAATCCTAACTATAAAATATGAATATGGAAGAGAGGAAATGGATAACCATAAACATAATTGGATTTAACTCAGCTACCAAAAGAAGAAAAATGGTTCACAAATTAGAGAAATTAAATTTGATATAATTTGCTTACAAGAAGTACATATCAAAAAACAATATGAACACTTATTGATACACCCAAAATTGGGGAAAAATTTACTTCACTGCCACAATGTAAGAAAAGAGGAATAGCTTTATACATAAGAGATACAATTGAGGCGAAGTTAATATATACAGATAAAAATGGTAGAATTTTGATGGTGGAAATAATAGATAACAATATGAAAATAATAGTAGTTTATGCTCCAAATGATAACCAAAAAGACTTCTACAGAAAATTACATATGAAAATTACTGAGTTGGACTATGAAAATATTTTTATGATGGGAGACTTTAATGGCATAGTTGATGAGAAAGTAGATTATAGAATACAAAAGGCAATGAAACAAAGTAGGAAGACCCTTCCAAAATCCTTCTTTAGGATGGTAGAGGAAATAAATCTAAAAGATTCATGGAGAGAAAGAAATCCAGTAAATAGACAATATACTTTTTACTCAAATAGACACTTATCATGGTTTAGAATAGATATGATATGGATGACAATGGAATTGACTCTTAATATAGAAGAAATTGACGTAGAAACCAATACCTGGGTGGATCATAATCACATGACGATGAAATGGAAAGGACAAAGGAGAAGAACTAGATGGACCTTAAATACCACAATATTAAAGGATAAGGAATTCGTACAGAAAATGGAGAAGGAACTGGCTTTTTTCTTTAAGGAAAATAAAAAAGAAGATACAACAAAACAAAAAGGTTGGGACACAATGAAGGTCTATGCAAGAGGCCTGATGATAGATTACACAAGGAAAAGAAATGCAAAAAAAAAAAAAAGACAAGCTTACAAAACGCTAGAAATTAGCCACAAGAAACTTGAGGAAGATTTACAGAAATCTCCAGATATAAAAGATATTAAAATGAAAATGGAATTAACTAAACACAAAATGGATTTAATCGAAAAAGAAGAATTAGCACAACAAAATAGAGGTGTGAAACAGAACTATTTTGAGAATACTAATAAACCAGGTAGATGGTTAGCATATAAATTGGGGGGGGGGGAAAAGAATCCCGGAAAATAACACGGCTAGTGGATAATCAAGGTCAAGCCAGATATGGGAATGAAGAGAAGAAAAAAAATTGTACAAGATTATTACAGGAGCAAGATTATTATATGAGCAAGATTATTATATGAGCAAGAAAGTATAGAGGAAGAAAATGTTAAGCAGTCTTTACAGAAAGCGAACCTACCACAGATTTCTAAAGATACTGAAATGATGTTGGAAGGAAACAAGACATTCCAGGAGTCGCTGGGTCTCCCACTACTGGAAGTCATGAATTTATTATTTATTTATTTATTAATCGTATTTATATACCGCCCTATCTCCCGAAGGACTCAGGGCGGTTCACAGGCATTTAAAAACATATAAATATAAATACAGAATAAAAACAATTAAGAAACTTATTTGAAAGCCCGTTAATTAAAATATACAAATAAAACCCAATTAAAACCCATGAATTTAAAACCTAGCTCAGTCCTGCACAATTAAATAAATATGTTTTAAGCCCGCGGAAGGTCCGAAGGTCCGAAGCTGGCGGAGTCGAGGAAGTTCGTTCCAAAGGGTGGGAGCCCCACAGAAGGCCCTTGCCCTGGGCGTCGCCAGGCGACATTGCCTTGCTGACGGCACCCTGAGGAGACCCTCTCTGTGAGGCGCACGGGTCGGTGAGAGGTATTCGGTAGCAGTAGGCGGTCCCGTAAGTAACCCGCCCAATGCCATGGGCGCTTTAAAGGTGGTCACCAAGACCTTGAAGCGCACCGGAAGCCACAGGTAGCCAGTGCAGTCTGCGCAGGATGGGTGTTATCACGGGAGCCACGAGGCTCCATCTATCACCAGCGCAGCCGCATTCTGGACTAACTGCAGCCTCGGATGCCCTTCAAGGGAGCCCCATGTAGAGAGCATTGCAGTAATCCAGGCGAGGGCGTCACGAGTGCGTGGTGACCGTGCATAGGGCATCTCGGTCCAGAAAGGCGCAACTGGCGTACCAGGCGAACCTGGTGAACGCTCTCCTGGAGCGGCCGTCAAATGGTCTTCTAGAGACAGCCGTTCATCCAGGAGGGCGCCTAAGTTGCGGACCCTTTCCATCGGGGCCAATGACTCGCCACCGATGGTCAGCGGATTAAGCTGACTGTGCGGGATGCGGCATCCACAACCACTCTGTCTTGGCGGGATTGAGCTTGAGCCTGTTTCTCCCCATCCAGACCCGTCGGCCTCCAGACACCGGGACAGCACTTGATAACCGTTGGGGTGGTCCGGTGTGAAAATACAGCTGGGTGTCATCCGCATACAGCTGATACTTCACACCGAAACCACTGATGATCTCACCCAGCGGCTTCATGTAGATGTTAAACAGAGGCGAGAGAATCGACCCCTGCGGCACCCCACAAGTGAGGCGCCTCGGGCCGACCTCTGCCCCCTGTCAGCACCGACTGCGACGGTCGGAGAGATAGGAGGAGAACCACCGATAAACGGTGCCTCCCACTCCCAATCCTCCAACCGGCGCAGCAGGATACCATGGTCGATGGTATCGAAAGCCGCTGAGAGGTCTAATAGGACCAGGGCAGAGGGCAACCCCTATCCCTGGCCCTCAGAGATCATCCACCAACGCGACCAAAGCCGTCTCCGTGCTGTAACGGGCGGAAACCGGACTGGAACGGGTCTAGATAGACAGTTTCATCCAGGTGCAAGGAAACTGATATGCCACCATACTCTCTACAACCTTCGCCGCAGCGAAGGTTGGAGACAGACGATAGTTACCTAAAACAGCGGGTCAGGAAGGCTTCTTAAGGAGGGCCTCACCACCGCCTCTTTCAAGGCGGCCGGAAGACACCCTCCACCAAAGAAGCGGTCGTAATCGCCTGGAGCCAGCCTCGTGTGACCTCCGGTGGCCAGCACCAGCCAGGAGGGCAGGTCCAGTAAACATGTGGTGGCATTCAGCCTACCCAGCAACCTGTCCATGTCCTCAGGAGCCACAGGGTCAAACTCATCCCAAACAATATCGCCAAGACCACCCTCGAACATCTCACCCGCATCACCGCAATCTTGGTCCAACCCATCCCGAAGCTGAGCGATTTTATCGTATAGATAACGTTAAACTCCTCAGCACGGCCCTGCAGCGGGTCATCCCGCTCCCCCTGATGTAGGAGGGGGCGGGTCACCCGAAACAGGGCGGCTGGGCGGTTATCTGCCGGTGCAATGAGGGGGGTGGCGTGGCTGCGCCTCGCTTCCCTCAATGCCACTAGGTAAGTCCTAGTATAGGACTTCACTAGTGTCGATCAGCTTCGAGCAGCTAGACCTCCAGGAACTCTCTAGGCGTCTTCTCCGGCGCTTCATCCTCTCAGCTCCTCGGAGAACCAAGGGCGGTTGGGACCTGCGCGGGTCAGAGGCGCAAAGGCACGACACGGCCTAAGGCCCCCGCCGCGGCCCGTTCCCAGGCCGCCGCAAGTTCCTCAGCCGAGCCGTGGGCCAGACCCTCAGGAACCGGCCCAAGCTCCGTCCGGAACCCATCAGGGTCCATCAGGCGCCTGGGGCGGAACCAGCGTGTCGGCTCCGCCTCCCTGCGGTGGTGAATGGCGGTCAGAAAGTCCAAGCGAAGAAGAGAGTGATCTGACCATGACAAAGGTTCGATGACTATTTCCTTTAAGTCCAGATCTCTCAACCACTGACCAGAGAAAAATCAGGTCCAGAGTGCCACCCCAATGTGAGTAGGGCCATCAACTACTTGGGTCAGATCCAAGGCCGTCATGGAAGCCGTGAACTCCCGAGCTGCCGTCGATGATGAGCGGAAGATGGCAAGTTAAAGTCCCCATGACTAAAAGTCTGGGGTCTCAACTGCCACCCCAGCCAGCATCTCCAGGAGCTCGGGCAGGGCAGCTGTCACGCAGCAAGGAGCCAGTGCGTGATCAGCAAGCCCATCTGACACCTCGACCCCATCTCACAAGAGGATTCGCACCCGGCAATCTGAGGTACAGTGGTCTCCCTCGGCTCTAGACTCTCTCTAATCACAACCGCCACCCCCACCCCTACCCTGGGCCTCGGCTGATGGAATGCACGGAAACCCGCGGGCACATCTCTACAAGGGCACGCCCCTTCAGTGCCCAACCAGGTCTCCGTAATGCCCATAAGGTCCATGGAACCCCCTGTATAAGATCACAAACAAGGGGGCTTTGTTCACCACAGACCGAGCATTGCACAACATCAACGAAGGCCCAGGCTCTGAGGATCCTGACCATCCGGGAACGGAAAAGTCCAAGGGGTCGGAGCGTGATCGCTTTAAGACATCGAGCACGCGCTCCCGGAATTTGATATGACCCTCGCTTCCGCCATACCTGCCCCTCCCACTTACCGTGTCAATAGGACCACCCTCACAGATAGGAACAGACTCCTCCCCATAACCTCCGAACCTGATAATAAAAACCGCCCATGACATGTGCAGGAACTGGCCCCTTACCCGACGGGTTACCCCATTACCGCCCTTACCCTCCCACCCTTAAAATTCCTCTCTAAAAACCCCACAAGCTCTTCTTTTGCATGCCACCTCTGTGGGTCCCAAGACCCGTCATGGAGGCCGGCCCTCGATAATGAGGAGGGCCATTCCTGCGAGGCGGGGGCACCTCGCAGGCGCAAGAGTTCACAAGCAGTATAATGCGTAGCAGCTGAGACTAAGAATCGGCAAAGTAGAGGCTCCATCTCCGGATGGCAAGATGATGACTGATGGTACTAGTCCAGAATGAAGGCATACAAAGAATGGAACAGCAATTAGCACCGAATGACAGTCAAGATGGTATTCTGTCCGGTGCCTAGTCCAAACATCCTGGAACCGGGGGTGAGGGGAAATGGTATTCCAGTCGCTGGCTACGTCCTCCTCCGTCCTCCTCTGTCCCCAACTAAATCCCATGTCCCCCCCCAAGGAGTCCTAATAGGACCATAAACGGCCATAGTAGTCTCAAAAAAGGCCGAGGGGGGCATGGGTGATGTTAAAATAGTCACAGTCATAGACTGGTTGCAGGGGGCAACTCCGGGGTGCCTCCATCGTCTCCCCGCAATCCTCCAATAACCATCTCCAGACATGGCCAGGAAAAGAATCCTAACCACTCCAGAAGCCGGGTCTCCCCAGACCTCTCCCTCCAAGAGGCGAAGTCCATATAAAAGGCTAAACCTCTCCGAGAGGCTGGGGGGTATGAAGGTTGCCAAGTCCATAATCCGGCAGCAGGGGGAAAGCCAAGAAACCATGGCAGCGAGGCAGATGGCAATAGGGGTAGATGGAATACCTCCGCAATCATCCAGGTCGTCCACGATTGCAGAGGCTGGAGCCCAAAGGCTACCCCCGAAAAGTCCGGAGTCCGCAGTCAGAATGAACTGATGTTAAAGAAGAAACTACCTGAGACATGGACTGAGGCCTATATTACACTTATCCCAAAAGAGGATACTGATTTGCAGCAAATTAAGAATTATAGACTCATATCTTTCTTAAATTCAGATTATAAAATCTTTGCTTTAATATGGGCAGAAAGACTTAAAAGATATTTAAACAATTTTATACATTCTGATCAAAATTGATTTCTGCCTAAAAGACACATTAAAGATAATATGAGGATAGTTCTGAATACCCTGGAATATTATGAGGCCCATCCTGAAAAACAGATGGCCTTGATTTTTCTTAATGCATAGAAAGCTTTTGATAATGTGAACTGGCATTTTATGCTATTACAACTGGAATAGATGGGCTTTGGTAGAAAGTTTATTAAGGCTATAGAAGCCATATACCATAAACAAACAGCCAAAGTAATGATAAATGGAGAATTGACAGAATCGATCCAAATAAAAAAAGGAACAAGACAAGGTTGTCTGCTGTCACCTCTATTGTTTGTATTAACATTGGAAGTATTAAATAGAAGTATTAGAGAAGAAGAAATAAAAGCTATGAAAATTCAAAAGGAAGAATATAAATTACAAGCATTTGTGGATGACCTGGTTTTTATTATTGAAGACCCATTAGAATTTAGTTATGGAACTAAACTGATAGACAAGATAGGAGAATATGGAAAAGTGGCAGGATTGAAAATAAATAAAGATAAAACAAAGATTCTAACAAAAGCATGTTAATAAAACAAAAGGCTAAATTGGCAGAACGATTGGAGATGCAGGTCACAAATAAGGTTAAATATTTGGGAATACATCTGACAGCAAGTTGCAGTATTTATTTATTTATTTATTTGTCACACAGTATATATAAGCATAAGCATGTAATAACTATACAATATATAAGCATATATATAAGTATGAGTATGTAATAACTATATTAATTGGATATAACAAAAGGAAACAATAGGACAGGAACGGTAGGCACGCTTGTGCTCTTATGCACGCCCCTTACAGATCTCTTAGAAATGGGGTGAGGTCAATAGTAGACAGTTTTTGGTTGAAGCTTTGGGGATTTTGGGAAGAGACCGCAGAGTCAGGTAGTGTATTCCAAGCATTAACAACTCTGCTACTGAAGTCATATTTTCTGCAATCAAGATTGGAGCGGTTAACATTAAGCTTAAATCTATTGTGTGCTCGTTTATTGTTGCAATTGAACTGAAGTAGTCTTCGACAGGAAGGACATTGTAATAGATGATTCTATTAGTTAAACTCAGGTCATGTCGAAGGCGGCGTAGTTCTAAATTTTCTAAACCCAGGATTTCAAGTCTGGTGGGATAAGGTTTTTTGTTGTATTCAGAGGAGTGGAGAACTCTTCTTGTAAAATATTTCTGGACACGTTCAATTGTATTGATGTCAGAAATGTGGTCTGGGTTCCAGAGAGTCGAGCTGTATTCAAGAATTGGTCTAGCAAATGTTTTATATGCTGTAGTTAGTAGTGTAGTGTTTTTGGACAAGAAGCTACGCAAGATTAGGTTTGCAACTCTTAAAGCCTTTTTTGCGATGTAATTCCAGTGGGCTTTGGCACTTAAATAATTTGATATGAAAACTCCAAGGTCTTTAACAGGGTTGGGGTCATCTGTAACGTATTGTCCATCAAGCTTGTACTTAGTGTTTAGGTTCTTTTTTCCAATATGTAAGACTTAGCATTTGCTGGTTGAGATTTGGAGTTGCCAAGTTTTAGACCATTCAGATACAAAGTCAAGGTTTTTTTGAAGGGTAGTTGTATTGTTGGTGGTGTTAAATAGTTTGACATCGTCAGCAAAAAGAACACAATTACTTGTAATATGGCCACAGAGATCATTAATGTATAATATGAAGAGTGTTGGTCCAAGAACACTGCCTTGGGGAACGCCACTTCTGACAGGAACAGGATTTGATAGAGCATTGCCAATTTTGACCACTTGTTGTCTGTTTGACAGGAAAGCTGTTATCCAATTGTGGAGGGGTCCTGAGATGCCGTAGGATTTTAGTTTTAGAAGTTTGTCATGTAGCTTTACAGAAGTCTATGTAGATTGCATCTATTTTTTTGCCTTGATCGAGATTTGTAGTCCATATGTTTTTGCAGTGAAGAAGTTGTAAGTTACATGATAATTTTTTTCTGAAACCAAATTGTTTATTAGAGAGTAGGTTGTTAGTTTCTAGGTGGAGGGTAATGGATTGGTTGATGATAGATTCCATTACTTTGCAGGTGACGCAGCATAGAGAGATTGGTCTGTAATTTTCAACTAGGCTGGGGTCTCCTTTTTTGAAGACGGGGATGACCGTGGCTAGTGACCAAAGTTTGGGAAGGGAATTGGTCGTGAAAGCTTTTTCAAAGATTCTGCTATATTAGTGGAAAGTTTTTTTAAGAAGTATGCACATAATCCATCGAGTCCAATAGATAGTGATGGTTTCAAGTTATGAAGAGCTTTTTCAACATTATCTTCTGTGAAGTCTATATGTGTTAGGTCGTTGTACTCATTGTTGGTATGATTGGGGAATGTCAGGTATGAACCATTACTGTTAACAAAGACTGAGCCAAAGAATGTGTTAAAGAGGTTTGCTTTAACTGTTTCATCATTATATTCTTTGCCGTTAGATTCTTTTAGTGGTGGGATGGATCTCGAGTCTTTAAATTTGTTGTTCACAAAATTATAAAAAGCACTATTGGTATTTGTGCGCAGAAGGTCTTCTTCTTGCTTGGTGTGGTAATTGGTGTATTCAGTTTTTATTTGGTTACATATATTTCTGTAGTGGTTTTTGAAATTTGCAAAAACACTTAAAGGACACTTAAAGAGAATAATTATAGTAAACTCAAACAACAGATTGTATCAGATTTGGCAAAATGGGAGAATTTACAATTATCACTGATTGGAAGAATATCAACGATTAAGATCAATATACTGCTTAGAATCCTATATTTGTTCCAGACAATCCCAATTAAATTGGGGAAAGGATATTTTGAAGAATTGAATAAGATAATGCTGAAATATATTTGGCAGGGTAAAAAAGCGAGGATAAAATTAAAATTACTGTAAGATGTGAGAACAAGAGGTGGCTTTGGTCTGCCAAATTGGGAATTACATTGCGAAGCTGAAAATTTAATGTGGATCAAAGAATGGATAACTTTAAGAAACACTAGAATATTTATTTATTTATTTATTTATTTATTTTATTTTATTAAATTTTTATACCGCCCTTCTCCCGAAGGACTCAGGGCGGTGTACAGCCAGACATAAAATACAAGATATATGCAATTAAAACGAATTAAAATATACCAATTACTAAACAACTGATAGTTAAAAATGAATTTAAAATTTAAAATATTATAAAACCCCAATATAAAATCAAACTATTATGCCAGTCCCGCTTGAATAAATAAATATGTTTTTAGCTCACGACGGAAGGTCCGAAGATCAGGCACTTGACGTAGGCCAGGGGGGAGTTCATTCCAGAGCGTCGATGCTCCCACAGAGAAGGCCCTACTCCTGGGGGCCGCCAGCCGACATTGTTTGGCGGACGGCACCCTGAGGAGACCCTCTCTGTGAGAGCGTCTGGTCAGTGGGAGGCATAGGGTAACAGCAGGCGGTCTCGTAAGTACCCGGGTCCTAAGCCATGGAGCGCTTTAAAGGTGGTAACCAGAATCTTGAAGCGCACCCGAAAGACCACAGGAAGCCAGTGCAGACTACGGAGCAGTGGTGTTACGTGGGAGCCACGAGCAGCTCCCATTACTACTCGCGCAGCTGCATTCTGGACTAACTGTAGCCTCCGGGTGCACCTCAAGGGCAGCCCCATGTAGAGAGCATTGCAGTAATCCAGCCGAGACGTAACCAGAGCATGAGTGACTGTGCATAGGGCATCCTGGTCAAGGAAGGGACGCAACTGGCGGACCAAGCGAACTTGGTAAAAGGCCCTCCTGGAGACGGCCGCCAGATGTTCATCAAAGGACAGCCGACCATCCAGGAGGACGCCCAAGTTGCGAACCATCTCCTTTGGGGCCACTAACTCGCCCCCAACAGTAAGCTGTGGATGCAGCTGACTGTACCGGGGTGCCGGCATCCACAGCCACTCCGTCTTGGAGGGATTGAGCTTGAGTCTGTTTCTCCCCATCCAGACCCGTACAGCTTCCAGGCACCGGGACAGCACTTCGACCGCTTTGTTGGGGTGGTCCGGGGTGGAAAAGTACAGCTGAGTATCATCAGCGTACAGATGATAACTCACCCCGAAACCACTGATGACCTCACCCAGAGGCTTCATATAGATGTTGAACAGGGTAGGCGAGAGAATCGACCCCTGAGGTACTCCACAAGTGAGGCACCTCGAGGACGACCTCTGCCCCCCTGTCAACACTGTCTGTGACCGGTCGGAGAGATAGGAGGAGAACCACCGATAAACGGTGCCTCCCACTCCCAATCCCTCCAACCGGCGCAGCAGGATACCATGGTCGATGGTATCAAAAGCCGCTGAGAGATCTAATAGGACCAAGGCAGAGGAACAACCCCTGTCCCTGTCCCTCCAGAGGTCATCCACCAACGCGACCAAAGCCGTCTCCGTGCTGTAGCCGGGTCGGAAGCCAGACTGGAACGGGTCTAGATAGACAGCTTCCTCCAGGTGCCGGGGGAGCTGCCATGCAACCACACTCTCTACAACCTTCGCCAGAAAGCGAAGGTTGGAGACTGGACGGTAATTTCCCAAAATAGCTGGGTCCAGGGAAGGCTTCTTCAGGAGAGGTCTCACCACCGCCTCTTTCAAGGCGGCGGGGAAAACCCCTTCAACCAAAGAAGCATTTATAATCCCCTGGAGCCAGCCTCATGTCACTTCCTGAGCAGCCAGCACTAACCAGGAAGGACACGGGTCCAGTAAACATGTAGTTGCATGCAACCACCCCAGCAACCTGTCCACGTCCTCGAGAGCCACAGAATCAAACTCATCCCAAATAACCTCAACAAGACGTGTCTCCGCCATCTCGTTTGGATCATCGCAATCATGGTCCAAGCCATCACGAAGCTGAACGATTTTATCGTATAGATAACCGTTAAACTCCTCAGCTCATCCCTGCAGGGGGTCATCCCGTCCCTCCTGTTGAAGTAGGGAACGGTCACCTGAAACAGGGCGGCCGGGCGGTTATCTGCCGATGCAATGAGGGTGGAAACGTAGGAACGTTTCGCCTCCCTCATTGCCACTAGGTAGGTCTTAGTAAAAGACCTCACTAGTGTCCGATCAGCCTCGGAACGGCTGGACCTCCAGATACTCTCTAGGCGTCTTCTCCGGCGTTTCATCTCTCTCAGCTCCTCAGAAAACCAGGGAGCCAATTGAGATCTACGCCGGGTCAGAGGCCGCAAAGGCACGACACGGTCCAAAGCCCCAGCCGCGGCCCGTTCCCAAGCCGCAACTAGTTCTTCAGTCGTGCCATGGGTAAGATCCTCAGGAAACGGCCCAAGCTCCGTCAGGAACCTCTCCGGGTCCATCAGGCGCCTGGGACGGAACCAACGCATTGGCTCCGTCTCCCTGCAGCGGGGAGCGGCGGTCCGAAAGTCTAGGTGAAGGTGGAAATGATCTGACCATGACACCGGTTCTTTCACTATATCTCCTAACTCCAGATCATTTACCCACTGACCAGAGATAAAAATCAAGTCTAGTGCACCTCCCCCAATGTGTGTAGGGCCATCAGTTACTTGAATCAGGTCCAAGGCCGTCATGGAGGCCTGGAACTCCTGAACCACTGTTGATGACAAGCCGGCCGATGGCAGGTTGAAATCTCCCAAGACCAAAAGTCTGGGAATCTCAACCGCCACGCCAGCAAGCACCTCTAGTAGCTCAGGTAGGGCTGTAGTCACGCAGCAAGGAGCCAGGTACGTGATCAACAGCCCCATCTGATTCCGATGGCCCCACTTCACAAGGAGGGATTCACAACCAGCTATCTGAGGTACAGTGGACTCCCTCGGCTCCAGACTCTCTTTAATCACAACCGCCACCCCCCACCCCTACCTTGGGCCCTCGGCTGATGGAATGCACGGAAACCCGGAGGGCACAGTTCAACCAGGGGTACACCCCCCTCTGTGCCCAACCAGGTCTCCGTAATGCCCATAATGTCCGCGGACTCCCTCTGAATAAGATCACAAATCAGGGGAGCCTTGTTAACCACGGACCGGGCATTGCAAAGCATCAGCCGAAGACCCAAGCTCTGAGGGTCTTGACCATCCGGGGAACGAGTGAGGACTGAGGGGCCGGAGCACGTGATCGCTTTTAAACATCGAACACATGCTCCCGAAGAATGATGCGGCCCCCTGCCTCCGCCATATCTGCCTCTCCCACTTACCGTACAGATGGAATAACACTCTCTGCTCTGCACATTCCCCTCCCCCCTGTCTTCGGACTGACTGCAATAATGTCGTGAGCGCGCGCTGGGACTGGACATACCCTCCCCGACGGGTTTCCCCCAACACCCGCCCTTACCCTCCCCCCCTCCCCCCCCCTTTATTGACTTTGGAAGGACATGATTTACTATTGGGATGGCATGCCTTTTTTTTTTTTTTCCATAAAAAAGTTTTATTTTTACAATCATGTCGAACAACTCATTCAATGTACAGTTATATACAATTAGTCGGGCCTGCCCAGTCACCACCCCACTTTTTAACACTCTTCCCTCTTCTACCTTGTTTTACTTTCCAGACCTTCCTCTCCTTCTCTTATCTACATCCTCTCCTCCCTCCACCCTACACCTTCCTTCTCCCTCTTCTACCCCTCTTCCTTCCTCTTCTCCTCTTTCCTACCTCCTACTCTCTCTTTTCTCCCTCCCCACCGTTCTAAAATGGCAACTGGGCAGACCCGACCCTACATTAATTATATTTATACATCTTCAATAATCCCTGTACATTAACCATCACTCCATCTCTAGCCTCAACCCCCAATTCCCTCCCCTTACCCCCACCCCCACCCGACTTCCCAGAACAAAATGCAGGGTATCAAAACTAACAATCATAATCTAAAATAATTCCTAAATTATAATCTCTAGTCTCTCCACACTTAATCACACTCTCAATTCCCCTCTCCTTCAGAAATATATCTAATACAAAAAATTTCCTAAATTTACTCATATGCTATTCGATATTTTTATCTGATACTTATTTTGAATATAATCAATCCACATTTTCCATTCTAAATTATATTTTTCTTGTGTATAGTCTTACAAGTAAGCAGAGATTTTGCCATTTCTGCCAGATTTGATACTTTAAGTGTCCATTCTTCAATTGTAGGTAATTCTTCTTTCTTCCAATATTGAGCAGTCAAAAGTCTTGCGGCTGTTATTAAGTTCAAAATCAATTTAGTCTCTATAGCTGTACAATCCATAATTATTCCTAGTAAAAGAACTGTGGGTAAACTTAATTTTCTTTTCAAAATATTCTGCATGATCCACCATACTTTAATCCAAAATGCTTTAACTTTTTTACAAGACCACCATATATGGTAATAAGTGGCATCTTCACAATCGCATCTCCAACATTTAGCCTGTACATTAGGATACATACATGACAATTTTTTGGGGTCTAAATGCCATCTATAAAACATCTTATAAAAATTTTCTCTCATATTTTGCGCTTGTGTAAATTTAACATTCCTCACCCAAATTCTTTCCCAAGTTTCCAACATTATTGGTTGCTGAAAATTTTGTGCCCACTTAATCATACAATCCTTAACCAATTCAGTCTCTGAGTCTATTTCTATTAATACATTATACAATCTCTTAATATGCTGTTGGCCTTGATCTCTCATTTGTTTTAACAAATTATCCTCAATTTGCCTAACACCTATTTTTTGATCTAATTTCCATCTAGCTTGTAATTGTCCATATTGGAACCATGTATAATTTTACCTTCTTCCCCCATCTTTTTTCTAGATTTTAATTGTAATTCCCCCTTTTCCATACAAAGAAGTTCTTTATAGGTAACTACCTCCATCTTTTGATATATATTTATATTTTCTATCATGTGTCTCGGGATTGCCCATATTGGAATCTTTCCATCTAATTTATATTGATATTTCCTCCAAACCCTCAATAATGCATTTCTAATTATATTATTTTAAATATTTTATCTACTTTCTTATCATATAATAAATAGGCATGCCACCCATATAACAAACCATAACCTTCTATATTCAAAACTCTTTCCTCAGTTAAATTAATCCAATCAGTAATTAAGGATAAGACAACTGCTTCATAATACAATTTTAAATTAGGCATTTTAAGACCCCCTTTCCTTGTATCCTGCATTATTTTAATTTTATTCTTGGTTTTTGCCCATCCATACAAATTTACTAATTCCCTTTTGCCATTCCTGTAATTTAATATCATTCTTAAGCACGGTATCATTTGAAACAAAAATAAAAACCTGGGCAAAACATTCATTTTATAGCTATTCTTCCCAGCAAAGATAGTTGTAACTTCTTCCAACTCTCCATTTCTTTCCATACCTTCTGCCACAATACCTCATAATTATTTTTGTATAATTTAACATTTGAAGCTGTAATATATATTCCTAAATATTTAACCTTTTTAACAATTTCAAAACCTGTAGTTCTTTCTAACTCTTCTTTTTGTTGTATATTCATATTTTTAGTTATCATCTTTGTCTTTTGCTGATTCACCTTAAATCCCGACACTTTGTCATACTGACCAATTATATCTTTTAAACCAGTTACTGAGTATATTGGTTGAGATACAGTAACAACCAGGTCATCTGCAAAAGCTCTTAATCTATAATCTTGATGTTTAACTCTAATTCCCTTTATTCGATCGGAACCACGTATTTTATTCAGAAGAATTTCTAAAGTTAAAATAAAAAGTAATGGGGACAAGGGACATCCCTGTCTCGTCCCTTTCCCAATTTTAAAAGTTTCTGTTAACCCACCATTTACTATTATTTGTGCTGTTTGCTTCTGATATATTGCTTTAATTGCATGGATAAAATAATCCCCAAATTGCATTTTTTCTATTACTTTAAACAAAAACTGCCAATCCAATCTATCAAAAGCTTTTTCAGCATCCAAAAAAAAGAATGCCGCTGATACTTGGTTGTTTTGTTCCAAATATTCAAGTAAATTTACGATTTGCCTCACATTATATCTCTTCTGCCTACCCTTAATAAATCCTGACTGATCATTATGAATTATTTGATTCATCACTGGCATTAATCTATTAGCAAGTATCTTGGTAAATATCTTGTAATCAGTATTTAAAAGTGATATAGGCCTATAATTCTCTGCTTTAATACCATCTCGATCTTCCTTCGGTATTAACGAAATAAAGGCTGTCCTCCATGAAGGGGGAACATCTCCTCCCATTTGAATTTTATTAAATAACTCTTTAAGTGGTTCAACCATCTCATTTTGTAAATTTTTATAATAAACAGCTGTTAAACCATCTGTTCCTGGTGCTTTACCGATTTTAAGTTGTTTAATTGCTAACAAAATTTCCTCTGAAGTAATTAATTGATTCAGTTCTTCTCTTTGGTTTTCTGTAAGCTCACAAATATTTTGTTGTTGTAAATATCTTTCTATCTCTGTATCATCAATCATATCCCTAGAATATAACTTACTATAATACTCTAAAAATGCTTTTTTAATCAAGTTCTTTTGATAAACTTCCTTACCCCTATATTCTATTTTATCAATCGTTCGTGATTTCTGTTTTTTCCTTATTAAATAGGCAAGCCATCTTCCTGGCTTATTGGCATTATTAAACGTATTATGTTTTACATATTGTAAATTAATTGCTACTTGATCTGCCATCAACATATTAAACTGACCTCTTAATATATTTATTGATTCTTTTATTTTACTATTTCCTGGGCTATTTATCAATAATTGTTCTTTCTTTTTAATTTCCTCTTCCAGTTCCTTTTTCTTTTTCTGCAATTTATTTTTGTATTTAATATTCATTTGTATAAGATTTCCTCTCATATAAGCCTTGCTGGCGTCCCAAATCATCTCTATAGATGTCTCTTTTTTCATATTCATAATAAAAAATTCTTTCATTTGCTTTTTACATTCATTTACATTTTGTTCATATTTAAACAAATTCTCATTCAACCTCCATGATCTCCTAGCCTCCTTTTCCCGATCAAATTCAATCCAAACCGGACTATGATCAGATAGTGTTCTTGAACAAATCTTAGTCCTCTTCACTCTAGAATACAAATCATTAGTAATCAAAATAAAATCAATCCTCGAAAATGATTGGTGCCTGTCAGAAAAGAAGGTAAAATATGTTCTCTCCAAATATCTCTTAATTCCAAGTCCTCCATCATTTCAAAAAAAGACTTTGGTAATTTCGCCCGGCTTGATATCTTCCTTAAACTTTTTTTGTCTTTTTGAGTATCCAACACACCATTCCAATCACCCATTAATATATATGATTTATAATCCCAAAATACTATTCTTTTATGTAAAAACTTGAAAAAAATTTCTTGTTGTTGATTTGGAGCATAAACTCCTATTAATAATGTCTTCTTTCCCTCCAACAAAAGTTCGATAGCAATATATCTTCCTTGCTTATCCACCTCAATTAATTTTGCCAATATATCCTTCTTTATATATATAACTAAACCATTTTTTTTCTCCAAAGAGGAGGCAACAAAATGTACTCCCAGTTTTGAATTTATCAAATATTTCTGGTCTAAAGATCTAATATGTGTTTCTTGTAAACAGGTAATGTCATTTTTAAATTGTTTCAAATAGTGAAATACTTTCCTTCTCTTCTGCGGTGAATTCAAACCATTAACATTCCAAGATAATAGTTTAATTGCCATTATCGGCCAAAGGAAACTTTTGAAACACTAGCCGCAGATCACATTTTGCTTTAGGCCTTGCTCCTCCCACTGTTTCCATTGTAGTAGTTGCCAGTTGTTGTTGTGCCTTCATCTCTTGTTCCTTGCGTTTAGCAGCAACTCTTGTCAGCCTTTGTTCTTTTGAGTCTGAACCCATCGTAGGTATTTCCAACACTTGTAATAAATCCTCTTCCATCACAATCTGTTCTTGTACCTGCTTCACTTCTCTTTCCTTCACTTCAGTCTCCCTTCTTCTAGCTTCCAATGGAGGAAGACTTCCAACTTTTAATGCCTCAACATAAAATTCTCTTGCTTTTCCAACTGTATTGAGACGATGTACTTTCCCTGCATAATATACTATTATACCAGTTGGAATATCCCATCTATATTCAATCTGACGTTTTTTAAGTTCATTCACCAGGAAGGCAAATTCCTTCCTAGCCCTTAACATTTTTGGTGGAATTTCCTTTAATATTAAAATATCTTGACCAGCAATCTGAATCTTCTCCCCCTTATATGAGGCTTGCAAAATCTGATTTCTCACTGTTCTATTTGTAAAATAAATAACAACATCCCTTGGCAACTTTTTTTGCCTTGCTATCCAAGAGTTCACACGATATATTTTTTTTTTTAATTTTTTTTTTTATTATTTTTTTTTTGCAACAAACAAACAAAAAGAAAATACATTATTACACCCTTGTGCTATACATAAAAGGAAGATTTGGGTCTTCGGATATATCCTCATGATTGCCAAAATCCACGTTCTCGAGGTACAGGTACTGAAGCGTCCAATGTTCCAAGCGCAAAGTCCACAAATGGTTTCCAAGTCTTCCAGAAAATATCTTCTTTATACACACCACTTCTAATTTTAATATCACATGTCATTTTATCATTTAAAGCTAATTTCCACATTTCAGAATTCCACTCTTCTATTCTAAAAATCACATCCAATTTCCAATATCTAGCTATTATAATTCTACCTATTATAATCATAATTCTAATCAATTCTTTTTCATATTTTGTTAATTCTATTTCCTTAATTACCAACAATAATATAGTTTCCACTCTCAATGTTATTACTTTTCCATCATTTCAAATATCATTTTCTCCAATTGTTGCCAAAACTTTTTAACCTTATCACAATTATACCACATATGTTCATAAGTCCCCAATTCCAACTCACATCTCCAACATTTTTTACTAGTTTTTTTATCCATTTGTGACAATCTTACTGGAGTCAAATACCATTTCAAACAACTTTATAATTGTGCTCTTTAATCCTTATAGATAAAGTTCTCATAATTCTACTCTTCCAATTCACATTCCAATCTGATTCTGGTATTTCAATATTAAGATCTTTTCCCAATTTGTCCTCATCACTCTTTGTAATTTTCATCAGAATTTATAATCTTATAAACCCTACTAACAAGTCCTTTAGCCCAATTTCATCTTTCATAATCCGAGATACTAAATATTCAAATTCAGTTTCAGATCTATTTATCGAATAATTTTCCTTTAGTTTTTTGTCCATTTTCTATCTGTATTTTTCAAACCAACTTAACCCTAATTTTTCAATAATTTCTTTATTCCTCCTTTCATTTCCATAACTTTTATCCAATCTCTAATAATTTCTATATTTTCCTCTTTAATCACTTCATTACGTTTTATATTATTTTAATCGCCAAATTCCAGTTGTCTCCCCAAAAGATTATATCCGAATTAAAATTTTAACAAATTTGTTCCACATTTTACTTAATCCTTTAACCAATAACTTCTACTTACACATTTTAAATTTGCTTTATCTAAAACCACCTTGATCCAAATTTCTATATCCCTTAACTCTAAATCTCTCCAATAATTATCTTCACCTTTAAGTATTTTTACCACTATCCGGATACCATACGCACAGTAATAATTAAATAATTTGGGGATTCCTAATCCGCCTTCCTTTTGATTTTGATACCACATTTTCTTCACTAATCTGGGTCTTTTGCTACCATTGCAAAATTTATCCAGTTTTTTCTGATATCCTTCAATATCTTTCTCTGTCAGATTTAGTGGTAGCATCTCGAATAAAAAGTTGAACTTGGGCAGCAACATCATCTTACACATTGCAATTCTACCAAACCAAGACAACTTTAAAATTTTATATTTATCTATCTTCTTCTCAATTTCGTTAATCACCACATCATAATTAAGTTTTTTCAATTCTTTAACCTTAAGTGAAAGCACTATACCCAAATATTTCAATGTGTTTTTAATCCTTATCCCAAATTGCTCTTGCATATTCTCAGACTCATTACCATTACTATCCATCAATAATTCTGACTTTGACCAATTTACTTTCAATCCTGTCATTTCTTCAAATTCTATCAAATGCTTATATATCTTTTTCAAATCTTTCTCTACATTTTCAAAATAATTAAAGTATCATCCATACAAATTTATCTTATACCCTTATATCCTTCTAGTTCTTCATCTTTTCTATCATTTTGTCAATATTTCCATAATAATAAAAATAATGTTGGGGACAGGGACATCCTTGTCTCGTACCAGCTTCTAATTTTATCTCTTCAGTTAATATTCCATTCACCTTCACTCTTGCACTGCTCTTTTGGTACAATTTTGAAATAACATGTATAAACTTGTTACCAAAGCCTAAAGCCTCCACAATTACTTTAATTGTTTCCCATTGTACAGAATCAAAAGCTTTAAAACTATCCAATGATACTATACCAATTTTATCACCATTATATTCAGCTACATCTATAATATTTAATACTCTTCTAACAATATCACTCATGTATCTACCCTTCACAAAGCCTACTTGATTATAACTTATATATCTATCTATAAATCTATTTAATCTATTACTTATAATAGCAGTAAATATCTTTGCATCCTGATTAATTAAAGAAATGGGCCGATAGGACTCAATCCTTTCTAAATCTTTATCTGGTTTAGGAATTAGGGATATCACCGTTCTATTCCATGAAGGTACTTCCCACCATGTAATATTCCATTGAATAATTTTGCAGTCTTGGTATTATTAATTCTTTAAATTCTTTATAAAACTCAACAGGTAATCCATCCTCACCTGGAGCTTTCCCTAATTTTAATTTTTGTATTATTCCATTAATCTCATCTTGTGTTATATCTTCTTCCATCAATTCCTTATATGTTTGATCAATTTTCACCACATACTTTTCTAAATAACTCTGCAATTTTCCCCGATTAATTGATTTCTTTGAATATAGATTCTGAAAAAAGTTTCTAACCACTTCACATTTCTAATTTTTATAACATCTTATACCTCTATCATCTATCAAACTCCAATTTCTCTCTTCTCTCTTTTATCTTTCGCCATCTTTGCCAATAATTTAGAATTTCTATTACTAAATTCAAAAAAATTCCTATTTAAAAATTTCTTTTTACTAACTCTGTATCTTCTTCTATCATTTTATTTCTTAACATATTAAGCTCCTGAAGAATTTTTTCTTTAGTAAGCAAAATTGATTTTCCAATTCTTTAATCTTATTTTTATCTCTTTCCATTTTAATTTTATAATTTTTATATTTCCTACTTGATAATTTAATACTCTCCTCTAAACACCGCTTTCATCGCATCCCAAACAATTTCAAATTTAACCTCCCGTTATCATTTAATCTCCAACTTTCCTCCAATTTTTAAGTATCCATTTTTATCCTTTTCATTTTATACAATTTCGTCATATCTCCAATAGCTTCTTTTTCTCAAAATTAAAATCTAAGTCCACCATAACTTCTGCATGATCAGAATCTTTAAAAATTCTACATCTACCTTATCCACATTATTCAACAAATCTTTAGAAAGAAAATATAATCAATTCTAGAATATGTATTATATATCTTAGAAAAAAGTGTATACTCTCTCAGTTCCTTTAACCTCTCTCACACATCAACCATGCCGTTTGAAGCATCCACATATTTAAAATCCCCAGTTTATTTGCTCCTCCACAGCGGTGGGATTAGTACTGTCTATTTTATCTCTGATTAAATTAAAATCAGCCACAATTACTTTCCCTACACTTTCATTCTCCAAAATTTTTGTTATTTTTTCAAGAAATTCTCTTTGTTTTTCATTCGGTAAATATAAATTAACAAGTGTCACTTTTTCCTCATTAAGATTTCCAACAATTATTACATATCTTCCATCTTCATCCAAAATTACCATGTTTCCAAAGTACACCCTATCTGATATCAGTGTTGCAACTCCTCTAGCTTTTGAAGTTCCAAATGCTTTTTCATATATTTGCATACCTTTTATATACATTCTATTTGAATCTTCAGATTTCTGATGAGTTTCTTGTAAAAATAAAATGTCTGGTAAATCCCTTTTAATCTTAAGCTCCAATCTTCTTCTTTTAATCTGATTCCCTGTACCCTTCACATTCCATGACATTATTTTTATAACTCCCATTTAAAATATAAATTTTTTAATCCTATCCCCGCATCTTCCTTTCTGTGCCCCCCACCACCCGACATTAAACTGCCATATAAACAACAATAAGAAAACAGAAAAAAAAACAAAAAACAAAACAAACAATAAAGTACAAACAATCTTCTTCCCCCACATCCTCATCGGTTTCGCCTCTATAAAGAGAATGGGGGAGAGGGGACGTGCCAATGCCCGGGGCACTTCTTTCGGGCTGTCTATTTAAATTCATCACTCAAAAAAAAAGATAGCGATGACCCGCATTCAGCTTCATATTTTCCAAGACTCTTATCTGCTTCTTCTCCTACTGTATCCTCACGACTCTTCTTCTGTTCAACCAACACAGGTGATATTTCTTTCCTCTTTAACCCTTTGAGTCTTGCACTCCAATAGCCCCTTTTTCTTCTTCTGAGATTGATGTTTCCACGTATGTTCCACCCATCTGAAGCATTTGATCTTTTATCTCCATTAAATCCTCCATCTCAATCAGTCCAAGCTCCCGTAAATATAATAATGCATCTATATCTGGGGTGATTGTACGCATCCTTCCTTTATAGAAAAATTTCAATTGTTGTGGTGGCCTCCAATTGTATTTAATTCCATTATCTCTCAAAGCTTTTGTAATTGGTTTTAAAAAAAATCTCCATGCCCTTTCTTCTCTTGATATATCCGGGAAGACTTGAATAGTCTTCCCTTCAAACTTCAAAGCATCTCCCAACTCTCTTAACTTGGCCATAACTTCCAACTTATCACCAAGATTTGCGAACCTGACAAGCACATTCCTGTTAGAACCATTTTGCCTTCTATATCCAATTCTAAAACGCTTGCCAGGTCTGCTATTGTGAGAACGTAAGTTGCGTATCCAAATCATTAATCCATTTCAAAACCCGCTGTTTCAATTTATCTTCCTTTCTTCCGAGATACCTCTGATAACAAAATTATATTTCCTCATCTCTTCTTCCAAAAGACAAATTCTCTTATCTTGCTGCTCATTTTATAAAATATTTTGCCAATTTGCCGATCTACTTTTGCCTCATGCACATGCAGCTGCTCCATTTCATCTTTAATCATTGTCATTTCCTCTTTTGTTTTAAAGTTATCATCCATATCTTGCTTTAAATTTTGCACCGGATGTCAGTTTAAATGTCAAATTATCTATACGCTCTGATAGTGCTGCTATTTTTTCCCCAATTTTATTTAAAGCTGCAGCAATTTGCTGCTTTTCTGAAAGTTGTTGAGTCATTTTGAAAAAAAAAACAAAAACCAAAAAATTTCTCAAACTGGGATTCCAATTTTTCAAAGAGTCTTAGTGAAGATCAAAGGACAGCAGTCAAACCAATTTTACAGAGGGTCTTGATGAAGATCAAGGGACGACAATCTTTTAATTGAAGCGAAACGGCTTATTTGCACTCGTTAGTAGCTTATCAGTAACTTATGAGTCATATTCACTCCACAAAGAAACACAATTACCTCACAGCTTAATCAGCGCCATTTTTTCTCCACGTCGGCAGAGAGAAAAAAAAAACAAACCAGCTTGAACTTCAAAACAAAGTCCTTTTTTTGTTTTCTGTAATATAAACAAGCTATTAATTTCCTCTCAAAAGAAAAATAATAAAAAAATTATACCACCTAATAAAATCTTCTTCAGCCAATCAGCCAGTCAGTCCAACACAAAAGATCGATCTCTTCAATTAAAATTCTTCTCATTAGCAAATTCAGTCTTTGATATTCCTTAGCCTCAGCATTTAACACAGAACACGATAATTATAATAAGGAAAGCAAAAGACAGCAGTTTATTCCAAACTCCTTGTGTCTGCCAGTTCGGTCATCCCATGTAAAACTCCTTAATTCAAGCAGTTTCAGATGACCTACCAGTTTTAAATTCAGTCTGCTGGGCTATTAACACTTCCACTTCATGATTTATTAACTTTCATCCATAACGGTGCATTCCAAACAGCATTAATCCTCATAAATCTTCATTATTAAGCCCTGTGAAGTGAAGGAAAGGTCCTTACCCCACCACGGTCATGGCCACGCCCCTCACACACACACACGATATATTTTATCAATTTGATAAGCCACATCTGCTGGACGAGCTGCTAATATCTCAGCAAATACTTCAGAAAAAATTTCCCTTAAATTCTCTTCTTTATTCTCTTTCAGACCACGGATTCTTAGAGCAAATTCCATATTTCTATATTGTATCAAAACTATTTCATCATCTGTTTTTTCCATTTTACTTTGAAATTCAGCCATTTTATTTTCTAATTTTGAATTATGTTGCTTAATTTCTTCAACTTCCTCTTCTAATAAAATCACATTTGTTGCCAAACTTTGTACTGCAATTACAAATCCTTCCTTAACTTCTTTATTTCCCACTTGAATTTTTGATATCTGCTCTTTCATTTCAGACATCTCATCAGTTATTACTTTAAATTTTTCTTGCATAAAGTCTTTTAAATTCTCTTGTACCGCCTCTAAGTTCAATGTTTTAGTCTCTGCTGGGATGGCATGCCTTTTTATGGTATGGGGAAGCTAAAACCCAGGGGTATTTCAGAAGACATTTCATAAGAGAGGCTTTGTTATTAAACTGGGAAAGGATTAAGAAAAACTATTATTTAAAAATTCCAGTCTGGGTATCAACTATTGAGGCATTCTCATATTCAATAATATTTAGAAAGGAACGAATTGCTAGATATAATGAATTGTTGAATGAAAAGGGTGAAAAAGTCCCTTCTGCGCATGCCCAAGATGGCACGGTGGTGAGTTAGCGCTTGGAGAGTGATGGCCTTTTCTCGGCCGGCCTGGACCAGGGGAGGCCAATTTTGACCTCTCCGGTCCCTGGCCCGGCTGGAGGAACACCTTGCCAGCCTGGAAGAGCGAGGCTGGTAGCAAATGAGGCTCGGGGTGAGCAGTGGCCTGTCGGTTTGGTTCGGAGGGTGGTGGCAGCGATGGCATTTCGGCATCGGTGGCGGTGGCGGCGTCTCTTCATACAGGACCTCACGGAGCCCATGGAAGCCCACAGAACATCTTGCCAGCCTGGAAGCCTGGAAGGGCAAGGCTGGTTGCGAACTGAGGTTCGGGGTGAGCTGTGGCCCATTGGTTTGGTTGGATAATGATAGTGGAGGCGGCGGCATTCTGGTGGCGGCGGCGGTGGCGTTTCATCCCACAGCACCCCACGGAGCCCCCCGTGGAGCCCTCTTGAGGTTTGGGGCAGCTGTGGCCACCGCGTTGGTGGCGAAGGCGGTGACAACATCATCTTTTGGCAGCGGTGGCTTCTTCCTCTTTGGGGCCCCTGGAGGCCTGGATTGAGCGGTGGCTGCGGCAATGGTGTCGTCGTCGTCGTCTTCTGGCAACGGCGGCGTTTTTGCGGTGGTCAGCAGCGATGGCGGTGGCGGCGACGTCTTTTCCCTGCCTTGGGGACTTCTTGAGGTTGAGTGATTGCTTCATCGCTGACTAATCATTGCTGAGTAATCCGGCGCTCAGTATGGTTGGCGGAGTCACCTTTGGCAGTGTTCCATCCTTGCCTGGGTGGGTGCCCGCCCAGATGACCCACCATCCCAAGACATCATTTCCACCTCTGGATCTTAATTTATCATCTAAGTTTGTTCCCGGTTGGAGACTGTTGTGTTACCATCTGGACTGGCCGGGATGAGATCACCCGTCACTCTCTAGAACATTGATGTTCTAGCGCAACTTCTTGGTCTGCGAGACTACCCCCTCTTGCAGATTTTGGCCCTCCACTCTATCGAGGGCCTACCTCGATGACGGAATTTGGAATCCCGAGAGGTGGCATGTGGCAAAGAAGGGGCTTAGGAGTTTTTTAAAATTGTCTTTTAAAGGGTTTTTAAGGGGGGGAGGGTAAGGATAGGTTGTGGGGGAAACCGATCAGGGATAAGGCTGCACCCTGCTACGGCTTGCGGCACAGAGGTTACAGGTTCAGGGGCAAAGGAGGAGGCTGGAGCTCGACCTTATAAGGGCTATTCCATCGGCACGGTAAATGGGAGGGGCAGATACGGCGGAAGCGGGGGCCCGCATCATGTTCAGGGAGTGCGCGCTCGCTGCTTACGAGCGATCGCGCACTCCAGTCCCTCTGGCTTTCCTTGTTCCCCAAGTGGCTGGAATCCCCAGAGCCTGGACCTTCGGCTGCTGTTATGTAATGCCAGGTCCGTGGTTAATAAAGCCCACCTTATTTTCGATCTTATACAAGAGGGGGGTGCGGACCTGATGGGCATTTCGGAGACCTGGCTGGGCACGGAAGGGGGGGTGCCTCTTGCTGAAATGTGCCCACCGGGCTTCCGTGCATTTCATCAGCTGAGGGCCCAGGGTAGGGGTGGGGGGTAGCGGTTACTATTAACGAAGGTCTGGATCCGTGGGAGGTCACTGTGTTGCAGATAGCCGAATGTGAGTCTCTCTTTGTGAAGTGGGGTCAGGGGATGCAGATGGGCTTGCTGATTACGTACCTGGCTCCCTGCTGCGTGACAGCAGCTCTGCCCGAACTGCTTGAGGTAATAGCCGGGATGTTGGTTAACACCCCCAGACTTATGGTTATGGGGGATTTCAACCTGCTGTCGGTAGGCGAAGCATCGGCGACGGCTCGGGAGTTCATGGCTTCCATGACAGCCTTGGACCTGATCCAGTTAGTTAATGGTCCCACTCACATCGGGGAAAACACTCTGGACTTGATTTTTGTCTCGGGACAGTGGTTGAATGATCTAGAACTAGAGGATTTAGTTATCAAACCCCTGTCATGGTCAGACCATTCGCTCCTTCGACTTAACTTTCAAACCGCCAACCCACACTGCAGGGAGACGGAGCCGACTCGCTGGTTCCATCCCAGGCGCCTGATGGACCCGGAGAGGTTTCTGACAGAGCTTGGGCCATTTCCTGAGGATCTAGCCCATGGCTCGGCTGAAGAACTAGTCGCTGCCTGGGAAAAGGCAGCGGCAGGGGCTTTGGATCACGTCGTGCCTTTGCGGCCTCTGACCCGGCGTTGATCTCGACTAGCTCCTTGGTATTCTGAGGAGCTGAGAGAGATGAAGCGCCGGAAAAGACACCTAGAGAGTGATTGAAGAACCAGCCGCTCTGAATCCGATCGAACACTAGTAAGGTCTCATATTCAGACCTACCTAGTGGCGATAAGAGCGGCAAAACGTGAGTATTTTTCCGCTCTTATTGCATTTGCAGATAACCACCCAGCCGCCCTGTTTAGGGTGACCCGCTCCCTTCTTTTTCAGGGAGCTCGGGAGGACCCCTGCAAGGGTGTGCTGAGGATTTTGGACAATATCTGCACAATAAAATAGCTCGGATCCGGGATGGTCTGGACGCTGATTGGGTAGATTCGGGTGGGACGACGGAAGTAGTTCTTGAAAATGTTATCTGGGAAGAGTTTGATACTGTGGCTCCCGAGGACATGGACAGGATACTGGGGAGGCTGAATGCGACCACATGTTTATTGGACCCGTGTCCCTCCTGGTTGGTACTGGCCACACAGGAGGTTACGCAAGGCTGGCTTCTGGGAATTATCAATGCTTCTTTGATGGAGGGTGTCTTCCCTACCGCCTTGAAAGAGGCGGTGGTGAGGCCCCTCCTCAAGAAGCCCTCCCTGGACCCAGCTGTTTTGGCGAACTATTGTCCTGTCTCCAACCTTCGTTTTGTGGCGAAGGTTGTTGAGAGTGTGGTGGCACGACAGCTCCCCCAGTACCTGGATGAAACTGTCTATCTAGACCCGTTCCAGTCCGGCTTCAGGCCTGGGTACAGCACGGAGATGACTTTGGTCGCCTTGGTAGATGATCTCTGGAGGTCTCGGGACAGGGGTTGTTCCTCTGTCCTGGTCCTATTAGATCTTTCAGCGGCTTTTGATACCATCGACCATGGTATCTTGCTGCGACGGCTGGGGGGTTTAGGAGTGGGGGGCACCGTTTTCTGGTGGTTCTCCTCCTATCTCTCTGACCAATCGCAGACAGTGTTGGCAGGAGGGCAGAGATCGGCCGTGTGGGGTGCCACAGGGGTCGGTTCTCTCGCCTCTCCTGTTCAACATCTTACATGAAGCCGCTGGGTGAGATCATCTGTGGTTTTGGGGTGCAATGCCATCTGTATGCTGATGATACTCAGCTATACATTTCCACTCCTAACCGCCCCAACGAAGCCGTTGAAGTGATGTCCCATTGTCTGGAGGCCGTGCGGGTCTGGATGGGGAAGAACAGGCTTCGACTCAACCCTTCCAAGACTGAGTGGCTGTGGATGCTGGCATCCCGGTACAGCCAGCTGATTCCATCGCTGACTGTTGGGGACGAATCATTGGCCCCTAGGGAGTGGCCCCCCAACTTGGGCGTTCTCCTGGATGTATGGCTGTCTTTAGAAGAGCATATGACAGCCGTCGCCAGGGGAGCTTTTTATCAGGTTCGCCTGATACGCCTGATACGCCTGATACTCCTCTTCCTAGACTGGGATTCCCTATGCACGGTCACTCATGCCCTTGTCACTCATGCCCTTGTTCCCGCCTGGACTACTGCAATGGTCTCTACATGGGGCTCCCCTTGAAGAGCACCAGGAGGCTCCAGCTGGTCCAGAATGCGGCTGCGCGGGTAATAGAGGGAGCAACATGATGCTCCCATGTAACACCTCTCCTGCGCAAGCTGCACTGGTTGCCGGTGGTCTTCTGGGTGCAATTCAAGGTGTTGGTTATCACCTTTAAAGCACTCCATGGCATAGGACCAGGTTATCTATGGGACCGCCTATTGCCACCAATAGCCTCCCACCAACCTGTGCACTCCCATAGGGAGGGCCTCCTCAGGGTGCCGTCAGTCAGACAATGTCGACTGGCGACCCCCAGGGGGAGGGCCTTCTCTGTGGGAACTCCTGCCCTTTGGAATGAGTTGCCTCCGGGGTTACGTCAACTCCCTGACCTCCGGACCTTCAAACACGAGCTTAAGACCTTTTTGTTCTATTGTGCGGGGCTGGCCTAACGTAATTTTAATGTGGGGGTTTTATTAGGGTTTTATGACAGTTTTAACTTATTTTGGCCAAATTAGAATCAGATTTTTAAAATGTTTTAATTTTTGTCTATGTTGTTTTATTCGGCTGTAAACTGCCCTGAGTCCTTCGGGAGAAGGGCGGTATAGAAATTAAACAAACAAACAAACAAACAAACAAACAAACAAACAAACAAAAAACTATGGAAGAATTAGAAACACAAGGTATAAAAATGAACTGGTTTTCATATTTGCAAATACACTCCAGATATGATAAAGACTCCAAAACATGGGGCCTCTGGTGGCTCAGACTGGTAAGACAGTCTGTTTTAGACAGACTGGTAAGACAGGCTCAGACTGGTAAGACACTCCAACAGCTCGGGCAGGGCTGTTGTCACGCAGCAAGGAGCCAGGTACGTGATCAACAAGCCCACCTGAGTCCTACGACCCCACTTCACATAGAGGGTTTCACACCCAGCTATCTGAGGCACAGTGGTCTCCCTCGGTTCCAGACTCTCCCTAATAATAACCGCCACCCCGCCACCCCTACCTTGGGCCCTCGGCTGATGGAATGCTCGGAAACCTGGTGGGCACATCTCTACTAGGGGAACCCCCCCTTCCGTGCCCAACCAGGTTTCCGTAATGCCCATAACGTCCGTGGTCCCTTCCTGAATTAGATCTAAAATCAGGGGAGCTTTATAATAACTTGTCCAATCTAGATTAACATTTTAACAGGTATGATGATAATTTAAGTAGAAAATTATATGGATATTTATTAGAGATTAAACTAGAAGAACAAGAAGTTAAAAAGACAATGATTGCTTGGGGGAAAAGTTTTGGGCATGGGATTGATTTAGAGGCATGGCAAAAATTGTGGACGCAAAATTATAAGATGACAATGTCTACTGCGTATAAAGAGAATTTGTATAAGATGTTTTACAGGTGGCACTTACCCCTGACAAGAATAGCCAGAATGTTCAAGAATAAATCTGAAAAATGCTGGAAATGTCATCAGATACCTGGTTCTTATTACCATGAGTGGTGGACATGCGCAGAAGCCAAAAGATATTGGACTAAAATTCACACATGGTAGGAAAAAATGATAAAAAAGCATATAGACTTTAAACCAGAAGTTTTTCTATTGGGGATTATACCTGAAATTTATAATAGAGAATTGAGATACTTGATTGTGAATGTAGTAACAGCAGCTAGGATTGTATTTGCTAAGACCTGGAAAAGTGAGAAATTACCATTGCAAGATGAAATTATTAAGAAAATAATGGAATGTGCAGACATGAGTAAACTGACATTTGAAATTAGAGAACAGGAAGATAAGCAATATTACAAGATATGGAATTTATTCTACCAATGGCTACAAGGGGAAATATGTTAAAAAAAGATTGGAGTTTTTTACAAGGGAAAAATTATTGAATAATACAATTGATTTAAGATGGAATAAATGATGTAATAAGATAAAATATTGATTTAGAATAATTTATATGAAATGAGAGAATAAAATACCATAGTTAATTAAAGGATTAATTGATTAAAACATTTGGATATATATCAGATGATAAAATGTAAGATTAGATAAATCAATGATATACATATGTTGAAATTGCACAAAAGATTTGTAACCAACCTACTGTCACACTGTATTTGGATGAAAGATGTTTTTATGTTTGTTTGTATTAAAAATAAAAAAAATTTAAAAAAGAAAAAAGAAGGAGTTATCTTATCTGGGCCTGGAGCTTTAACTGGCTTTTGTCTATGAAATAGGTCTCGTACTTCTTTTTCTGTAATCACTAGGGGTTGTGAATCCAATGGGATGGGGTCAGTTGTAGGAGCCTTGGCTGTTGTTGGTGTGTCTTAGATGGGGGTTGTGGAGATAGGTGGCTGTAGTTTCCTTTCAAACCTGCAGTAAAACACGTTCAGGTCATCTGCCAGATGTTGATTTCCTTCAGCCTGGGAAGGATGTTTGCCATAGCCGGTGATATTTTTAAGAGTTTTCCACATGTTTGCTGGTTCATTTGCTGAAAACTGATTCTTTAGCTTTTCAGAGTAGCTTCTTTTTGCTGCTCTGATCTCCCTTACTAATACATTTCTGGCCTGATTGTACAGCACTTTATCACCTTTTCTGTAGGCTTCCACTTTGGAACGACATAGCTGCTTAAGTTTAGCTGTAAACTGAGGTTTGTTGTTACTGCAAGTTTCTGGTTGGTACATGTAGGTCTTCACAGAAGCTGACATATGATGTTACAGTATCTGTGAGTTCATTCAGGTCTGCAGAAGTATCTTCAAAAATATTCCAATCAGTACAGTCAAAGCAAGCCTGTAGCTTTAACTTTGCCTCCTCAGTCCAAGTCTTCACTGATTTAATTGTTGGTTTTGTGGTTTTAAGTCTTTGCCTATAAACAGGTACAAGGTGAATCATGCAATGATTAGAGTGTCTGTCAGGAATGCCTCCTTTCAATACTCAGGAAAGAAAAACCCCAACTCCATTGTTTGTAGAGAAAGGTACTTTTACTGAGTATGAACTGAAAGCAAACAAAATGAAAGCAAGCTCTGAGGTATTTTGCGTGGAATACACATATAAGAAATATTTATTTTTATTTTATTTTATTTATTTATTTTGTCACAACAATATATATAAGTATCATACAAAAAGATTATATAGTATATAAACATATATATGAGTAAATATTAGGAGGTATAAGCATATATATATATGTGTGTGTGTGTGTGTGTGTGTGTATGTATGTATGTAGGTCTTTGGTTATTCAGGTTTTCTCCCGCGTAAAATTGGAAGCGTCTTGGCGACGTTTCGTCATCTTCAGGCTTCAGCTTCGTGCTTCTGGGAGCAATGTGTGATTGCAGCTGTTTCTTCCTTTTTAACTGCTAGTGGGGGTTTGAACTGATTGGGTGGGAGCTTGGCTGTGCTCTGATTGGATGGGGTTTTTTTTGGTGCTCTGATTGGCTGGGGGTGTGTCCTGTTTGGGTGGGGGCTTGGTTGTGCTCAGATTAGTCTGAGTTGCAGGGGGATTTGAGCTGGTGAGCTGCATTGCTGTTGTTTGGCTTCGTGTTCGTGGTCGTGCTACATCTTCATAGTGGGTGTCAGTCTGCTGCATGTATGGATTGGAGGGGTTTGAAATGGCTAATGTTGCAGCTGCGGTCTGGCTTCTGGTCCTTGGTCGTGCTTCCTGATCAGTGTGGGTTTGGGTCTGCTTTCTGGTTGGATGTGTGGTGGTGACATACTGTGTGGACCTCGTGAGTGTGGGTCTGGTGTCATTCCTTGTGTTAGGGACTCGTTTGTCAATAAGGGCGGGTTTCCAAATGGCTGGTAGGCGGGAGGTATCATCTCGTTTGTTCATGCTATGTGGGCGTTTTTCTATCTCAATGGCTTCTCTGATTATTCTGTTGTTAAAGTGTTCAGTTTTGGCGATAGTTCTGGTCTTTTTAAAGTCAGTTGTATGTGTGTGTATATATATTTATTATTTTATTTGATTTGATTTGATTTTTATACCGCCCTTCTCCCAAAGGACTCATGGCGGTGTACAGGCATAATAAAACCGACAATACAATATACAAGTTTAAAATACGATTTAAAAAACTTATTTTAAATTAGCCCAATGATTAAAATTTACCATACTAAGAAAACCCCGTTTAAAATTAATAAATTTAAACATTAAAATCCCAATTTAAGCCAGCCCTGCGCGGATAAAAAGATGAGTCTTGAGTTCGCGACGAAATGTCCGAAGGTCGGGTATTTGGCGTAAACCCGGGGGAAGTTCGTTCCAGAGTGTGGAGCCCCAGAGAAGGCCCTTCCCGGGGGGGCCGCCAGCCGACATTGTTTGGCGGACGGCACCCTGAGAAGTCCCTCTCTATGGGAGCGTACGGGTCGGTGGGAGGCGTGTGGTAACAGCAGGCGGTCCCGTAAGTACCCAGGTTCTAAGCCATGGAGCGATTTAAAGGTCATAACCAACACCTTAAAGTGCACCCGGAAGGCCACAGGCAGCCAGTGCAGTCTGCGCAGGAGCGGTGTTACATGGGAGCTACGAGTAGCTCCTCTATAACCCGCGCAGCTGCATTCTGGACTAACTGAAGCCTCCGGCGCACTTCAAGGGAGCCCCATGTAGAGAGCATTACAGTAATCCAAGCGAGAGGTAACGCGCATGAGTGACTGTGCATAAGGCATCCCGATCAAGGAAGGCGCAACTGCGAACCAGGCGAACCTGGTGGAAGGCCCTCCTGGAGACGGCCGTCAAATGGTCTTCAACGACAGCCGATCATCCAGGAGGACACCCAAGTTGCGCACCCTATCCTTTGGGGCCAGTAACTCGCCTCCAACAGCCAGCGCGGCTGCAGCTGACTGAATCGGTGCCGGCATCCACAGCCACTCCGTCTTGGAGGATTAAGCTTGAGCCTGTTTCTCCCCATCCAGACCCGTACAGCTTCCAAACACGGGACAGCACTTGACAACTTCATTGGGGTGGTCTGGGGTGGAAAAGTACAGCTGGGTGTCGTCAGCGTACTGCTGGTATCTCACCCGAAACCACTGATGATCTCACCCAACGGCTTCATGTAGATGTTGAACAGCAGGCGAGAGAATCGACCCCTGTGGGACCCCACAAGTGAGGCCCCTCGCGGTGACCTCTGCCCCCTGTCAACACCGTCTGCGACCGGTCAGAGATAGGAGCAGAACCACCGATATCGGTGCCTCCCACTCCCAATCCCCAACCGGCGCAGCAGGATACCATGATCGATGGTATCGAGCGCCGCTGAGAGGTCTAATAGGACCAGGGCAGAGGAATATCCTCTGTCCCTGGCCCTCAGAGATCATCCACCAATGCGACCAAAGCTGTCTCCGTGCTGTATCCGGGTCGGAAGCGGACTGGAGCAGGTCTAGATAGACATCTTCATCCAGGTGTTGGGGCAGCTGTCGCGCCACGGCACTCTCTACAACCGCCGCAACAAAGCGAAGGTTGGAGACTGGACGATAATTACCCAAAATAGCTGGGTCCAAGGGCTTCTTAAGGAGGGTCTCACCACCGCCTCTTTCAAGGCGGCAGGAAAACCCCATCCAACAAAGAAGCGTTGATAATCCTCTGGAGCCAGCCTCGTGTCACCGCCTGAGTGGCCAGTACCAGCCAGGAAGGACACGGTCCAGTAAACATGTCGTGCCGTGAAGCCTCCCCAACAGCCTGTCCACGTCCTCGGGAGCCACAGGGTCAAACTCATCCCAAATGTGCTCAACAAGACGTGCCTCCTCTCCCTCGCTTGGATCATCCCAAATTCGGTCCAGACCGTCCCTCAGCTGAGCGATTTTATCGTATAGATAACCACTAAACTCCTCGGCTCGTCCCTGCAAAGGGTCATCCCGCACCTCCTGATGTAGGAGAGAGCGGGTCACCCGAAACAGGGCGGCCGGGCGGTTATCTGCCGACGCAATGAGGGTGGAGGCGTAGGAGCGCCTCGCATCCCTCATTGCCACTAGGTATATATATATATATATATATATATTTGTTTTCTGAGGTTTTCGCGGGTGTTTGTATGTAGGTCTTTGGTTATTCAGGTTTTCTCCCGCGTAAAATTGGAAGTGTCTTGGCGACGTTTCGACGAAGTCTCATTCGTCATCTTCAGGCTTCAGCTTCGTGCTTCTGGGAGCTGAAGCTGAAGCTGACGAATGAGACTTCGTCGAAACGTCGCCAAGACACTTCCAATTTTACGCGGGAGAAAACCCGAATAACCACAGACCTACATATATATATATATATATATATATATATATATATATATATGAAGAAGAAAAGAAAAACAATAGGATAGGAACAGTAGGCACGTTTGTGCTCTTATGCACGCCCCTTATGGTCCTCTTAGGAATGAGGTGAGGTCAATAGTAGAAAGGTTTTGGTTAAAGCTTTTAGGATTATGGGAAGAGACCACAGAGTCAGGTAAAGTGTTCCAAGCACTGATGATTCTGTTACAGAAGTCATATTTTCTGCAATCTAGATTAAAGCGGTTAACATTAAGTTTAAATCTATTGGTTGCTCTTGTATTATTGCAATTAAAGCTGAAGTAGTCTTTAGCAGGAAGGACATTACAATAGATGATTCTATGAGTTAAACTTAGGTCTTGTCGAAGGCGACGGAGTTCCAAGTTTTCTAAGCCTGGGATTTCAAGTATGGTTGGCTAAGGTATTTTGTTGTTTTCAGAGGAATGGAGAATTCTTCTTGTAAAATATTTCTGGACATGTTCAATTGTATTGATATCAGAGATGTGGTGAGGGTTCCAGACAGGCAAGCTGTATTCTAGAATTGGTCTAGCAAATGTTTTATATGCTCTGGTTAGTAGTGTAGTGTTTTTGGAAAAGAAGCTACACAAGATTAGGTTTACAACTCTTAAAGCTTTTTTTGCGATGTAGTTGCAGTGGGCTTTGGCACTTAGATCATTTGATATGAAAACTCCAAGGTCTTTAACAGGGTGGGGGTCATCTGTAAGTTATTGTCCATCAAGCTTGTACTTAGTGTTTAGGTTCTTTTTTCCAATATGCTGAACATTTTCTGGTAGAAATTTGGAGTTACCAAGTTTTAGACCATTCAGATACAAAGTCAAGGTCTTTTTGGAGGGTAGTTGTATTGTTGGTGGTGTTAAATAGTTCGACATCGTCAGCAAAGAGAACACAATTACTTGTAATTTGGTCACAGAGATAATTAATGTATAATATGAAGTGTATTGGTCCAAGAACGCTGCCTTGGGGAACGCCACTTTTGACAGGAATAGGATTTGATATAGCATTGCCAATTTTGACCACTTGTCTGTTTGACAGAAAAGCAGATATCCATTTGTGAAGGGGTCCTGAAATGCCATAGGATTTTAGTTTTAGGAGAAGTTTATCGTGTACTACTGAGTCAAAAGCTTTGCAGAAGTCTATGTAGATTGCATCTATTGTTTTGCCTTGATCGAGATTTGTAGTCCATATGTTTTTACAGTGGAGAAGTTGTAAGTTGCATGATAATTTTTTCCTGAAACCAAATTGTTTATTAGAGAGTAGGTTGTTAGTTTCTAAGTGTGAGGTAATGGATTGGTTGATGATTGATTCCATGACTTTGCAGGTGACGCAGCACAGAGAGATTGGTCTGTAATTTTCGACTAAGCTGGGGTCTCCTTTTTTGAAGATTGGGATGACTGTGGCTAGTGACCAAACTTTGGGAAGGGAACTGGTAGTGAAAGCTTTATCAAAGATTATGCTTAGGAGTTCTGCTATATTAATGGAAAGTTTTTTAAGAAGTATGCACATAGTCCATCGGGTCCAATAGATAGCGATGGTTTCAAGTTATGAAGAGCTTTTCCAACATTATCTTCTGTGAAATCTATATGAGTTAAGTTATCATACTCATTGCTGGTACGTTTGGGGAATGTCGGATATGTGTCATCGCTGTTAACAAAAACTGAGTCAAAGAAAATGTTGAAGAGGTTTGCTTTAACTGTTTCATCATTGCATTCTTTGCTGTTAGAATCTTTTAGTGGTGGGATGGATCTTGAGTCTTTAAGTTTATTGTTAACAAAATTATAAAAGGCACGATTGGAATTTGTGCGCAGAAGGTCCTCTTCTTGCTTGGTATGGTAATTTGTGCATTCAGTTTTTATTTGGTTGCATATATTTCTGTAGCGGTTTTTGAAATTTGTTACATAGCCTTTTTTGTTTCTTTTCCTGAGGGATTTTTTTTTTGATTGAAGCTTTTTTATTGATATGGGTAGTTTGCTTTTCCTGATCATGGTGGTCGTTTGTGGCACATATAGTTTAATGACTCAATTGATTTCAAGTAGGAAAACTCTATAGTGGTCTTCAGCAGTTATACAGGTTGCGAACAGATTGAAAGATAAGGTCGTTGTTGAACAGAAATGAAAGATAAGGTCGTAGTTGGCTTTTTTGAAGTTGTAGTTGGGAATACTATTGTTATGACGATTTAAGTAAGGACGTATATTGAGATGAAAGTCAATCGTGCAGTGGTCACTGTTGGAAAAAGGTTCTTTAATTTGTAGTCCATAAATTGAGTTTGAGTTGTTGCAGAAGATGAGGTCAAGGCAGTTGTTGAGTCTTGTATTGTTAGTTACAAGTTGTTCAAGACTTAGGTTTGTAACTGTGTTGTATAGTGTAGTATGGATTGGATCAGTTGTACATTCATTAGTTATCCAGTTAATGAGAGGTAGATTTAGGTCACCCAGGAAGATGAGAGGATATGGGCAAGAGGTAGCCTATGTTAGCAGTGAGGTTAACATATTTGCATGAGTAGCGTCATAGTCAGGGGCTCTGTAGAATAGTAAGAATCGAAGAGTAGTGTTAAGGGATAGGTTGCGTACAATAGTTTCAAGAAGAGAAAGTTTATGTGCAACTTGGATATTTTTTAGATTCAGTGACTTTTTGTAAAAGATATCCACTCCACCACCTCTTCGGTTTTCACGATCTGATCGATAAACTTGATATTCTTAGTTTGAGACAACGGAGTCAGGAAGGGATGAGTTCAGCCATGTTTCACAAACAAATATGATATCAAATGTACCACTGTTTAACAAGAGTATAAATTCAGGTAATTTGTTAACAATGCTTCTCGCATTTATCAATTTGCATTTTGAGATCTGTAGTGATTGGTGTTGAAGAGGTAAGGGGCGTGCATACCTAGCTTTGGATGTTAGTTGGTTGGGGGTTGTGTACAACAGGTGGTTGTATAGGTGGTTGGATGGGTGGATGGATGTTTTGGGAGGTGAGTGTTTGGATGTTGGGTACTTGACTGTTTGTTGAGATGTTTGGTTGAATGGTTGGGTGGGTGGGTGGTTGGATGGTAGTTTGGCTGGTTGGTTGGATGGCTGTTTGGATGGCTGGTTGGATAGATTGTTGGGTGGCTGTTTGGATGGCTGTTTGGATGGCTGGTTGGATGGCTTGATTGAATATTGGGATGGCTGGTTGATTGTTTTGGGTGATGGGGGGTTTGGAGGTGATTTTTTGATTGTAAGTTTTATTTTTTATGCAATCAGCATGGTAGTCAATGTATAGGTTGGATTCACCATTGTCTTGTCTTCGTTTAAGTTCTGTGCGAAGTTCACGAGAACGTATCCGTTGTAGATAAGATAGATCAGGACGTGATCTAAGTTTACTGTAGGCAGGGTTGGTTTTAGCAATTGAGTTTATAGTATAAATGAATTTACGTTTGCTGTCCTCATTTAAGCAATGTGACTCTACAAAATCTTGGTGCTGTTGATCCATCACTGTTTTTATATTCTGGTCCATCTCTGGAGACAGCAATTATTTCATTTGGGAAGATAGTTGATGAGTTATAATTTCCAATGATGTTGTGAATCTTATTCACATCAGGTTCGTTAGTGTTTTCTAGTCCAAATAATATTGCATTATTTATTTTTTGTCCTCTCTCCATGGCATCTCTGATTAGTTGATTAGTAGTTATTTGTTGTTTAGGTTGTGTTGTATTTATTTGTTGTCTAGGTTGTGTTGTAGGTTGTGTATTATGTAATGATAGATGAGTTGGGAAGAGATTTAGATCATTTGAGTTTTCATTTTTTTAGTGTTGAAATTTGTTTTATCAAGTTTGTGAAACTTTGTTCAATAATTGTTAGAATTTTTTTTTCTAAGTTTTGTTCGATATCTTGTATTCTTTTTTCTAGGTTTTGTTCAATAGCTAGTAATCTTTTATCTAAGTTTTGTTCAATAGTTATTAATCTTGTTTCTAAGTTTTTATCAGCGTCAATGTTTGATCTGTTGGATTTTCTGGCTGGCATAATGATATTTTTGAGTTTTTATGTAATTGGTATTAAAGTAGTATCTTTCTTATTTCTCTGTTTTATTTACACTCTTTCCAATTTTAGTAATGAAGAAGTATCTCTCACTTAATCAATTTTCCTTAATTTTTATCTCTCTCTCTTTTACTTTCTCTGGCAATCACTATGGCAATTACTATGGTAATGGTGGAATCACTATGGTAACGGTGAAATTCGGCAGGAAATTTAAAATGATGAGACTGGGTAGTTGAAGAAGCCTCTTTTAGCGTGGCCGCAATGGCGGGAATTTCAAAAAGCCGATAGAAGCTGGGAGACTGGAGTCTTCTCGAAACTCACCAGCGGTCCTGTCGATTGGAGGGTCTCGGCAGCGGAGATGCTTGGTGGCAATGGACGGTGGTGGCAGCCGCTTCAATCCTTTAAATCCTGGTTGCTGCGTGGATCAGCGGTAGTGGGGGGAAGGTCACTTAATTACTGGCTGTAACGTTAATTCCTGGCTGCGGCGTGGAATCGGTGGTGGTAGAGGAGGTTGCTTTAATAGCGGTGTGGATCTGTGGTGGCCGCTTGAGTCGCGGTGGCCACGGCCGCTTGAATCGTGGCCGTGGGTGGCGTGAATCTGGGTGGTCGGCGGCAGTGGTCGTTTTTATTCCGGCCGCGGCCGCTTGAATCGCTTGAGGCCGTGGCTGCTTGGATGGCAGCGGCAGCGGCCTCTTGGGTCTTTGCCGCGGCCGCTTGGATCACAGCAGCAGCGGTCACTTGAGTCCTGGTCGCAGCCACTTGAATCGTGCCGGCGGCAGCCGCTTGAATCCCAGTGCCGGTGGCAGCAACAGCACCGTGGCTTGAGGCCGTGGCTGCTTGGATGGCCGCAGCGGCACCTCTTGGGTCTTTGCCGCGGCCACTTGGATCGCAGCGGCGGTGGTCGCTTGAGTCCTGGTCACAGCCGCTTGAATCGTGCTGGCGGCGGCCTCTTGAATCCCGGTGGCGGTGGAGGCAACAGTCCCAGTGGCAATTGGTTTTTATGGCTAATTTGAAGCCTCTGGGACTGCCCTACTAAAGAACTTTCACTCTTTTACAGAGAGCGTTCCTCCGAGGCAATCTTGCTGGTCGCCATCTTGAATTCAACCCTTAATATGCCTCAAGCCATCCTCCCTGTAGTCCAGTCAGTCTTGTCCAATCCACGTCCCCCCTAGGTGGCACATGGGGTGCATTTTCAAATGGTTTTATCTCTCTGGCATGCTTGGGCCATTAACCGTGACTGTTATCAGCCCACCTTCCAACTTCTGAACACATTTGAAGAAAACTATTCATTTTAAAGTTTCGTTTCTCTTCCAGCACTCTTAAAGTTTCTCTTCTCTCCTCCCACACCACCACAGCCGTTATCATGACAGCCGTAGCAAGCTAGGTAATATATTATTATTATTATTATTATTATTATTATTATTATTATTATTATTATTATTATTATTATTATTATTATTATTATTATTATTTATTAGATTTCTATACCGCCCTTCTCCCGAAGGACTCAGGGCGGTTTACAGCCAAAATAAAACACAATCAATATACAATTAAAAACAAAATTAAAAAACTTATTATACAATTGGCCGAAACTTTAAAACATTTAAAATCTAAAAACCCGTTAAAATTCATATAAAATTTAGAAATTTAAAAAATTTAAAAGTTAAAAAATTTAACAGAAACTTAAGCCAGCCCTGCGCGAGTAAATAAATACGTTTTCAATTCGCGGCGAAAGGTCCAAAGATCAGGTATTTGGCACAAACCAGGGGGAAGTTCGTTCCAGAGGGTAGGAGCCCCCACAGAGAAGGATCTTCCCCTGGGGGCCGCCAGCCGACATTGTTTGGCGGACAGCACCCTGAGAAGTCCCTCTCTGTGTGAGCGTACGGGTCGGTTGGAGGCATGGGGTAACAGTAGGTGGTCCCGTAAGTACCCAGGCCCCAAGCCATGGAGCGCTTTAAAGGTAGTAACCAAAACCTTAAAGTGCACCCGAAAGACCACAGGCAGCCAGTGCAGCCTGCTCAGGAGTGGTGTTATATGGGAGCTACGTGGGGCTCTCTCTATCACCTGTGCAGCTGCATTCTGGACTAACTGAAGCCTCCGAGTGCACTTCAAGGGGAGCCTCATGTAGAGAGCATTGCAATAATCCAAGCGAGAGGTAACAAGAGCATGAGTGACTGTGCATAAGGCATCCCGATCAAGAGGGACTTCTCAGGGTGCCGTCCGCCAAGCAATGTCGGCTGGCGGCCCCCAGGGGAAGGTCCTTCTCTGTGGGGGCTCCCACACTCTGGAACGAACTTCCCCCAGGTTTACGCCAAATATCTGACCTTCGGACCTTTCGCCGCGAACTGAAGACACATCTTTTTATTCGCGCAGGGCTGGCTTAAATTTTAGGGATTTTATAGTTTTTATTATTAATTTTAAACGGGGTTTTAGTTTCTATATATTTTAAATTTTTAGGCAATTTATAATAAGTTTTTTAATCTTGCATTTTATATAATATTGTCTTGTCTGTTTTTTATTTGCCTGTACACCGCCCTGAGTCCTTCGGGAGAAGGGCGGTATAAAAATCAAATAAATGAAATGAAATGAAGGAAGGAAGGGGCGCAACTGGCGAACCAGGCGAACCTGGTGAAAAGCCCTCCTGGAGGCGGCCGTCAAATGATCTTCAAACGACAGCCGTTCATCCAGGAGAACACCCAAGTTGCGCACCCTTTCCCTTGGGGCCAATAACTCGCCCCCAACAGTCAGCTGCGGCTGCAGCTGACTGTATCGGGGTGCCGGCATCCACAGCCACTCCGTCTTGGAGGGATTGAGCTTGAGCCTGTTCCTCCCCATCCAGACCCATACGGCTTCCAAACACCGGGACAGCACTTCAACAGCTTCGTTGGGGTGACCTGGGGTGGAAAAGTACAGCTGAGTGTCATCAGCGTACAGCTGGTATCTCACCCCAAAGCCACTGATGATCTCACCCAACGGCTTCATATAGATGTTGAACAGGAGGGGCAAGAGAATCGACCCCTGTGGCACCCCACAAGTAAGGCGCCTCGCGGCCGACCTCTGCCCCCCTGTCAACACCGTCTGCGACCAGTCAGAGAGATAGGAGGAGAACCACTGATAAACGGTGCCTCCCACTCCCAACCCCCCTAACCGGCGCAGCAGGATACCATAGTCGATGGTATCAAAAGCCGCTGAGAGATCTAACAGGACCAGGGCAGAGGAATAACCCCTGTCTCTGGCCCTCCAGAGATCATCCACCAACGCGACCAAAGCTGTCTCCGTGCTATATCCGGGTCAGAAGCCGGACTGGAACGGGTCTAGATAGACAGCTTCATCCAGGTATTGGGGTAGCTGCCGCGCCACAGCACTCTCTACAACCTTCGCAACAAAACGAAGGTTGGAGACCGGACGATAATTACCCAAAATAGCCAGGTCCAGGGAAGGCTTCTTGAGGAGGGGTCTCACCACCACCTCTTTCAAGGCGGCAGGGAAAACCCCTTCCGACAAGAAAGCGTTGATAATCCCCTGGAGCCAGCCTCGTTTCACCTCCTGTGTGGCCAGCACCAACCAGGAAGGGCATGGGTCCAGTAAACATGTAGTGGCGTGCAGCCTCCCCAACAACCTGTCCACGTATATGCATAATATATGCGTAAATCAGGAGACAGACTACCCACAGCAATAAAGCAATAAACTTGTAGCGAGCAGAGGCTGACAGCGTCCTACAGCTGGTCATGGTAAAGACTGATAAGCATCTTTTAGTGTTGTGTAGCAATGGTCTCAAGTATTCTTGCCTCTAGTGGGACAATTGACATGCTGAAAGTATTTTGGTAGCTCTTTCCTTAAGTTTGCCTTGTTTAGATCTCCCAAACTAATAGCCAGTGAATTGTGGTATTTGGCTTCAACCTCCACTATTGACCTGGCACCACTGCCTGGAGGGGAGTGATGTACCATTCAAAGTGTGCACTGACCATAAAAATTTGGAGGCACTTAGAACTCCTCACAAATTCTCACCGAAGCATATTGGTGGACACAATATTTCAACCGATTTAACTTCACCTTGAAATACCTCCCAGGAGGAAAACATTTTCTGGCTGATGCCCTCTTGAGAATGCCCCAGTAAAGAGCATGTCAAGGTTCCAGAAATACCTCTTCTGCGTAAAAGAGACTCGGAGGCATTTTTTTCTTTTTCTCAAAGTCCTTTACTAGCATGAGGAGACTGGCACACGATGAGTGCAATTCCCAAAACTGAAGTTCCGGATTCGTTTTCCCAGTTATACAAACCCCAATAGTCCCACCCCCCTGATCCCTCTGATGATCACACGGTCCCACGTTCTTCCAGTTCATTCGAGTAACTTCATGCCACTCCTCGTGCAGACGTGAACGCCATCCGACCTTGACCGCCGGAAGAATGTTACCATACCCCTCAACCCCCCCTCCTCCCCTCAAGATAAAAATGTGGCAGCGTCTGGAAACCTAAAGTTTAATATGGTTTCCAGGCCTGACAGAGCACACCCCTCAGGAGGTGGTTAATGTTATTATTCCCCTACCTCAGAAAGCAGCCCAGATGATCATGCGATGATGACCCACGTGACAACTGACCACACCAAAGCATGAACTGACCAGAAATTCAAAACCAAGTTGCAAAGCGATCCCTGGTTCAATAATCACCCACAGTTCTTGACCATTAGGGATGAGCTGGCCTGGAAGGGGACTAAACTATACATCCCTAATAGCCTGCAGTTGCAGGTCCTATGAAGGAGCCATGTCACCTGGCAGGCAGGGCCCTTTGGGTTCATGAAAACCTTCCACCTGGTTAGGAGACAGTTCTGGTGGCCAGGGATGAAAAATGACATTGAGAGCTATGTAAAGAGTTGTACAACCTGTGCAATGATGAAGAAAAGACTGGGAAAGCCCCCTTGGTTGCTGCAACACATAGCACACGGCCCTGGGAAGCGATCACAATGGATTTCACAGTCAAGTGGAGAGTTTTTAAATACCCAAAGTGACCTCCTAGGCGAGAGTCGTGGCTTCTCTGTAGTATTGACAACCGCATAGTGACGGGTATATAAATTTTTGTGCCCTTCCAGGGTATCCCATCCCTTAAGGTGAGGTGTGGCGAGTTTTCCTTAAACCAAGCATCATCAGTGAGTGCTGATTTTAAGTCCATTAGCAGTTTGTTTGGTGGGATGTTAGTAGTGCGATGTGATCGCGTTCGAGTAAGTGCTTGGCTTGCTGGTTCGCTATCGGGGATCATCGCATGTATCACCTCTTCGCGTTGGCTGTCGAATTGTGGTTTCCTAGATAGAGCGTCAGCCAGTAGATTTTGGTCGCCTGGGATGTATTTGAGGGTGAAATGGAAGCGCTTGAAAAACTGAGCTCATCGAACTTGTTTGGGAGAAAGCTTTCGGGGTTTTTTTAAGTATTCGAGGTTTTTGTGGTCAGTCCACACCTCGAATGGTTCTTTCGCCCCTTCAAGGAAGTGCCTCCAAGAGAGGAGTGCCCAACGTACCGCAAAGGCTTCCTTTTCCCAAACTGCCCATCTGCATTCAGTGTCCGTCAATTTTTTAGACACGTACGCGCAGGGCATAAGGTTGTTCTCGGTATCCCGTTGTAGTAAGACAGCGGCTATTGCTACATCACTTGCATCAGCTTGGACCACAAAAGGTTTATTTGGATCCGGGTGTTGAAGAATCGGTTCCATCGAGAAGAGGCGTTTCAGGTGTTCAAAGGAACGTTGGCAGTCCATTGTCCAAGGTAGGGGTTGGTTAGGTTTGGGTTTGGTGGGTGATGGCCCAGTTTTTAGTAATTCCGTTAATGGTAGAGCTACTTCTGCGAAAGAAGGAATGAATTTGCGGTAAAAATTTGCGAACCCCAAGAAACTTTGAAGTTGCTTACGTGTGCGTGGCGGTTGCCAATCCAACACTGCTTTCACTTTGCCCGGGTCCATTTCGATACCTTTGTTTGATATCCGGTAACCTAGGTAGTCTAGGGATTCCTTATGGAATTCGCATTTGGAAAGTTTGACATATAGCTTGGCGGCTAGGAGCTTTTTAAGAACTTGTCTGACCAATTTGATGTGTTGTTCCATATTGTCTGAGTAGATAAGAATATCATCTAAGTAGACAAGAACCCCATTGTAGAGATGGGGGTGCAGGGTTTCATTAATTAGTTGCATAAAGACAGCTGGGGCCCCTTGGAGACCAAAGGGCATGACACGGTATTGGAAACTACCCAAGGGGCAATTGAAAGCCGTCTTCCATTCATCACCTTCCTTGATACGGACACGGTAATAGGCTTCCCTTAAATCCAATCTGGTGAAAATTTTTCCTTTTGATAGGTGGTTCAACAGGTCGTGCATAAGTGGCAACGGGTAAGTGTTTTGTATGCAAATCGCATTGATATTTTTGAAGTCAATACATAATCTGAGTGAACCATCTTTTTTTGTTTAAATAGCACAGGCGCAGCTACAGGTGATTTTGCTGGTTCAATGAACCCTCTGGCTAGGTTAGTGTCAATGTATTTTCTTAGTTCAGACATTTCTGCTGGCGTCATTGAGTACATTTTGGGTTTTGGTAATTTTGCCCCTGAGTGCAATTCAATTGCGCAATCAGTTTGCCGGTGGGGTGGTAAGAGGTTACATTCATCCTCGCTAAAAACATCTGATAAATCCATGTATGCTTTAGGGATGCGGGGTTCTTTAGGAGATGGCTTGGATATGGTGGTTGTTGGTTCCATCTGGTGGTCATTTTGGGTAAGGGTTTTTTTTGTTGTTGGGGGGGGGGATTTGGTCTAAAGGTCCGAAGGTCCATATAATTTTCCTGAATCCATCCTCCCATTTAATTGTGGGTTCCCATTTGTCCAACCAAGCTAAACCCAGGATGATGGATTCTGACATTTTAGGAGTTACTATGAATCTTATAAGTTCATGATGGGCACCAATTTCTAAGCGAACTAGTTGTGTGACTCGGGTTGCTGGAACGCCACCAATTAAGGTTCCATCTACTTGGTGGAATTTAATTGGGTGTTTCAAGGGAAATGTTTTTATATGGAGTTGGGCGACTGTGGAGGTTGAAATCAGGCATCTGGTGCATCCTGTGTCCACAATAGCGTTTAAAAGTTTTTTGGCTCCTCCCCCTGGAATTATTAAGTTCACTTTAATGGCAAAAGGAGGAATAGGTGCACTCACCATTGGGTCGTTTTCTGGTTGGGTTGAGTCGTCGGCAGGCGAATTGGACAATGGAAGGTCAGTGAGGAGGTCTGTGGCTTGCCTCGCGAAGCGACTGGTATTAGGATGTTTTCGAGGGGGGTTGCGTGGTCGGGTAGCAGTTGGTGGTCGATACTGTGGGAGGGGTGTTGGGGCTAGGCAAACTGACGCCCGATGACCTAGTTTCCCACAACGGTAGCATTTGATCATTGTTGAAGGGTGAAAGGTGGAGGGTGTGGTTGGTCTGGAGGGGGAGGATCTTGTAGGTGGTCTTTGTGGGGCTGTAGTTGGTGATTGGCTTTGGAGGGGGTTGAATTCTCTGTCCAGAGCAATGGACACGTTGTACCAGGCATTCAGTTGTTCTGGGATTCCTCTGGTGGAGCAGGCCTTCCTGATGTTTTGATCAATCGCGTCTTTAAAGTAATGAAGAAGAATGGCTTCTGGCCAATGTCTAAGATTGCCAGCAACTCTTCTGAAATCCCATACAAATTGTTTGAGCGGCTTGTTGCCCTGTTTCATTGTTTTTAAGGTGGTTTCACATTCTGCAATTAGGTCATCATCTTGAAACCGGTTGCGAAGCAGTGTTATAAATTCGTGAACATTATTCAGTTCTGGTGCATGTGCATTGTATAGCTGTGCTATCCACTCTGAAGCTAGCCCCACATTCATTCCATCTGAGATGGCGTTGATTAGGCTTCTTTCTGATGGGTATAGATGTCTATATTGTTCAGCGTAAGCCTCAATTCTGCTGAGAAAGTAAGCCAGGTGGTGTGGATTCCCATCAAAGGTTGGTTTGAAAGGGGAGGTTGGTGGGGGGTGCAGGGGGGTTTAGCTGGCCTGCTTGCGGCTGCAGAGGGATTTGCGGGGGTGGGGCTGCTGCTGTTGTAGCTGGCTGTTGGGCTGCAAAGGGGGGTGGCATTCCCCCTGGCTGCTGAGAAGAAAGTCCTTGAAACGCTTCAGCAGATGAAACAACCATCGGCGTGAGGCCTACAGGAAAGGAAGGGGCTGAACTAGCTGGTTGCCATTGATACTGAATCCACCCTTGTCCCGGATAGAACGCCCACCCAGGCGGGATAGACGCTGCTGGAGGCAGCGTAGGCCTCTGCTGGCGGGAAAGATCAATTGGAGGGGGGAGTTGCGATCCCCCCCAGGCTTCCGGTGTTACTTGAATTCCCTGCCATTTGAAAGAGGGAGGGGGGGTTCTCTTGCGTTCATCGGAACGGCTTCGAGCTTCAGTAGTTTCTCTCTCTCTGGTGGGAGGGAAAGTGAATCTAGGCTGAGCTAAAGGCTCTCGAGGTCTCACCTCCAGCCGCTCAAAAGTTTCAGGGAGGTCTAATAGAGACTGGGATTTCAGGGGGTCTCTCAGGTCCCAATCCAGGGACTCTCCCGATTCTCCAGGTTTTATTGCCCTCCAGTGAGGTCGAGAAGAGGGAGGGGGCTCTCCATTCCGCCCCGGGGAAATGTTTCCTCCGGACTGGCAGCTTACCCATGAATCAGAGTCCTTGGGGCGTGCTCCAAGCGGACAAGCAGGCTCTTCCTTTTCGGGGCTTCGGGTCCTGTCGTCAGATGGGAAATAGGTGACTTCAACTAAATCGTTAAGATCCTGTTTCGCGGCTCCTTCTACGCTTTCAACTTGCTGCTCTTCCATCTTCACTGGGTCTTTGCACCGCTGTGGAGGTTGCGGAGACTGGGGCCCAGCACCCCTCTAACGGGCCCCCTCTGAGAGGAGGAGAGGGTACTGTTAGCAAAAGAAAGTTTGTGGAGTTTTGGGAATAATGTCAAGGTTCCAGAAATACCTCTTCTGCGTAAAAGAGACTCGGAGGCATTTTTTTTCTTTTTCGCAAAGTCCTTTACTAGCATGAGGAGACTGGCACACGATGAGTGCAATTCCCAAAACTGAAGTTCCGGATTCGTTTCCCCAGTTATACAAACCCCAATAGTCCCACCCCCCTGACCCCTCTGATGATCACACGGTCCCACGTTCTTCCAGTTCATTCGAGTAACTTCATGCCACTCCTCGTGCAGACGTGAACGCCATCCGACCTTGACCGCCGGAAGAATGTTACCATACCCCTCAACCCCCCCCTCCTCCCCTCAAGATAAAAATGTGGCAGCGTCTGGAAACCTAAAGTTTAATATGGTTTCCAGGCCTGAAAGAGCACACCCCTCAGGAGGTGGTTAATGTTATTATTCCCCTACCTCAGAAAGCAGCCCAGATGATCATGCGATGATGACCCACGTGACAACTGACCACACCAAAGCATGAACTGACCAGAAATTCAAAACCAAGTTGCAAAGCGATCCCTGGTTCAATAATCACCCACAGTTCTTGACCATTAGGGATGAGCTGGCCTGGAAGGGGACTAAACTATACATCCCTAATAGCCTGCAGTTGCAGGTCCTATGAAGGAGCCATGTCACCTGGCAGGCAGGGCCCTTTGGGTTCATGAAAACCTTCCACCTGGTTAGGAGACAGTTCTGGTGGCCAGGGATGAAAAATGACATTGAGAGCTATGTAAAGAGTTGTACAACCTGTGCAATGATGAAGAAAAGACTGGGAAAGCCCCCTTGATTGCTGCAACACATAGCACACGGCCCTGGGAAGCGATCACAATGGATTTCACAGTCAAGCTGCCGCAAAATGGAGGGAATACCGTAATTTGGACAGTGATCAACCTATTTTCCAAGCAGTCTCATTTCATCGCCTGCCCCGGATTACTGTTTGCCCACAAACTGGTGAAGTTGTTCCTGAGGTATATCTACCAATGGGGATCCCACACAGAATTATTTCAGATTGGGGTGTCCAATTCATGGCTAAGTTCTGGAAGGAGATCTTAAAAGTCCATTGGGTCCTCCCAGGGGCTTAGTTTGGCTTTTCATCTGAGTGCCAATGGAGCAGTGGAGAGGGCTAAAACCATGGTGGAGCAGTACCTAAGGTGTTATGTCAACTACTAGCAGACTAATTGGGCAGAACTACTGCCTTTTGCTGAAGTGGCATACAATAATGTAGTGCACAGCAGCACTGGGCTTATTCCCTTCAAGCTGGTCAATGGGATAGACTGTCCTCATGCCAGAATACCCCCAGGAGCTTCCCTCTTCTATTAATCTAATGGAGTGGGTAGACTCATTGCAGAATGCATGGGGAAATGTAAGGCGAGCAGTGGCAAAAGCAAAAGAAGCCTCAAAAGAGCAAGCTGATAAGAAACAGGTCCCGCAGAGACCCTTCCAGGTGGAGGACAAGGTTCATCTCTCCACAAAGTACTTAAGGCTAAAGTTGCCCTGCAAAAAACTAGGTCCTAAATTCTTGGGGCCATTCCCCATTGTAAGGGTAATCAATGCAATTACCATGGAACTAAAATTTCCCCACCTTTTGGGAAAGTGCACCCGGTGTTCCACAGTAGCCTGTTAAAACTGGTATCAGACGTGCCTCCTTTCAAAACTCAAGAAAGAAAAACCCCAACTCCATTGTTTATAGAGAAAGGTATCTTTAATGGGATACCTTTGGGATGAGTTTGAGACTGTGGCTCTCGAGGACGTGGACAGGTTACTGGGGAGGCTGCATGCGACCACATGTTTACTGGACCCGTGTCCTTCCTGGCTGGTGCTGGCTACTCAGGAAGTGACACGAGGCTGGCTCCAGGGGATTATAAATGCTTCATTGTTGGAAGGGGTTTTCCCCGCTGCCTTGAAAGAGGCGGTGGTGAGACCCCTCCTCAAGAAGCCTTCCCTGGACCCAGCTATTTTAGGAAATTACTGTCCAGTCTCCAACCTTCGCTTTCTGTGGTTGCATGTCAGCTTTCCCGGTACCTGGATGAAGCCGTCTATCTAGACCTGTTCCAGTCCGGCTTCCGGTCCGGTCACAGTACAGAGACAGCTTTGGTCGCGTTGGTGGATGACCTCTGGAGGGCCAGGGATAGGGGTTGTTCCTCTGCCCTGGTCCTATTAGATCTCTCAGCGGCTTTTGATACCATCGACCATGGTATCTTGCTGCACCGGTTGGAGGGGTTGGGAGTGGGAGGCACCGTTTATCGGTGGTTCTCCTCCTATCTCTCCGACCGGTCGCAGACGGTGTTGACAGGGGGGCAGAGGTCGACCGTGAGGCGCCTTACTTGTGGGGTGCCTCAGGGGTCGATTCTCTCGCCCCTCCTGTTCAACATCTACATAAAGCCGCTGGGTGAGGTCATCAGTGGTTTCGGGGTGAGTTATCATCTGTATGCTGATGACACTCAGCTGTACTTTTCCATCCCGGACCACCCCAACGAAGCTGTCGAAGTGCTGGAAGCCGTACGGGTCTGGATGGGGAGAAACAGACTCAAGCTCAATCCCTCCAAGACGGAGTGGCTGTGGATGCCGGCACCCCGGTACAGTCAGCTGCAGCCGCAGCTGGCTGTGGGGGGCGAATTATTGGCCCCAACGGAGAGGGTGCGCAATTTGGGTGTCCTCTTGGATGGGCGGCTGTCGTTTGACGATCATTTGGCGGCCGTCTCCAAGAGGGCCTTCCACCAAGTACGCTTGGTGCGCCAGTTGCGCCCCTTCCTTGACCGGGATGCCTTATGCACGGTCACTCATGCCCTTGTCACTTCCCGCCTAGACTATTGCAATGCTCTCTACATGGGGCTGCCCTTGAGGTGCACCCGGAGGCTGCAGCTAGTCCAGAATGCAGCTGCGCGGGTAATAGTGGGAGCAACTCGTTGCTCCCATGTAACACCAATCCTGTGCAGCTTGCACTGGCTTCCTGTAGTCTTTCGGGTGCGCTTCAAGATTCTGGTTACCACCTTTAAAGCGTTCCATGGCTTAGGACCTGGGTACTTATGGGACCGCCTGCTGTTACCTTTTGCCTCCCACCGACCCGTACGCTCACACAGAGAGGGCCTTCTCAGGGTGCCGTCCGCCAAGCAATGTCAGTTGGCGGCCCCCAGGGGGAGGGCCTTCTCTGTTGGAGCTCCTACGCTTTGGAATGAACTTCCCCCTGGTTTACATCAAGTGCCTGATCTTCGGATTTTTCGCCGTGAGCTGAAAACGCACCTATTCATTCAAGCGGGACTGGATTAAAAATTTTATTGGGGTTATTTATATTTTAAAATTTTAAACTGTTTTAAATTCTCGGCCACATATAATATGTTTTTTTAATTTCTTTTAATCTGTATATACTGTATTTTTACTTGGCTGTACACCGCCCTGAGTCCTTCGGGAGAAGGGTGGTATAAAAATCAAAATAAATAAATAAATAAATAAATAATGAGAATGAACTGATTGCAACGAAGTAAAGCAAATTCTGAATAATAGTTGTGTCTTACACATACATGTTCCCACATAAATCCCTCCTTCCCCCAAAGGTCAGGCAGTTGTGTCCAATCCACTTCTCCCTTCAGATGGTTTCATTTCTCTGCTATGCATGAATCGTTGGCTGCGATGATTATCAGCCCGCTTCTTAGATTTTGAATTCATTAACCTCCTCCCCCCATCTATGGCAGCTGAAACAGCTGGCCCATAATTAAAGATACATTACCCCTTTCCCATGTCTAGCACTAAAGACAGCAATAAAACAATTACCGTATATACTCGAGTATAAGCCGACCCGAATATAAGCCGAGGTACCTAATTTTACCACAAAAAACTGGGAAAAACTATTGACTCGAGTATAAGCCTAGGGTGGGAAATGAGGCAGCTACTGGTCAATGTAAAAAATAAAGATAGAGCCAAGTAAAATAACATGAATATTTATTTGAATATTTATTTTTATACTTGATACTTAAATCTTGTTTGTTTGGATAATGCTTGCAGCTGCCTTCCAAAAGTAGGAAGAGGCTTCTATTAATTAAATACAGTTAATATACTCACCTGCTGTATTATAAATAGATTTCACCTTTTGTCATAGTAAAATAGAGTTTGGTGGCAACTTCTTCAGTAGTTTTTGAAAGCTTTCAGATACAAACAAATGTCTCCCAATGCAATGTACTTTATGTCTTGTAAGTAATTTAGACTTTGTACCTACCTACCAGGCATAATTCCTACGAGATATAATAAAAATAGTCGGTTTGGTCTAAAGGGTACCATGCTAGAAAGCCAGAGACCATGAGTTCTGACCTTGGGCTAATCATACTCCTTCAGCCATATTCGCCTCAGAGTGTGGTGGTTGTAGGGAGGAAAATGTCTGCTGGATACGTTTGCCATCATGAGTTATTTGTATAAGTAATTCAGATGGCAAAGCACAGGCATATTTTTTAACTTCTATTATTTGAGCAAATCAATTAGATGGCTCTATAAGTTGAATGTTATCTAATGTAAATTCAGAAGAAAACTGATATTAGGCTATTCCAGTATTCAGAAGAAAACTGATATTAGGCTATTCAACCATTCACTTGTATCTTTTTTTCTAATTGGATGGCTCCTACTATCATCAATCTTGGTATCTTTCTGGCTTGCCCTCAAGGGTTGGGAGTGGGGAGCATTATATATTGTAGAGTTCTCCTTCTGCATCATGGCCTTGCTCTCCTCGGACGCCGCCTTCTTGAAAGCCTCCTGACGTGGTGGTTGCCTCCGCCGCCACTGCTACCGAGCATCTTCTTCCCGCCTGCCGCGAGGAAACCATTTAAAAGCCCAGCTTCTGAAGCACGGAGGGAGAAGAAAGAAAGCCCTGGCGGTGCAGTGAGAGGGCGGGGCGGGGGAGCCGCCATCCTTCTCGGCCGACGCTTTCACCGTTCGGCTGGACTGGGACCGGCTTGGCTCGGGTCCGCGCGGCGGGGCGGGGGAGCCGCCAGCCTTCTCAGCTGAGGGAGGGAGGGTTTCCCCGACATGCCGAGCGCCGCTCCGCTTTCACCGTTCGGCTGGACTGGGACCGGCTTGGCTCAGGTCCGCAGTAACTCCCGCCAGGCTGTGCCGCGAGGAAACCATTTAAAAGCCCAGCTTCTGAAGCACGGAGGGAGAAGAAAGAAAGCTCTGGCGGTGCAGTGAGAGGGCGGGGCGGGGGAGCCGCCAGCCTTCTCGGCCGACGCTTTCACCGTTCGGCTGGACTGGGACCGGCTTGGCTCGGGTCCATGCGGCGGGGCGGGGGAGCCGCCAGCCTTCTCGGCTGAGGGAGGGAGGGTTTCCCCGACATGCCGAGCGCCGCTCCGCTTTCACCGTTCGGCTGGACTGGGACCGGCTTGGCTCGGGTCCGCGCGGCAGGGCGGGGGAGCCGCCAGCCTTCTCGGCTGAGGGAGGGAGGGTTTCCCCGACATGCCGAGCGCCGCTCCGCTTTCACCGTTCGGCTGGACTGGGACCGGCTTGGCTCGGGTCCGCGCGGCGAACTGCTCAGCCTTGGGCAAATCCCGCCGGACGATCTCGCCGCCTCTTTGGCGTCTCCTGTGCGGGGTTCCCGAAGTACATCGAGACGTAGACTCGAGTATAAGCCGAGGGGGCGCTTTTCAGCACAAAAAACGTGCTGAAAAACTCGGCTTATACTCGAGTATATACGGTAGCTGAGCAATAAAACAATAAAAGCAGCATGCGGGGGCTCTACATTGAGACCGATAGCTTCAGTGCCACCAAAGCCCATAGTACTGGAAGGGAGATCCATTATGAAGTAAAGCAGATTCTAGATTCTAGGCTGTTAATACAATTGCAATATTTAGTGCAAAGGAAAGGATATCCTTTATCAGAGGCCACTTGGAGAGAGCAAACACACTAGTAAAGAAATTCCATGATAAGAACCCTCAAAACCCTCAATGAATTCCATGATAAGAACCCTCAAAAACTCAATGAATCAATCAATGGGAGGGGGAGTGACTGAAAAGGGATTTAATGGTTGTTTGTGATTCATATCTTATAGATGCTCTTTTTTATGTAAGGGGAGCCAATTGTCAGCTCTCAAAACGACTTTAGATGAAGCCATATATTCTTTTGCTTCTTTCTTAGTTGCCATACTTATGGGGAAGAGGGATTTATGGAATGTAGAATGTTTTCCTCCAATGTGTCAGACATGACGATAAGGCTCCTGCAAACCAAGGCCAAATCAGCATGCCCTAAGCAAGAAAGAGTGCTGAGAAGTTCATTACCTGCTTGGATGGCTAATGTGACCTGTGACACGAGAGGGGTGGACAGTATCTATTCTTTATTTATTCCAAAAACATGGGAATTATTCAGTGTTGGTTTCACCTTTGACAGTACTGATATGATGTACCCAATAAACCAGATTTTTGAGGAAGCCAAGGCCTCAGAGTCTTGAATTTGTTGGGAGCATTACTCGGAACCATAACAAGGACCTGCCCCAGCTGATCCCTCAGGAAAGCAAAACTCTTGACTCCATTGGATTGAATCAAAGGAACTTTTACTGAGAGAAAACTGGTTGCAATAAAATTGGGCGGAATCTAAAGGTCCATGCAACACACAAAGCAATTCTTCTATTTCCCCAACCTCAACCCCCCTTGTAATGCTGCAAGGTTGTTTTGAGAATGCTGAGGTGCTAGGCAGATAACATTTACTCAGGGCACAATGGCCTTGGGACTAGGCTGGAACAGGCTGGGAGGGAGTCCTCTCCATCTCCAAAGACAGTCCCCCTCCCTAATTTCCAAGCTACAGCAAAAGCATGTGAAAAATGCCGGCCTAACCCTAACCCCATCCAATAGAATGGCAGGATACAATGGTGGACCTGACATTTTTGTTTTTCTACAGTGATTTGTTGTTTTTAAATGTTACAAGAGTCATCCTATTCTGAATGAAAGAGTAGATAACATTTTAAAGCAAGGAATTGAAATGCTAGACTTTTTAAAGTGCCCATAATCCTTAAATGCTGAGGTCCTAGTGTAATATGTAGGACCCTCAGGTTTTGATCTAGTGTTGAATGAAATGAAGCATTTGCCTGAAGCAATTTATAACTTCCAATATCTTTGTAATCTAATTCTTGGCATTTTTCTATTTTAGCATGACAGGAAGCCTTACTGTCACAAACCTTGTTATGCAACACTATTTGGACCAAAAGGTATGTGTCCCTTCCTGGTAAGTTGGCAATTTAGCTCAGTATTAGTAAATTGCAGTCATTCTTTCTTCTTTTCATCTCTCAACTTCTTGTTCTGAACTAAGTTCTTTAAACCAGCCAAAGGTGTCTAGTTTTATGTCGCTGGAAAATTGTAGTCCTCTCTGTTGTTGCAAAATTTGAATGTTTATGATATGCCCTATGTCTGATTTAGTGTTTAATGAACAAAACAGTGCAGACAAAATCATACAAGAAAAGTATTGTGAGAAGTGGCAATATAGAATAAAGGCATAAGGAAAGAAAGAAAGAGGGAGTATTCTGATTTTTTCCCCTTCTGCCACTTTTTCTGATAGAACTGCCCCAGTCTTCTCCCTCCCATAATGTTCTAAATGTTTTCCCCCCCACAAATGCACATGAAATATTTTTGCCATTGTGCTAAGATAAAGGGAGCAGTTTACCTTCTGGTTACCTCCAATGTATGAATTAAATGAAAAGTTAAAGGACTTTATTTCTTACAGTGACAAAATATTATTTCAAGGTAGTTATGTTATTAAAAGACAGGCAACTTTATGGTGATAATCCTTAGATATTAATGGAGAACAATATCATCCACATTTCTTAAAAGCAGACTGCTTACTTTTATACAATAAGAGAATAGAGGGGTCATTGAAATCTTGGAAGAATAAACTATAATTGCTGAAAAGGACATTTTTATCTCCCACCCCATCTCCACTGTCACATCAATTATGATTATAGACAGAAAATTTTTTTATGATTGCAAAGCTGTTGGTTACTACAATACAAAAAAAGGTTTAGATTTTAGAAAGAATGCAGAGAAGAGCAACAAAGATGACCAGAGGACTGGACATTAAGGTATACAATGAATGATTGTGGGAACTGGGTATGTCTAGCATATCAAAGAGAAGATTATGGTTGATATGATAGCAGTCCTCCAATATTTAAGGGACTGTCACAGAGAAGAGGGGATCAATCTATTCTCCAAAGCATCTGAGGGCAGGATAAAAAGTCACAAATGGAATCAAAGAGAAACTAATACCTTGCCTCCAGAAATTGTGGATGTTCCATTACTGGGGGTTTTCAAAAAAAAAATGGACAACCATTTGTCCAAAATAGTATAGGATCTCCTGCTTAAGCAGGGGGTTGGACTAGAAGAACACCAAGAACCCTTTCGGCTCTGTTCTGTATTGTATTCTGTTTCCTAATTCTGTATTAGGAAACAGAGAAAAAGGATTAACGCTGAGAAGTAAAAGGAAGGTTTTGGCAGGGAAAGAGAGATTTCTTTAATCTGTGAGATTAAAGAAATGATGTAAGCCATTGACTAAAAGAAGAATAATTAACATTGCTCGTGATCTCACTTGATTTCATCAAAATATGGGAATATGGCTGATAGCTTCTGGCATCAGAAGCTTTTAATATTAGATTTATTTTCCTGTTCAATTTTCAGGTGTAAATATTGGAGGAGCAGGATCCTATATTTATGATAAGCCTCCTTCTGAAGGACAGCTTGTACCAGGCCCTATTGAGCATGCATCCAAAATGGAAGAAAAGAAAATGAACATTGCACCAAAAGGACCTAGTAAAGGTAAACAGTGAAATAGAAGCCTGAAAATGCTTTAGTCTCAGATCTATCATAGTATTACAATCCAACTCATGTTCTCTTTCTGTGTGTTACAGTGTTGTGTGTACGCTCAAAAGAGGCAATACTTGTAATGCATCACTGGGATGCTGCTTTTATCATTCTGAATCTGCCAGCAAGATCTTGTAGAATCAAGAGAACAACTGATAACCAAGGGATATAATTATCAATGCTTTCTTCTTTAGTTACTGGAAAATTTTAAAGATAGCATAATTTTTGGTATGAACATTGTAAGACTGACTTTTAAACAGAATTGTATACAAATCATGAACATGTGATTGCTAAAATGTATAAACTTTTACTGAAATTTGAAACAGAAGAATAAATTAATATATATAATAAAATGAGATAAAATTTCAGGTTATAATATACAGTTAAAAATATACGGTTGAAAGGACTGAAATGGTATGTTATAACCTTAAAGATAATTTTTGCAAAATGATGTATATGACACACGAAAATATAAAGGTATTTTAAATTTATATTGGAAATGTGAAGTTCAAAAAGGACCATTTTATCATGTTTGGTGGATGTGCAAAAAATCTAGAAAATTTTGGATTCAAAAACAGAGTGAGTCAGAGGATTTTAAAATTAACATTCAAATGAAATCAGAACTTTGGGGAGTGATGTATAAGCAGTTGGGAAAAAAATCACTGTTTTATATAGATTATTAATATAGATTATTGATGCACAAAGATGAAAAGATTTGACAATATCTCTGACAGAGAAAAGGGTTGATGAAGAAGACAGAACTCACTGAAATGGCCAAGCTGATTTGTTTGATTTGCAAAAAGACAACATCTACCTTTATTGGTGACTGGAAACCCCTTATGACTTTTGATATAAAAACAAAAATAATGCACTTATGATTTTGATTATTAGGTAGAATATAGAATGAGAAAGTCACAATATAACTTTAGATAGACAAGTTAATTTATAATCGTACTTCTTTACTGCTGTAAAGAAAATTGGAAGCCACTTTATTTTTTTTCTTTTTGATTTTTCTGCTACATTTTTTCTTTTTGCACGTTTAAATTTTCTTTCTCTTTTTCCTTTTTTTCTTTTCCTGTATTTTAATTTGTATTAGTCTTATTCTTGTGTTTAAAATAACACTATGGAAAATAGCAAACTCTTGCAAATGTTGAAAGATGCCTATACATCTGCTTTTTCTTTTTGGGCATTCTTTTGTGAAGGATGGGAAAATGGTTTGTTCAGTTGAGATTTACTTCTAAATCTCTGCTTCCTCCATCTTTGTTTTCTGATCCTTGTAATATCTTACAGAACAGTTGTTTCTGGAAAGCAGAAATAGACAGCATCACTCTTTATGAATTCCTTGTGCACTTTGAAAAAACATGTTTTTCTGCTTCACTTTCAAAGTATACTCTCCCATATTATATGGGACAGTATACTTATACCTTGTATAAGAATTATAGATATTATACCTTGAGCACTCCTATGTATTTCAGATAGAACATTCAGTTTATTGCAGGGTTACACATAAGATTATGGAGGAGTTCAAAGTGTTGAAAAGGGCCAAAAGACTACTAAAGGAAAATAGAGTGAATCTGACCCAGCACTGATTAGAGCTGCTATGAAGGCCTACCTTGTGATAGTACAGTAAGAGAGGCGAAATGCTAATATTTCTCTGCACTTATTGCATCTGCAGAGTATCTCACAGTGCCCCTGTTCAGCGTCACCCAGTCCCTCCTCGGAAGGAGGGCTTGGTCAATCATCTCGGATATCAGATGAGTTTGTGGGACACCTGTCAGATAAAATGCTTGGATCTGCTCTCAGTTGGAGATGAAGCTGGAGCAGGTCCAGTAGAAATGCCTGGGGAATGGATTTACCCAGTTAGCTGGGAGCAGTTTGAACCTATTGTACAACCGCTTGTTTATTAGATCTATGTCCCTCCTGGTTAGTGAAAATTTTCAGGATGGTGACACTTGGTCAGTTCTGATAATGATTAATGCGTCATTACATTTAGGGGATGTCCCCAGCACCCTTATGGAGGATTTGGTTTGCTCCCTCGTTAAGAAACCATCTTTAGACTCCACTTCTTTAACAATTCCAGTTCACTCTCCCATCTTTAGGGAAGGTGGTGGAGAAAGTGATTGCATTGCAGCTCCAAAGAGCCCTGGATGAAACAGATTATCTAGACCCCTTTCAGTTAAGTTTTAGGTCCAGTTATGGTACAGAAATGTATTGGTTACACTTGTCACTGATCTCTGGAGAAACTAGGATGGGGGTAGTGGATCCATCCTTACTCTCCTTGACGTCTCTCCAGCTTCCAATACCATCACCCATGGTATCTTTTTGGGCTGCCTGCGGCATTTGGGACTGGGTGGCACTGGCACAATGTTGAGCTCGTTCAATTCCTTTCTCCAAGGCCAGTTCCAATTAGTGTTCCTAAAAAGCAAGAAGTCCAACACAGAGCTGCTCCTCTGTGGGAAATGCACGGCTTGGAACTCTCTCCACTTCTTTTTAACCTCTACATGAAACAACTAGGTAAGATTATCTGACAACATGCGATTGAAGTTTCATCAATATGCCAGTCATACCATACTGTATATCTCCGGCCTAGGAGGCCAGAATAATATCATGACTTCATTTTTGTGGTGCCTGGATGCTTTAGAAGCCTGGATGGGGACAATAGGCTTCAGATGAACCCTGATAAGATGAAGTGCTGTGTATATGCAGAGCCTCAGGATTCAAAGTTTTGATCACATCTTTAGTTCTGTCTGGAAGTGCATTATCCCAGACAAATCTGGTGCACAATTTGGGGGTCTCCTAGACTTGTAACTCCTGCTTGAGGAACAGAGGGTAGTCAAGGCTAGAAGAGCCTTTTGCACAACTTTGTATCATCTGCCAATTGTGCCTCTTCCTGGATCACAAGGCCCCGAGTGCATGATAATCCTTGATCATGATATCTGGATTACTGCAATGTACTCTACAGGGGACTGCCTTTAAAGAGGGTAGCTACAATTGGTTCAGAATGCAGTGGCATGCACAGGAAATCCTTAGGTTGGCATATGTAACACCACTGTTATGCAAATTGCACTGGAATTTTGCCTGGTGGAGCCTAGGAAAAGAGCCTTTCCTGCAGCAGTCCCTGCCTTTTGAAACATCCTGTCAGCCTTCTAAAGGTGCCTTAAGACCTAGCTCAGCCAGTTGGCATGGGGCCCTGACAGATGCTTTAGGCTGGAGGTAGCTGGTGTAATGATAGAAGACACCACCCCTGCTCCACATTATCCTTTGGTTTTTAGTCTATTTAATTCTTGTAATTTTAATTGCTCCTATATTTATATTTGTTTTATACTTCTATTTTTATTTCCTTGTAAACTGCCCATAACTGTTTTTTGCTACTTTTTAGAATTACTGTTGTGATGAATACTATAAAAGCAAAGGAGTACTTGCACCAGCCTTGTAAATAGAAGATAAATAGGAGATTGCCGATTCAAACTGAGCAGAAACATTATTACTCTTTTGAAGTCATTCTACCTTGAGTGACTGGAAAAATGATGAAATAATGCATTGCAGGACTTGTTTTAAAAAAATAACTACTAGGAAAAGACATTCAAGAAAAGATTTTTTTTAAAAAAATCTACATTTTGAACCAACAGCCTTATTTTTATTAGTGTTATAATTATATTACTAAAAGGGACATGGTGGCTCAGTGGCTAAGATGCTGAGCTTGTTGATCGAAAGGTTGGCAGTTCAGCGGTTCGAATCCCTAGTGCCGCATAACGTGGTTAGCTCCAATTACTTGTCCCAGCTTCTGCCAACCTAGCAGTTTGAAGGCACGTAAAAAATGCAAGTAGATTAATAGGGACCATGTTTGGTGGGAAGGTAACAGTGTTCCATGCACCTTTGGTGTTTAGTCATGCTGGCCACATGACCATGGAGACGTCTTCTGACAGCTCTGGCTCTTCGGCTTTGAAACCGAGATGAGCACCATCCCCTAGAATTGGGACTAGCATATATGTGTGAGAGGAAACTTTACCTTTACCTAATTATATTATTGTACATTCATGAGAAGTACAACTCTAAAAATCTTACTGTCTTACTTTTGGGGAAACATGGGTATTTAGGATCTGGGTAGCACGGAACAACGATCTATGTGTAATGCATACGTGATTGAAATCTTGCTTAGAATATTAAGTAATTAATCTAGCCACTTAACTCTTCTGTGATATTCCAGTTTTGTTTCTTAATACCAGGGTAATTCTGCTTTTTTACTTTTCCACAAAAGATGCAAGTGGATTCAGGGCATCAATATCAGGTTCAGAGTATATTTCCAAAGAGAACTAATACAGGTTATCAAAATTTTGCTTGTGTGTGTAATTAAATGCATTCTTATCTGTTTCAGCCTCCAGCATTACTACGTTCACTGGAGAGCCCAATGTCTGTCCACGCTGCTCCAAGAAAGTCTATTTTGGTGAGTTTTGTAAAGATCTCCTGTTTGCATTGGACCTGAACTATCTTTATCTCACAAGTACAGAGGATCTTGCAGTTCAATGAAAGAAACACACTTCATCTGGAAATGGTAGCTTTTTAAAAAAGGAATTATCCTAATTTTATTGTGGAAAATACAAAGTATTGTTTTTTTATACATATGAGAAATTTAAGATCATTACTGTTCTCTGTGATGTACCATAGCAATATAACATTCCAGCCACATTCACATTGTGTCAGGAATGCCTCCCTTCAATACTCAAGAAATAAAAACCCCAACTCCATTGTTTGTAGAGAAAGGTACTTTTACTGAGTATGAACTGAAATCAAACAAAGTGAAAGCAAGCTCTGAGGTATTTGGCGCAGAATACACATATAAGAAATATGCCTCAAGCCCTTCTCCCTGTAGTCCAGTCAGTCTTGTCCAATCCACGTCCCCCCAGGTGGCACGTGGGGTGCATCTTCAGATGGTTTCATCCTTCTGGCATGCATGGGCCATTAACCTTGACTGTTATCAGCCCGCCTTCCAACTGCCTAACACTTTCAAAGAAGCCTGTACATTTTAAAGTTTCATTTCTCTTCCAGCACTGTTTTCCCCCCTCCCCCTGTTACCATGACAGCCGTAGCAAGCTGGGTAATAAAAGCCCAAATCGGCAGGGTAATAAAAGCCCAATCCAGCAGACAGTATAAAGTTAGAAAACAATAAAGGTGTAACAATAAACTGGTAGCGAGCAGGAGGCTGATACATTGTTACTTTGCCCTAATGCCATCCCACCCCAGCCTGTCCCAGAACTGGTATAAAATCATGCTGTTCTAAATCGTGCTTTCCCCCCAAATACACTCTTACTGGACACCAGAATGGGCTAGGCTGTGGTGCTATCCAAATACACACAATTCTAAAAGTTATGATTTGTGGTTTCGTTTGCTGAAACCCCAGCCCCCAGCTATTCATATGAAGAGTTTTCTGCAATCAGCATGCAGATGGCTGTGGTTATTCCATGTTGCCAAGATTGACTCGCAAGGCCACTCACACAGTGGTGGGTTGCTCCCAGTTCTGTCCAGTTCTATAGAACCGGTAGTAAAACCAGCAGGAGGCTCCGCCCACCCACCCCAACATCATCAAGAGGCTTATGCGCAGAAGCATGTGTGTGCACACTCCCATTGTATACCAGTAGTAAAGGTAAGTAAAACCCACCCCTGCACTCGCAACTTGACAAGAAGCTGGGGGGGAGGGGAGTAGGTATGATTGGATTATGTGGGAAGCTGGGAGGGAGAAGAGAAATTTACATGAGCAGTTTGCAGCTTGAGAAAATCTTGCAACCCCAAGGTTAGATTGTTTTCCCAAAACAAAATGCTAAACCTGGATTGGTGGACAGTGGACACTGGGTAGCTCAAGGAAGGAAAAGGTTTTTTTTACTACACTGCACTTCATGCTAAAATCCTTAGAACTGGCTTTGCTTTTTCTGTGCATTGGGTATTCTGTGCATTTTTTCTGTGCATTGGGTATTCTGTACATTGATCTGTCAGTAAAGTTTTTCTCTGGGTAACAAAAAAATAACCCAGGAGTTTCTTTTGCTGTACATGTCAATGGGGTAGTTAACAAATGCACTGCATTCTTTTCCCATCCTAAAGTTAATCAGTTTAATTTTTTTAATGAGAAATTTATGAGAAAAAGATAAACATCTTTGAATGATTGATATGTAGGTGGTTGCTATTGTGTATCAGGGTTGCCTCCGTCCAATTCTTAGGAAAGAAAAACCCTTGGTTCCATAGATTCAGAGAAAAAGTACTTTTACTAGGAGAGAACTGATTGCAACAATTTTCAGGCAAGATCTGAGGTAAAAGCACACAAAGCAGCAAATTGAAACAAACCGTAGAGCCCAACCACCCTGGTAGCTAGGCAACCAGAGGGCAAGCATCAGCCGGAAAATGCTTTGAGAAAGTCTTTGATTCAAGTGCATCATCTCTGTCTGCTGCATACCAAAGCTAGAAGAAACGATCTTGGAAAGATAAGCAAAGGCCAGACCGTATTGCAAAGCTGCAATGTAAAATTCTCCACTGACCCCTCCCCCCATTTCCACGGCAGCAAGCAGCAGACTGGCTGACATTCAGGCCCCCTAACAGATGCTTTATATATATAAATATACATATAAAATTTATACAAGTAAAACAAACAACACATCTCAACAAGGACAGTGATTCATTCAGTGTTCTGTCCTCCTTCGCCTCCGTCTGAGTGATGGCTTAATTAGCCGGCACTATCAGTTCTGGCAGCAGAATAGCCAGTGTCTGCCAAGTGCCTCCATTATCTTCCACGATGCTGGTGAGTCACCCAGAAACAAATTTCAGCTCTTTATCAGTCAGTGGATTTGCCTGTTACGAAGAGACACAGCAGCTCTCGCTGCCTTTTATATCCTGTGGGGTATGGCTCCATGACTCAGCACTTCCTAGGCCTGCCCCACCCCTGCTTCTGTTGTTCTGTTCTCTCCTGCCTACGAAACCTAGGGTCCAACCAAGCCTGATTGCCATCAGCTGGGTCTGAAGGCGTGGCCTGAGGGGGGGAAAGAGTCAGGGAACGGAGGCCTCGTTATCTCTTCCACCTGGCCTGCTTCTGGCTCCTGGAGCTGAGCCAGGGAAGCTGGTTCCCGTGAAGTAAGCCCTCTCACTTTCCAAGTCACTTTCTGGCAGGAGGGCCGGCTCGGGGGGCGCAGACACAACATTCAGAGTTTGTTGGGATATTTTTTTTGAAAGAACTGGAGGAGTTTAGGTGCAAGGACATGTTTAGCATCCACCCATTTGGACTGTGCATGAGGAAAATGTTTCCAGGCAATGAGGTATTGGACCCCCTCCCTCTATTTTTCCTGGAATCCAGAAAATCTCTAATTTCAAAATGCCGCTCTCCTTTGATTAGAGTGGCCACCGGAGGGGTGTCAGGTGCTGGGTGGAGGGAAGTTTTCAGGTTTCAATAAACTGTAGTGAAACACATTCTTAGGCAACTCCAGTTGTATAGTGACTGGTATAAGGCCCGGCCTGTCCCCCTTATTTAAAAAAGTAAAAACTCTTGAAACTTGACATTTCAAAAGGAACTTTTTATTGAATAGAGGTGATAGCAGGGTAAAAAGAAAGCAGACTCTCAGGGTCCTCAGTCTATGCAGTTAGAATAAAAAAATTAGAACCCCCTCCCAACAGTCCGATGTGGATTCAGCCAATCCACAGGTGCAAAGATGCTATTGTACTGGCCGTTCTGAGAAAGTGATAAGAGAACTTTCTCAGGGTTATCCTTCCGCTGGCTCTCGAGCAATTAAATCCACATGGCCTTCCCTCCCCTTACATTCCCCAAAAGATGAGAAAATGCCAGGCCACTTAGGCGGCAGGTTAGAGGGCATAAATCAGTGAATTGCAGGATATAGGATAGATCGGGGAGAAAGCCATAAAGTATGAATGCAATAATAAATGCAAGGGTCCCCTTCTTCTCCCTGGAGAAATGGCAGATTCATGGCTGGCCACAGTCTATAAAAGCCGTGTGGGCTTCCCCAGTGGTCTCTTCGCCGCTGGACAAATTGGGACAGCTGGCCTTTATGTGCAGCTTTGTGTGCAGTTCAGCAGCTCGGAGTCTTTTAAGGACTGCCCACACCAATTCACATGTTCCTCCCTCCCTTGTTTCAGTGTATATTAAAATGTCACCCAAAAGCACCAGCACTCCCTTGTACATCATCATGCAGCACCTCATTGATCAGTTGCATGAACACCACAAGGGCCCCCTGTAGACCGAAAGGAAGCACCCAGAATTGGAAACATCCCAGAGAGCAATTAAATGCAGTTTTCCATTCATTGGCCTCCTTGATCCGAACCCAGTAGTAAGCTTCCCGCAAGTCTAACTTGTGGAGATTTTTCCTTTGGCTAAATGTGCCAACATGCCCTTCATCAGGAGCAGTGGGTAGACATTTTCTATGCACACCGCATTTAGCCATCTATAGTCAATACATAGACAAAGAGTCCTATCTTTCTTCTCCCCGAACAATACAAGGGTTGCCACTTGTGACCTTGCTGGTTGAATAAATCCACATTTTAAGTTCTTGTCTATGAAGGTGCAATACTCTTGTAGCTTGCGTGGTGTCAGTGAGTAAAGTTTAGGCTTCAGGAGTTTAGCCCCAGGAAGAATTTCAATACTGAAGTCTGTGGGGCAATGGGGCGTGAGTGCATCAGAGTATTTCTCCCTAACACATCTCATAAATCCCAATACTCCTTCAGGATTCTGACTCACTGATTCAGTTCTACAGAACTGAACAGCTGCTGATTCAGTTCTACAGAGGAATTATTGAGTCTGTCATTTGCACCTCTATAACTGTCTGGTTCGGTTCTGCAACCCAACAAGAAAGACACAGACTTCAGAGGATAATTAGAACTGCAGAAAAAATAATAGCTACCAACCTACCTTCCATTGAGGACCTGTATACTGCACGAATCAAGAAGAGGGCCGTGAAAATATTTACAGACCCCTCGCATCCTGGATATAAACTGTTTCAACTCCTACCCTCAAAACGATGCTATAGAGCACTGCATACCAGAACAACTAGACACAAGAACAGTTTTTTCCCGAAGGCCATCACTCTGCTAAACAAATAATTCCCTCAACACTGTCAAACTATTTACTGAATCTGCGCTATTATTAATCTTCTCATAGTTCCCATCACCAATCTCTTTCCACTTATGACTGTATGACTGTAACTTGTTGCTGGCAATCCTTATGATTTATATTGATATACTGACCATCAATTGTGTTGTAAATGTTGTACCTTGATGAATGTATCTTTTCTTTTATGTACACTGAGAGCATATGCACCAAGAATTTGTGTGTCCAGTCACACTTGGCCAATAAAATTCTATTCTATTCTATTATTGGGTGTTCCCGAGCTCTATGCAAGCGTTTCCCAGGCTCTTGAACTCCCCCTAACCTGTTGTATCAGGAACAGAGCCTGGTCCAGCATGGCCTCCTCCAGGCTTCCCTCTGGGGGGGGGGTCTTCCCTGTGTCCCATGTCCCTCGCCAATCTGAGCCTGATGGGCTTCTCATTGAGGTCAAGCTCCTCTCGCCATTCTACCTCATCTCAAGCATGGTATAGTCTACAGGGGGAGCTGGCCATGGCTCCAGTTTTTCCAGCTCACTCCCATAGTTGGATATTGGATGCTTGGTCCCCACGATAGACTGCTGTCTCCAGGTTGACCATTAAAGATATTTGGAGAAATGGAAAAATCTACAGTTATCATTAATAGGAAAGATAGCAGTAATAAAGATGAACATATTACCGAGACTATTGTTCCTATTTCAAACAATACCAATAAAAGTGGAAAAGACATATTTTGAACATCTTAAGAAAATAGTAGGGAAATTTATATGGCAAGGGAAAAAAGTGAGAATTAAAACACAAGATGTGAGACTACGTGGAGGATTTGGACTACTCTATTGGGAACTATATTATCAGGCAGCAACGTTGACTTGGATAAGAATGGATAATTCTAAGAAACACAAGACTATGAACTTTGGAAGGTCATGATCTACAATTGGGATGGCATGCCTTTTTATGGTATGTTAGAAGTAAGACGCATATGTTCATTTGCAAATAAGATGGATGAAATATTCCTCTTAAACAAATACTATTCTGATTTTCACAACTCAGCAGTCCTATGCTTCTCTGAAACCTGGTTAAATGAATCAATTGAAGATAGCAGCCTGTATATTCCAGGGTTTCAGATTATACGATCAGACAGAATTACAGAAGCATCTGGTAAAATGAAGGGTGAAGGTTTATGCCTATATATTAACATCAGCTGGTGTCAAGATTTATCTGTAATTTACAAATTCTGCGACAACAATTTAGAGACTTTAATTATCAACTGCAAACCATACTATTCGCCTCGTGAATTTTCCTCATTTCTTCGAATTGCTGTTTATGTACCACCTCAAGCCTGTGTAAACAAGGCACTACGAACTCTAGCTGACCAAATCATGGAGGCTGAAGTCAAATACCCTGATTCACTGGCCATTATTTTGTGAGATCTTAACAAAGCAAACTTAAGGAAAGAGCTACCAAAATACTTTCAGCATGTCAATTGTCCCACTAGAGGCAATAATACTTTAGACCATTGCTACACAACACTAAAAGATGCTTATCGGTCTTTACCACGTGCAGCTGTAGGACACTCTGATCATTGCTTGATTCACCTTGTACCTGCTTGCAGGCAAAGACTTAAAACCACATAACCAACAATTAAATCAGTGAAGATCTAGATGGAGAAGTCAAAATTAAAGCTGCAGGCCTGCTTTGACTGCACTGATTGGAACATTTTTGAAGATACCTCTGCAGACCTGGATGAACTCACAGATACTGTAACATCGTATGTCAGCTTCTGTGAAGACCTATGTGTACTGACAAAGAACTTGCGAATATACAGTAACAACAAACCTTGGTTCACACCTAAACTTAAGCAGCTACGTCATTCCAAAGAGGAAGCCTACAGGAAAGGTGATAAAATGCTGTACAATCAGGCCAGAAATGTACTAACAAGGGAGATTAGAGCAGCAAAAAGAAGCTACTCTGAAAAGCTAAAGAATCAGTTTTCAGCAAATGAACCAGCAAACATGTGGAAAACTCTTAAAAATATCACCGGCTATGGCAAACCACCTTTCCAGGCTGAAGGTAATCAACAACTGGCAGATGACCTGAATGAGTTTTACTGCCGGTTTGAAAGGAAACTACAGCCACCTATCTCCATAACCCCCATCTCAGACACACCAACAACAGCCAGGCCTCCTAAAACTGACCCAATCCCATTGTGTTCACAACCTCTAGTGATCACAGAAAAGGAAGTGCAGGACCTATTTCACAGACAAAAGCCAGTTAAAGCTCCAGGCCCAGACAAGATAACTCCTTCTTGCTTAAAAGTCTGTGCTGATCAATTGGCCCCCATCTTCACCCATATCTTCAATAAATCACTAGAGATGTGCTATGTTCCTTCTTGCTTCAAACGCTCTACCATCATCCCAGTGCTGAAGAAGCCCACCATCAAGGAATTGAATGACTACAGACCAGTTGCTTTAACATCTGTAGTCATGAAAACCTTTGAAAGGCTAGTGCTTTCCTACTTGAAAACCATCACGGATCTGCTGTTAGACCCCTTGCAATTTGCATACCGAGCAAATAGATCAACAGATGATGCTGTTAATATGGCTCTGCACTACATCTTACAACATCTTGAATCTCCAAAGACCTATGTAAGGGTCCTTTTTGTAGACTCTAGTTCAGCATTCAATACCATTATTCCAGACACTCTTCTAACTAAGCTAAACCAGCTACAAGTACCTGAACAGACTTGTAAGTGGGTCACAAGCTTCCTAACAAAGATGAAGCAGCAGGTGAAGCTAAGCAGGATCACATCAGATACTTGTACAATTAGCCCAGGAGCCCACCAAGGTTGTGCGCTCTTCTCTTCTCCACTTCTCTTCTCTCTGTATACCAATGACTGCATCTCCAACGATCCATTTGTTAAACTGCTGAAGTTCGCAGATGACACAATAGTGATTGGTCTCATTCGAGACAATGACGAATCCGCATATAGACATGAGGTCGAACGACTAGCCTTGTGGTGCGACTGAAACAATCTGGAACTGAACACACTCAAAACTGTAGAAATGGTGGTAGACTTTAGGAGAAACCCTTCCATACTTCCACCTTTCACAATACCTGACAACACAGTATCATCAGTAGAAACCTTCAAATTTCTAGGTTCTATCATATCGCAAGATCTAAAATGGACAGTTAACATCAAAAACATCATCAAAAAAGGACAACAAAGACTGTTCTTTCTGCGCCAACTCAGAAAGCTCAAACTGCCCAAGGAACTACTGATCCAGTTCTACAGAGGAATTATTGAGTCTGTCATTTGCACCTCTATAACTGTCTGGTTTGGTTTGGTTCTGCAACCCAACAAGAAAGACACAGACTTCAAAGGATAATTAGAATTGCAGAAAAAATAATTGCTATCAACCTGCCTTCCATTGAGGACCTGTATACTGCACGAATCAAGAAGTGGGCCGTGAAAATATTTACAGATCCCTCACATCCTGGACATAAACTGTTTCAACTCCTACCATCAAAATGACGCTATAGAGCATTGCACAAGTATGATGTGAAACAGTTCAGACAAAGTTCACTTTTTTATTTGCTTAAACGCAGTAAAACAGCATCTTTGCCAGACTAAACTAGGGTTCTTAAGGAACTGGAAAACATGATCTCAGACCTACTACATAAAATCTTTCAAAGTTTCTGGAGCACTGGGGAAAGAGGATTGTAAAAGAGCCGATGTGCTTACAATTTACAAAAAGCAAAAAAAAGTGGATCCAGGAAAATACAGACCAATCAGCCTGACATCAATAGCTGGGAAAATCCTGAAAAAGATAATCAAGCAGCATATTTGTGAGCACCTAGAAACAAACAAGACTAACAAACAAAACTAGAAGCCACATGGGTTTGTCAAAAACAGATTATGCCAGACAAGCTTTAGTGTCTTCTTTAATTAAGTGACTTAACTAGTGGATCAAGGAAATGCTGTGGACATAGTTTACTTAGACTGCAGTAAGGCATTTGCCAAAGTAGATAGACCACAGCCTACTTTTTGGTAAAATAGAAAAATGTGAAATAGACAATACCACCACCAAATAGATTTGCAACTAGCTGACCATTGCACTCA